>NC_081841.1:148369381-148679694 GCF_963259705.1 Myotis daubentonii
CACAGCAGCTCTAAGCTCGGAGGCCGGCTGTCTGAAAGCAGGTTTCTGGAGTTGTTTAGGTTCTATAATTGCAACATAGTTGCTTAGCGTGCAGCTCAGAGCCGGGCTGCGGCAGGCAGGGAACCTTGGCTTCCTCCATCGCTGGAGCAAGCAAGCCTCCTGTTCGCTTCAGCTGTGTGGCTACCGGCCACCATCTTGGTTGGCAGTTAATTTGCATATCCTGCTGATTAGCCAATGGGAAGGGTGTCAGGGTTATGGTCAATTTGCATGTTTCTCTTTTATTAGATAGGATTATTTAAGCTCTTAGTAAGTTCACTTATAAATTCTTTTTTTAATTTTAAATTTATTTTTATTGTTGAAAGTATTACAGACTCCCTCTACCCCTTTATCTGCTTCCCCACTCTCCCACCACTTCCCAGCCTTTCACCCTGTCTGGCCATGGGTTATGAATTTATGCATATACATTTTTTGGTTAATCTCTTCCTCTCTGCCCCTGCCCCCCAAGCTCTGAAATATGTCAGCGTGTTGCATGCTCCAATGCCTCTGGATCTATTTTGTTTGGCAGTTTATTTTGTTCATTAGTTTCCACATATTCTTTAAAAGAGAACTTTAAGCATAAATTTAGGACTGTGATATATCAAAGAAAAGTAAATTTTCTGTCAATCATGGAGAGACTAGCTAAGAAAGATTTTAAACATTTCAGGGTTTCTGCAACATTTTCCTACTTATTCTGAACAGTCCCATGGTCACACTCAGCATGAGTTCCAGCGGTAATCAACCTGTGGGTCACGAACAATGAAAATATATCCTGCATATCAGATACTTACATTATGATTCATAACACTAGAAAAATTACAGTTATGAAGTAGCAACAAAAAGAATTTTATGGTTGGGGGTCACCACAACATGAGGAACTGTATTAAAGGGTCGCGGCATTAGGAAAGTTGAGAACCACTGATTAGTCTTCTCAAATTAGAAAAATCTTGGGAATAGAAAGCATTCTGTGGTTGAGGAACATAAAAGTTTTCCAGTGTTGGCTCTTTGATGCACCTTAGTTGAGTAATTAATAGCCCTTTTACAGATTAAAAGCTTTTGATCTCCTTGCTGCCACTGGTGCATGGGCTATCTCTGGTCCTTGTACTGTGCTACTACAAAGGCAATGAGGGAGTTTGCACAGTACCTAGAGCAAGTCCCATTGCTTGGAGAGACATCGACTATCTTGGCATCTTGGCATATTTTTTCCAGCCAAAATACTTACTATGGCATATTGAGATCCCCTCTAATAACCATGGATAAAATATGCAGAATAACTTGTAAAGACTCACAGAAGTGTAGTCTTACACACTGAAACACAGCCTTGACTTCAGGGAAGCAAATACTTTATATCTGTAGGGGCTTTTCTTTTGGCCATCCTAGACTAGCTATAATATAACTAAGAACTCTAAAACCATATCTCAAAAAATATAGCGGAGGAATAGAGCCTGAATCAAAAATGTGTTTAGGTCTTTCGAGGCCAGTGCTGGGAGAACTTTCCTACTGGACAGTTTCTGACCCCCTAGAGGTAAGGACAAGGCTAAATTCAGCCCACCGATTTCCCAGAGGCAGATTTATGGATTTCCCACTTTAATTAACACATGCTGCCAGAGTCTCTAGTTGCCCTGAAATTCTACTGGGAAATCTAGCAATAAAGTTTTAATGTCATTATGAAGAAAGAGAACTAATTCTTACTAATGCTATGTGGTGGGCATTGCTGACAGCAGCATTACAATGTAGGTGTAATGCCCATTTTCAGAACAGGATGAAGCTCAGAGATGTGTGTAATTTCCCCTATAGTTAGGACTCTCGGAAAAGTATCCAGCCCTGTCTTATTTCAAAATGCACATTTTCCTTATACAACCTTGCTGCTTAGGAGTCACACAGAAGAGGTTGGTAAGCGCTTGTGCGGTTTTACCTAACAGGATCATAAATGACCGAAGATCTTTGTAAGCTAAGTGAAATATATTGTTCTTTATATTCTTATTGGCCAATAGTAGGAAGACATGAACTTTGTGGACTTTAAAATAAGTAATGCTGATGTTTCTCCTTTACTTCTTATCACACACAAAAAAATCCATTTGTGAGGTAGTTGTCTGTTCTGAGTGTGTCGACTACAATGAAGAGACTGTTTAAAACAGACATAGAGGGCCAGCTCAGGGCACTGACTTCACCAGAACCGTGCAGCACCCACCTGAGACCAGAAATATTCTTATTCTCAGACACTAAAATTTTATTTAATCTTGTTTAATATATGTCTCTATCCTCCTATTTTAAAAGTAACTGAAACTACAATTAGTTATTGTAAGAGACACCATTTCTTAACAGGGACTTCCCAGCTGGTAAGCTTTTCAATAAGCACGTTGAAATTAAGTGTCCCATTAGGTTGCCTTGCGTGAGTTATTTAGTGTTTGTGTTCTCATCTGAGGTACATGTAATTTATTGTTGTATTTGTTTTTATGACTAAATTGCATGTTTTTATCTCACCCTTTACTTGGTTAATTTAAATCAAGCGTTACAGGATTTGAAGACTGCTTTCTTGTATACTATGCAATTACATTTTAATAGAACATTAGTGGTACCTCCTGGATAAGACTATAATAATTTATCAAATCATTTACAATGGCAATGTCATAAGAATAAGAATGATGGTCATAAACTCTCCAAGTCAAAATGAGTTATTGAACTTTATAGTGTGTTTATTATAGTGCTGTGTCTTTTCATCTCAGCAGAGAAAACATCTTTCACCCAAAGGTGGCATTACGTAAATCCAGACTGAATCCACGGAATAAGATAAAGGATTGATCTGGCAACAAAACTGATAATTCTTCACTTTTGTATAAACATAGAAAGAGGACAAGCATTACACATTTATTCACTGTATTTTCCTTAATTAAACTTTGGATTGTAATCCCCTATTAAAATATATTATATAAAAATAATCTCTAACTCCAAATTAGATTGTGTTCAAAAGTTCATTTTGTTGAATTGAAAATAATTTGCCATTAGAAACCCAGAGAGAATACTAAAACCATGATGTTTATTAAAATTAGTGGTTGCTGAAAATAGTACATCATATTCATGAGTTTTTTTTTAGACTATGAACCTTGTATATACTATATAAAGTACTAAATATTATGCAAATGCTAAATAGGAATTTATTAATTTGTTAATATTTGAGGGGGTCAACCAGCTTTTTAAAAAATAATTGGTGATTGCTAACCTCTTGAGCACACTTAATATGACATTGGGCAAGAATGCTTAATTAGGAGCTCTCCTACACAAGTATAGAATGTCCTTGGATTTAAGAGTGTTTTCCTGTTATTTCCTATAATTATTTGAACTAATGAATAATATTTAATAACTTAAAGACTATTTATTTCTTTAATTTAAGCCACAGGTAGAGGAACAGAGTCCTATTTAGGCAGTGTAACAAGTTCTAGGACAAAAATTATTTTTTTCTGCCCCAAACCTAGAATATATCCTATTTTATTTAATAATTCAAACAAATGTAGTAACAGTTTGCTCCCATTAACTCCTCAACTCACTGAGAACAGTTAAGGACATATCTACTTTTGTTCATCCTTGTATTATTCCTTTGCCTGGCTTAGGGTAGATGTTCAATAAATAACTTGCTGAATTAATAAATCCATATGGCATACTTCAGACATAAATCAGCATACTCTGGTTTTAAATTTGGAAGTAACTTTTGATAATGAAGTCTAAGATTCTGAAATAGTTCTTTGAATCAGGAGCAGTAAGAGTTAGTGAGCAGAGATTTCAAGTTCCTTTCTATGGCTATTATACATATCTAATATATATAGTAATTCAGACAGGGTATGCAAATATTTAACCTCTTTCTTAGATGGTCTGCCCCAAATTACCTTATTGGTATAATTACACTTTGGTAGGTTGTACATTATCTAGAAACAGTATTTAGTGAATTGTTATGGCCCATGAGATATATTTGGGCTTATCCTATCTAATAATAGAGAAACATGGTAATTAACTGTAACTTTGCTACCTTTTCCATGGGCTAATCAGCAAGATATGCAAATTAACTGCCAACCAAGATGGCACCTGGCAGCCAGGCAGCTGAAGCGAACAGGAGGCTTGCTTGCTCCAGTAATGGAGGAAACCAAGGTTCCCTGCCTGCCGCTGCTGGGCTCTGAGCTTGCACTCTAAGAAACAATGTTGTAAATATAGAAGCTAAATAAACCCCATGCTTTCAGCCAGCCGGCTGAGCTGGAGTTGCAACAGTGTTTCAATTATAGAACCCAAACAAACCAGATACCTGCTTTCAGCAGCCCAGGTCTCAGAGCTGGAGCAGAGCCTCAGAGCTAAAGCCAGCTCTCAGCTCCAGTGACAGCCATAGAAGGTAAATAAATCCCAGAATAAAAAAGAAAAAAGAAATAAAAGAGAGGTTGGGAGTTTCAGTCACCCGCCAGCCTGAAAATGGTCCTCAGCCCCTCACCCAGACTCGCCAGGCACCCCAGTGGGGACCCCCACCCGGAAGGGGGTGAGACCAGCTTCAAACAGCCATCATTCCCTCATCCAGGCTGACTAGGCACCCCAGTGGGGACCCCCACCCTGAAGGGGGTGTGACCAGCTGCAAACAGCCATCATCCCCTCACCCAGGCTGGCCAGGCACCCATACAGGACCCCCACCCTGATCCGGGGCACCCTTCAGGGCAAACCAGTGGGCCTCCACCTGTGCACCAGGCCTTTATACTATATAGTAAAAGGGTAATATGCAAACTTACCCTAACAGCAGAAGGACTGGGAATGACTGGTCACTATGACACACACTGACCACCAGAGGGCAGATGCTCAATGCAGGAGCTGCTCTCTGGTTGTCAGGGCGCTCTCACATGGGAGGAGCTCTGCTCAGCCACAAGCCAGGCTGATGGCTGCCAGTACAGCGGTGGTGGTGGGAGCCTCTCCTGCCTCCTCAGCAGCGCTAAGGATGTCCAACTCCAGTTTAGGCCTGCTCCCCACTGGCAAGTGGACATCCCCCGAGGGCTCGGGGCTGCCAGAGGGATGTCTGATTGCCAGATTAGGCCCAATCCCCCGGGGGGAGGGCCTAAACCAGCAAGTGGTCATCCCTTGAGAGGTCCCAGACTGAGAGAGGGCACAGGCCGGGCTGAGGGACACCCCCTCTCCCCCCCGCGACGTGTGCACAAATTTTTGTGCAGCGGGCCTCTAGTCTACTTATAAGTTGCTTGAATTTGGAACACAAAGTTTCTTCATATATTCATCTATTCATTCAGATATAAAATCTTATCTATTGATTCATTCATTTATCCAAACATTACTTATTAAGGACACTTATTCTGTGATCTTGGTAATTGGAATATATTAATAAACTCATGTGGACATGAAAAAATTAAAGCAGGTTAGGAAAATTGGGATAGTTGCAATTTTAGATTAGTGACCATTGAAGGAGGAGAGTTAGCTGTGTTCAAATCTGGAGGAAGAGCATTTTAGGCAATAGGGAACAGCCAGTGCAAAAGTTTAACATGAGACTGTGTCTGATAATGTCAAGAAACTAACTGCAAGGAGGCCTGTGCAGCTAAGAGAAGGGGAAGGGGAAAGGGAAGTGGAAGGGAAAGGGAAAGGAGAAGGAGAAGGAGAAGGAGAAGGAGAAGGAGAAGGAGAAGGAGAAGGAGAAGGAGAAGGAGAAGGAGAAGGAAGGAGAAGGGGAAGGGGAAGGGGAAGGGGAAGGAGAAGGAGAAGGAGAAGGAAGGAGAAGGGGAAGGGGGAGGCGAAGGGGAAGGGGAAGGGGAAGGGGAAGGGGAAGGAGAAGGAGAAGGAGAAAGGAGAAGGAGAAGGAGAAGGAGAAGGAGAAGGAGAAGGAGAAAGGAACAACAAATAAGGGAGTACAAGATCACATGGTACCTTCTAGGTCAATAATGGACTATTGGTATTACTCTGAGCATATGAGGTAATCAAGACTGAGATTATTGAACATAAACGTCACAAAGGAGAGTGGTACTAGAGATAAAGTAATTAGGGAATTAAGGAAGAGAATGTTTTATGTCTAAACCATCAGAGCAGAAAGGATTACTATGGAGATCTGGCACTACTTTTGAATGAATCTCTGCATATAACAGGACTCTAATAACATCTCAAGTTTTCATTATGTACATGTGCTTTAACATTTTTGTTGTTATTCACAGCTTCCTTTCTAATTATACTTCTTCCTTTAGAGATCTCATTCATTTCTATGGTTTAGATGAACTTTCAATGCTGATGACTCTCCACTTTATGGTTCCCATCCACTGGCCTCTTCTGGGGACCAGATCCATAATGTCAAATGACTACTTGTCCTACTTCAGAAGAAACTTGACATGGATACATTTCACTGAATCAATTTCAAAGGAGAGAATCATGAAGTGACAATACAATGAAATTGAATTAGGAGCATGTCTCCCCTTTATTTTCACTTCTCTGTGAACATATTAGAAATTGCTTTGCAGAACTTAAAAGAGTTTTAAAAAGGTAGCACCTTGAATATAATTTTTCTGTTTGGCATCAGTTGTAATGATTCACCATACAAGGGAGAAGGACAGATGAGTTTGTGTGTGTGTTTTTTCTCATTATATACAGCACTGGGAGGTAGAGGACTAAAATACATTATATAGAATGCATGACTTGAGCTCTTAATGTAAGGTGAGATGAAAAGCTAGCAAAAAATGTCAAATGTGACTTCTATGTTTCAGTTCAATGAGGAAAAGGAGAATCTTAGAGATTCTTGGGTATATTAAATTGATGAGGTTGGAGAGAGAGGGAGACATTAGAGGAAACAAGGGATTAGAATTGTTGTTGTGGACTTGGAAGTCATGCACACATTAGCAGTAAAGGAGTGGGGCTTTAAATTGAGGAGTGAACAGATAAAACATACAAGGTATATAGTGTTCAAACTTCCTGTCATCATAAACTGATGCTATCACAACTGCATGCTCTTTCTTAGATGAGCTAATCCAGAATGGAGTCTGTTACTGTTCAGTCATGCCTTGAATTTCCTGTTTTTCACTTCTGTAATTAGTGACCTATTAAGGAGCCATTAAGACAATTAGCAGGTATTAACTACAATTGTAGCTGAGCATTGTGTATTCCATCATGTTTGCTTCTCTTAAATATGAAGGCTATTTAATGTTATAAATAAATATTACCTCAATTAAGATAAATTTAAAAAAATAGGAATACTACACAAAAACTGTTATTGAAAGTTGAAATTTTATTAGGTAGTTTAACCAGCAGGTATCATTTTATCCTCAGATTAAATAGTAGTCTGTTGTGTTATGACATGAGATAGATTGCATTTTTAGCAAAATTGGAAACATATTGAATGGTATATATTGATAATTAACATTCAACAAGTTGAAGGTAATTAGTACCTTCTCAGACAGGTCTATTCAAAGATTCAAGTAATTTGTGAATGGCATTCCTAGAAGGTACACTATATTTTATAATTGTCCAATTCCTTGGTTTGCAGATTAACAATCTATCATTTCTAGCCTGGAGATCAGTGATGTGCATTTGGTATGATCTATCATCTATTAATTAATACATTCATATCCTTCTGCTGTGTTTTGCCACTGTCTGAAGGGATATCTCATTATCTTCTCATTAGCTCCAGTTCTGACTTCAGCGTTTATTTTATGGAGCTAACAAAGACTTTAGCAGCATAAAATGTCATTTTAATAAAAAAATATGTTGACTTTATATAGTATGTGCAGAAAATACTATAGAAATGTAAGAAATATATATTCAGTAACATTTTTAAAATATCAAAGTCAGTTTACCGTCACACCTACTATATAATTAATAGTAAATAATTTGATACCAGCCAAGATAGCCTTAAAGAATTCTCAGCTTGACTAAACTTTGTTTATTTTTGTATTGTTCCATTTATTTAGGTTTTTAATTTCAGTAAGCAGTATTGTATAGTTTCAGTATACAGGTCTTATACATACTTTGTTAAGCATATCCCTAATTATTTAATATTTAAATGATGTTATAATCTCATTATCAATTCACAGTGATTTGTTGCTAGTACTTAGAAATACTATTGATTTTGTATATTGCTTTTGTGTTCTTGGGATTTTCTTTGTATACAATCATGACATTCTATAAATAAAGACAGCTTTCAAATGTGTTTGCTCTTAATTATGTTTCTTGCATAGTTGCATTGCCTGTGACCTCCAATACCATGCTAACTATAAACGGAGGATGCCAGCTTGACGAACTTTAGACAGGTTTCTTTCTGACCTCTCTTTTCTTAGAGCATTTACTTTAGAAAACTTGTAATTGTACATTCCTTCTCTGTCTCTTTGAGATGTAAATCTTCTACAACCAAGGAATGTCTTCCTCAAAGACTGAGAGCAATCCTTTGGAAATAGTTCCTCTGTCTCCCCTCTCTGTGAGAAGGTAGGAGCCTAACTCAATTAATTCCAACTAGCAAACACAGATGGCCCCTGATAGTCTCTAGCTGTTAACTAGCTCACCCAAGCACTTAAAAACACTTCTATTTGGTTTAAATGAAGTTGAGTTCAGTCTCCCTCTTCTAATGCTATAATTTCTTTCCTCTATTAAAATAATCTTGAATAAAGTCTTCCTTGCCTTTTTAGCTGGCCTGTTGCATTTTTTTCTTTTACAATACACATCCTATCTAATAAAAGAGAAACATGGTAATTAGCATATGACAGCTACCCTTCCCATTGGCTAATCAGGGCAATATGCAAATTAACTTCCAGCCAAGATGGCGGCCAGCAGCCAGGCAGCTTGAAACTAACATGAGGCTTGCTTGCTTCAGTGACGGAGGACTCCAACATTCCCCGCCTGCTGCTGCAGGCCTCTGAGCTGCAACTCTAAGCAACTATGTAACAAATATAGAAGCTAAACAAAACCCCAGAAACCTGCTTCAGTCCACTGGGCTTCAGCCAGCAGGATCGCAACATTGTAAGCAAAGGCCAGAAACCTACTTTCAGCAGCGGAGGCCTAAGAGCTGGAGCCAAGCTTTAAAGCTAAAGCTGGCCCAGAATAAAAAAAGAAAAAAGAAAAAAAGGAGCAGTTGGGAGCTTCAGTCACCCCCAGCCTGAAAACAGCCCTCAGCCCCTCACCCACATGGGCCAAGCACCCCAGTGGGGACCCCCACCCTGAAGGGTGTGTGACCAGCTGCAAACAGCCATCATCCCCTCACCCAGGCTGGTCAGGCACCCCAGTGGGGACCCCCACCCTGATCCAGGACACCCTTCAGGGCAAACCAGCTGGCCCCCACCTGTGCACCAGGCCTCTACCCTATATAGTAAAAGGGTAATATGCCTCCCAGCACCGGGATCAGCGGAGCCGTGAGGCCTCCCGGCACCGGGATCAGCGTGACAGGGGGCAGCGCCCATACCTCCTGATCACCCTGCGGCTCTGTGTGTGACAGGGGGTGGGCCACAACTTCCCTATCCACCCTGCTCTGTTGGTGACAGGGGAAGGCACCCCAACCCCCTGATCAGCCCTGCTCTGTGCCTGATGGGGGAAGCTCCCCAACCCCCTGATCGCCCTGTGGCTCTGTGTGTGACAGGGTGCGGTGCCCCAACTCCTCCCCCCCCACGGGCCCTGCTCTGTGTGTGATGGGGTAGAGCCATAACCTCCCCATCGGCCCTGCCCGGAGTGTGAGAGTGGTGGCGCCCCAACCCCCTGATCGGCCCTGCTCTGTGGGTGATAGAGGGCGGCGCCCCAACCCCCTGATGGGCCCTGCTCTGTGAGTGACAGGGTACAGAGCCCAACCCCCTGATGGGCCCTGCTCTGTGCATGACAGGGGGTGGCACCGCAACCTCCCCATCGACCCTGCCCTGAGTGTGACAGGGGACGGTGCCCCAACCCCCCAATAGGTCCTACCATGAGCGTGACTGAGGGTGGCATCACAACCTCCTGATCGCCCTGCTCTGTGCATGACAGGGGACGGCGCCCCAATTCCCCAATCGGCCCTGCTCTGAGCCCAACCAGGGGCTGCACCTAGGGATTAGGCCTGCCCTCTGCCACCCGGGAGCAGGTCTAAGCCAGCAGGTCGTTATCTCCCGAGGGGTCCCAGACTGCGAGAGGGCACAGGCCAGGCTGAGGGACCCCCTTCCCCCCCTGAGTGCACAAATTTTTGTGCACCGGGCCTCTAGTCACTAATAAAGCACTTAGGAAGTGTCAGGCCTATATCTAAGTTCCTTCATATGTTAATTAATTTAAATTCATGAAAACCCTATGAGATAGGTACTCTTGTCATCCCCACACTTTTTACCTCATCACCTGGAGGTGAAATAACTTTTTCAGGACACAGTAGAAAGGAAACTGTCTTTTTGAGTCCCCAACTGTTCATCCCCAGAAACACCCCAAAATCCAGCCATTCTTTTGTCTTTCAGCTAATGTAGTGCTAATTTTTATAGATTTTGTCATTCATTCACTTGGAGAGTATACGTGTATGGTCTTCTACTATGTACTAGCGCTAGGGGTAAAAATATTAGATAAGACAGACATGACTCCTTATCTCATAGGACGTATAGTCAATTAGGACACGGAGTAGTAAGCAGGCAATTTGAATACCTTCTGATACAGGTGGTAAATACTGCTTTGAAACATACGGATTGGGCACCAATATATACTTTTTATAAATCTAAATTCTTTATTGTTTAAAGTATTACATAATTCTCCTTTTCCCCCCATTGACAACTCCCTGGCCACCTCCACCCCCCAGCACATGTCCTCATTGCCCCCACATGTCCATTGGTTTTGCTTATACATACATACATACATGCATACATACAAGTCCTTTGGTTGATCTCTTATCCCCTCACCCCCTGCCTTCCCTCATAGGTTGGACAGTCTGTTTGATGCTTCTATGACTCTGGTTCTATTTTTGTTCATCAGTATATGTTGTTCATTATATTCCACAAATAAGTGATATCATGTGATATTTATCTTTCTCTGACTGACTTATTTCGCTTAGCATAATGCACTTCAGTTCCATCTATGCTGTTTCAAATTTATAGGACACTCATACAACTTAACAAAAGGAAGAAAAACAAGCCAATCAAAAAATGGGCAAAGGACCTAAATAGACACTTTTCGAAAGAGGACACACAGAAGGCCAAGGGACATGAAAACATGCTCAAAGTCACTAATCATCCAAGAGATGCAAATCAAAACAACAATGAGGTACCATCTGACACCTCATTGGCTATCATCAACAGATCAACAAATGACAAGTGCTGGTGAGATGCGGAGAAAAAGGAACCCTCTTGCACTGCTGATGGGAATGTAGACTGGTGCAGCTACTGTGGAAAACAGTATGGTGTTTCCTCAAAAAATTAAAAATGGAACTTCCATTTGACCCAGTAATTCCACTTCTAGGAATATATCCCAAGAAAACAGAAACACCAATCAGAAAGGATATATGAACCTCTATGTTCATAGCATCATCTTTTACAATAGCTAAGATTTGAAAACAGCCTAAGTGCCCATCAGCAGATGAGTGGATTAGAAAACTGTGGTACATCTACACAATGGAATACTACACTGCTGTAAAAAAGAAGGAATTCTTACCATTTCTAATGTATACTTTTGAGATATGGAAAGCACTCCAGGGAAATGACCTATCAAAGTCTGAGACCTAAATTAAAGAAGAACAAGGTAGGATGAGTGTTCTAGTAATTTTAAATATATTTTAAAATCTTTTTATTGATTTTTAGAGAGAGAGGAAGGATGAGGGATAGAGTGATAGAAATATCCATGAGAGAGAAACATCATCAATCAGCTGCCTCCTGCATGCCCCCTACTGGTGATCAAACCCGCAACCTGGGCATGTTCCCTGACCAGGAGTGGAACTGTGACCTCTTGGTTCCTAGGTTGTTGCTCAGCCACTGAGCCATATCCATCAGGAAAGGAAAGAACTTTTAATAGAAAAGAAAAGGATCTATTTTAAATATATCTCCTAAAGTTTATTTTTATATATTGGTTGCACCTTTGCAAAGACTACAGATTACAAAGGCATCTTGTTAAATAATACCTGGAAAAATGTGCATCTAGTTATTGGCTCAAATCCTTCCTATGCCTATTACCATTTGTAGTTGAGGTAGGTAATACTACAATTAGCTCCAAGCATGCATGTACATTTTTACAGCACTCTTTCAGAACAAGTGCATTTGGCAAGCTAAATGTTCTGTTCATGTTAAAATAGGCCACAAAGTGAAACAGTACTGTTTTAAATTTTGAGATCATTTCCTAATTGCTTCTAATTATCTTGCTATTGAATAAGCACTATTCTTTTATAGTGTTTTTTCATAGACATGGTGTAGTTGTTTTCGATCTATTCATTATAAATAAACTGTGTATCAAAAAATGTCTCAAAATATTTAACATTCTAAATGGTTCCTATTTGGCTAAAACCCAAGTTAGAACTGAAATGGGGAAAAAAGGGGAGTTGGAGTTTTAATATTTTGTTTGTATTTCATTAGATTGCATTTGATTAATCTTTTTTATGCTAGTTTTTAATTGGTGTAAATGGAATTACCTGAGTGATGAAGTGCCGAACGGAAGGGTTGAGAATGAAAGCTTGGATGCCAAATCAACTATAATAATTTTAATCAGAGGTAATTGATGTCAGCTGTGGGGCCGGTGTGCTATTTTTGCATTTATGAAGAAAGGTGTGGTTGTTTTATAGTATTTCATTAAAGAAGCTGGAAATGGTTGCCAGTCATTAAGAGTCTATGGATAGGGGCATGCTTTGTGTTTATTGTACAGAGAAAAGTTTTAAGTGCCTCAAGTGCTAGAGTATAATTTGTATTATTAGTGAGACATTTTAGTTCTTTCATAATTGCACAGGAGCAAATAACAGACCAACTATCTAGTTTTATGGCTGACTTTAGGGAAATATTATAGATCTCCTAGATGATGTCATTTATTAATCCATCACAATATTGGATTGAAACTGTTCATAAAAGTCCAAATCCAACACTACTTCTTCCCTAAATCTTATTTCTGAAAATTAACTAGTATGATTATAATTAAACTCATTCCAATTTAAATTGGCATAAATCTAAGCTGACCACAAAATAGGTCTTTTAAATACACACACATATACACACAAAGAGTATACTCATGTGTACACAGACAATATACACATGCAATATTCACATACACTTAATACTCATACACATATATATAGCACACATACATTCACATCCAAGAGAATTCCTAAATCAGTTTTAAAATATTGTAGTGGTTGTTTTGATTATTGTTGCTTGGGGTATAATTATCTAATCAAAACAGCATGGTATTGGCTCCTTGGTAAAAAACATACAATGAGGAAAAGAAAGCCTCTTCAATAAATGATGCTAGGAAAATTAGAAAGCCACACACAAAACAATGAAACTAGACTATTTGTCACCATACACAAAAAATTAACTTAAATGGATATAGCACCTAAATATAAGACCCGAAACAATACATTACATAGAAGAAAACATAAACACTAAATTTATAGACGTTGGTCTTAGGGATGATTTTATGAATTTGTCCTCAAAGGCAAGGGAAGTAAAAGCAAAAATAAATGAATGGGACTATATCTAACTAAAAAGTTTCTGAACAGCAAAAGAACTGTTCAACAAAAAGGCAACCAACCGAATGGGAGAAGATATTTGCAAACAGTGCTTTCAACAAAGGATTAATGTGCAAAAGAAGTCATGCAACTCAACAACAACAAAGAACAAATAATCCGATTTAAAAATGAGGACAGGGCCTAAACAGACACTCGTCCCAAGAAGATATACAAATGGCCAACAGATATATGAAAAGATGCTCAACTTCACTAGCTATTAGGGAAATGCAAATCAAAACTAAAATGCCATACCATCTGTTAGAATGACTAATCCCAGTTTATTGTGTACTTGCTGTATACTTGGCATTATACTACGTTCTGAAGCAGAGTGGTAAATCAAAGCTGTCCCTGCTCTTAGAAACTTACTAAAGGGGAGTGCAAACAATACCTGTAGGATATAATTACTAAGTTGATTAGTACTGTGAAATAAAGGTCCATATTTCCACACACAAAAAATTGATGGAAGTTTCTAATTTATATTGGGAGTCACTTCAGGGAAAGTTATTTTAAGGTGAGGTCTGCAGGAAGAGCAGCAGCATGCAGAAAAGTCAAGGAACAGAGTTTCAGGCATAAGCGCCAGGGAGGAGCCTATGGGAACTTGAAGAACTGAAAAGAAGGCTGAGCAGGACCAATTGGCATAGGGACTTGAGGACTGTGTTAAAAGTAATGACTTTCTCCTCCTCCTTCCAACTGTCACCCCAGAGCACTGTGAAGTCATCAAAGGGTTCTGTGTAGGGTGACAAGGAGTTTATGTTTTAAATTGATGACTTAGGTGCTGTATGGGAAATGGATTGGGGGAAAAGCAATAGTGGAAATGATTAGGAGGATATTGCATTGATTCAGGAGAAAGATGCTGGTCCTTGGGCTTGTCTTATCATATTAGAGAAGGAGAAAAGTAGACAGATTCTAACTTTATCTTAGAAGCAGAGTTAGCAATACTTGATGATTGATTAAATGAAGTGTGTAAAAGAGAGGCTGGGATCAGATATGGTTAGCAGGTTTCTGCCTTGAGATGGGAAGACCTGAACCTGTGCCTCTGTTGTTAAAGGGCTCTTCGTGCTGCCTCAGAGTAACTGCAACATGCAAAACTATCATTGTCAAGCATGAGGTGGGGGTTACTGCTCACCTGGAAGCTAAAGTTGCATCTCCCCAGAAAGGGCAAGCATGGCCCTTGAGACTCAATGCCATAGTGAACCTCTGGGTTTAATGGGAGGTGGTTGGAATTTTCCTATGGATGGAAGAACTGGAAAAACTTATTTAGAAACTTGTGAACTAAATCATTTAATATTAAAATATCAGAGTCAGTGACTCCGAGGACAGAGGGAGGGTTTCCCATGTTATATATACCACAATGTGGTAGTATATGATTCTCATCAATGGATGTGGTCATATTGCATTAAACACAACAGTGTAACCAACATTTCATGTTAGTATCTTGTAACTCACTTGTATGAAATCAACTGTCATTTGAAGAACAGTGCCTAATCCTTTTTAATGTTGAACCTATTCAGTCCATCAATAAGCCCACTTAACACATCCATTCACCACCTTGCAAGAGAGAAAACGTGGGGACATTTTAGAATGTTATCTTCATGCAATTTATGTCCCTATTTACCTTTAATGTTTACTGAGCCCAGTTCTCCCCCATGTACTTAAATGAGCCCTGTATAAGATTCTTAGATATTTTGAAATGTATATTGATCTTTATAAGTCGTCTATGATTCAGAGAAGAACATAGTCTCTTATTAAAATGACAAGTGAAACAAACAAAACAAAGTACCTTCTTTTGTAACCAGAAAGTTATCCTCCATGAAAACCCAAACTAAATATAAAGTTTAATTTACATTTTTGATAGTTGGCCCAGTAACATCTGTAACTCTTCAACTATTCTCACTCATAATGATTCTCTCTCAGAAATTACAGCGGGGACAAGTTATCTCTGGGAGCACCCACTACACCAGAGCTCTGTAATACTGTTACATTATGATTTGAGGTATTAAACCCTGCGCTATTTACGGAGGCCCAGCATTTTTGCCACAAAACACACAGCACAATTTTCAGAGCTTGCAGTTACCCAGATTTTCATTCAAACTATGGACACTTACTGTGGCTTGATTTTCTTTTTCATAGTGAATAAAAATACACATGTTCTGATCTGTTTTTGTTTTTAATTATTTATTGCTACTAACATTACTTAGTTTTTTAGTTGCCTGACTAGTTCTGCAAATTTCAGATATGTATACAAATACATTTGTGTTTGATGGTAACATGTTCCACAGCAATGACCTGAGAAATTATTTTGTGGTCCTAAATCAATCATAACTCATGGAACAGAAGGAAGATTTGCCAATTCCCCTGCATTTCTTTTTCTTTACTTTTTTGTTCCTTTTTATCTTGATCTACTGAATGTCATTGCCACCTTATTAGTTCTGGATAATCTCCCTTTTTTCTTTCAACAACTGAAGACCTGTAAGCACTAAGTTGTAATGACTGTTGCACAGCAGGGTCATTTATTCTGAGCCATTTATAAAGAGCACACAGCACAGTGTTCCAATCAATGTGTACAGATAGGGTCAGGCTAATACAGAAGCTTATTAAAATGGCAGGATGTCAATTTAGTTCATCCTTTGTGAAATGCTGAGTTATTTTCTTGCTACGAAGGTCAAAATAAAGCCTTTGAAAAAAATATTTTTAAATTTCTCTTATTTTCTTTCATACCTTTAGGAAGAATATTCTAGAAACTTAAAGCAAGCCAAATAATCCATATATACTTTATTAGGGAAACTAACTTCAAACTAACTATAGAATGATTAAAATTTAACCAGTAGTCTAGATGATTAAATTAATAATAGGTTTTAGGGGAGAACATTTAGCTGAAGCTTCAGGCAGTTCCTTGTGTACTATAAACACACAACCACAATTAATTACCAGTAAAAATTATTCTAATCTATAAAATAACAGAGTTTATTTTTAAGATTTAGCTGAGCAGATATATGAATTTAAGTAGTACTTTTACAATGCAAAAATGCACTAGATTAGAAATAGAATAGTTACTTTTGTTTTGTAGTACAGTAAATAACACTTATATTGAGTTTCAGTTACAAAAAAATGAATAACATTTATTGAAAAAATACTTGTATTTTGATTTTTTTCAAATTAGAATAGGTATGAAGTATGGTGAGACCTTGTATGTACATAAACAATGTGGCTAGATATTTAATGGAATTATAATCTGCTACATATTTAGAGCAAAGAGGTGGGGCATGAATAATAACATGATACTAACTGAATTTTTAAATCCAGCACACTTTATTATATAGTTTGTGTAAACTTCTTTCAGATTCTGGTACATAATCCACTGATACCCATATTTTTCTGTGCTGTTAGATGTGTGAATTTTCACATCTATCCAAATTTCTATTTCAATGAAAATTTAGAGGATAGAGAAAACTAAGAAAGGCAGGGATAGTGTGAAATAGAGGCAGTTGCATACTATACACATCTAAGATAATTCAGGAGATTCCTCTTTCTATGGTTTTGTTTGTTTGTTTGCTTTTTGAAGAACTAGACATATATACCTAGTTTAGAAGCTAGAAATTTTGCTGTGAAAATAATCTGACATATATTTCTAGATGTAAATAATATCAAAAATTACCCATTCAGTTCTTTAAGACTAGAAATTCTTACATTTAGAGAGAATAAATTTTTTTAAAAAAATCTACAAATATAGTTTAAAATATTGATCTTGATAAATGAGGATATAAATGACTCCAAAAGGAAAATGTTTGTACGTCAAATTCATTCAACACTATAGAGAAATATTATAAAAGTAGTTAGTTCTCAGAAATTCATTCCACCCAATTTGCTAGGAAAGTGAAGCTTCTTATATTATCTGATAGGGAGTATTTTGCAGTTTTACAATATTTCAGACCAGCTCTATTAACTACACAATTGACATTTTACAAAATGGCCCTTTTCTCTTATTCATTTCTAAATATCAATGCCTACAAGGGTTATACTTAATGTACTTGAACAGTAATTTTTATGGATTTTTTGGCCCTTCTATCCTTCAAAGATACATAAGAGTAGATCTAGCTTTAATGTGTCAGTGTGATGTCCTTGCTAAGTAAGCAAAAACCAAGATTTATTTCTTTTATAGCTACCATTACACCTGAAAAATAACTGATCCGCCCACCCTCTCCAAGAATTTGAAGTTTAGTATGTTGGGTTTGTTGTTGTTGTTTTGTTTAAGCAATAACGTAAAAAGGTTATACATTGTACTATCAAACTCTATAATTTGCCAAAGCAGTAGGTAATAATTGTTCAACAAGTGCAAAATAGAACAACATGCCTTTAAATCAATAATGTATAGATTATAGCATTTCAAAATCAATGTAAATTTTTTATATAGCAGTGATGCCTTTGAAATAGTGTTACCTATCATGATGATATTTGGTGGATTAAAAACCATTTAAAGAAATTGGAATGGCAGTAAAGCATCCAGAAGTAATTTTCATAAATATCTTTAAAGAATATTCAGTAACTTTTTTTCTCTATTTTTAACAATACGTAGTGAGTGAGTGACATTAAAATATTTTCAAGATGTTTTTCTTTTTCCATGACAGTGATGAGGACATTTTAAATAATATTTTATTATGTACTAGAGGCCCAGTGCATGAAATTGTGCACAGGTAGTGTCCCTAGCAGCTGCCGGCTGCTGGCCGGGGCCTCCCTTTCTCTGGCCACCTGCTGCCAGGTCCCTAGCGGTTGGCTGGCTGGCCCTGCCCCCTGGTTGAACTCCCAGTCAAGGGGAATATTTGCATATTAGGCTTTTATTATATAGGATAATAAAATTACAAATGTATAATGTATTACAAAAGTGAGTATCTAAGTATAATGAGAAATAAATCACAATTAATATTAAATTTAAAAAATGATCAAAACCCATAAATATCACAAAAATCCAGAAAATTAGCATACAATTTACTCAAATAATTGCATGACATCTTCTAAAACACTTTTTCCCCCATACAGTTTTGGCTGCAGACTCTTTGATCAGCTCTTGATATTACAGTGGTTTGTTTTCTTCCCAGAGAAGAGAACAATAATCCATTTTTTCCTAACATGTTTAGTCAAAATGTATTTATTTTTAATAGCTTATGAGTTCTTTGTAACTTTATATATTATTGAATGTCAAGCAATTCTTAGAATTGTTTTCAAGTTTGTGAAAGACTCTAAGAGGTTTTTAAAATATACAAGTAAGATTTAGAAGAATTTTACGCAGACTAGCTCTGGCTTCATATGTTTCATAACCAGGGGCTCCTCCCCAACTCCTGGATTGGGCTGCTGTCAGGCCTGCTCAGATCCTATGTGCTCTGGCCTTGTAGCACCGTACACCAGGGAGTAGAAGAGTATTCCTGGGAGTCATTCCTATATTGGAACAGGTAGCAATAATCTAGTTATGGACAGAAGTAACAAGCCATATTGTAATCATTGTTTTTTTACTTCTTTCCCCATAGACTGAATTCAATGAGATCAGGAACTATGTTGTTCATTTCTGCACTCTAAGCACAAAATACAATGTCTGGTAGGGTGTGATCTCCAGTAGTTTTTGAATGAACAATTAATTGAAAGGTAAGTTCTGACGTGTAGGTTAGTGATCAACCTACTAAAACCTGAATGTATACGTGGGTGAGAGAATAGGGTTTTCATAAGAACATGCAATTCAAAAGCAAACGCAGCATATCGTTTTTCTTCTTATTTTGTTGACAACTTGGTAATACTAAGCCTACTACTTCTTTTCCTCTCTTATCACATCTTGGTGGAAATCATGGAGTATATAAAAGAAATTAAGTCACTAAAACATGAAAGTAGTGAAATAAACTCAATATATTAAGAGTAATTAACAATTTGGAAATCCTTAGAGTGTGGAAAAATTGATGCAATATCTAAGAGGACCCAATGTACTTGAGAGGGTACTCATGCTTTGGACAGCTCTGACTCAATAAAACTTCATTATTGATGATGGTTATGGAAAAAGATACCATAGTCAGAGAAAGCTTAAAGTGTTTGTTAAAATAAATATGAAAGAAGTGAAAGATTTGCCTGTGTGTCTACCTCATTAAATGTACCTTTTTCTCTCTCTCTAATATATGTGCATATATATATATCAATCTAAAAAGAGAGAATAATGGATATTTACTGTTTTATGTGTATTTATAAGTAGACAGAACATCTTTATTAAGTTGACTTTCTCAAAGTAAATATTTTCCTTTCCTCCACTACATTTATGTTTGATATAGCATATGGAAGTACTTACAGGTTATTGTCGTAGTTAAAAATAATGTTATATCTCATCACTAATTAGGAATTTACGATGTTTTGAATAGGAATGATGCTAAAATTTACTTTTATGCTTCAAGAAAAAAATGTGTTAAACAAATTTTTAGTGCACAAAATCTGAGGAGGATTATTTAACTGAAAAAAAAAAAAAAGTGTTTCAAATCCTTAGCACTGGCACTTTGCATTGTAGTAATCAATGAGTCAGTTAAAATTCTTTTATTTACATATTTTATTTGTTACTTTACCTAGAACTTATCTTTTTATGACTTTATTTAGAATTAGTCATTGTGTTAGATATGATATAATTAATAATCTGAATTTTAAATATTCTCTAGTTAGAAATGTTTACATATTCAATCTGTGTATTTTTCTCATTTCATTTAAGTTAATGAGATTTTTTCTATATAATTTGTCAAGAATTGGTTGGATACTATACCAAGATAAATTAATATTTAAATATCTCAATTAAAACTGATTACATTCTAGTCACGTATTAGGTAGCAGAAAGAAACAGTTAGTTCATAATTGATTCAATTTTTTTTTCTTCAATAGTGAGCACATGATAAAAAAGTCAATGTGTGAATGTTCTAAGCTTGTTTATTTTTATAAATTATGGTGAGTCAAGAAAGGCCACTCCTGATACTTAAGTAACTTCCTCATGCTAAGATAATTGATACTAATCAGTCTAAGTTCAAAATCCAATTCTGCCACTTATGATCTCTGTGATTTCCTTTTCCTAAACTCCACTTTGTTTGTTTGTATTCATAACTCATGGACATAGACAATAGGGTGGTAGGAACGGGCTAGAAGGTGTCAAGGGGGTAGGGGCAGGGCATGGGGGGCAATTCGAAAGGTGTCAAGGGGGAGAAAGGGGGGCATCTCTAATACTTTCAACAATAAAGATTGAAAACAATATAAAGTAAAAGATATATATCTAGTAAAAAAAAGTAATTCATGAGGATTAAATAAAATTATGAATAAACTTTTGTCAGCATGGTTTCTGGCATATAGTACTCAATGAAGAGTACATACATAATTTAAATATAGTTAAATATAAATAGCACATACTAGTATAATCAATTGCTTTCAGTTTCAATTATAACTACTAAATAAGGCACATTTTCATGATCCTTAAAAGCAGCCATTTAAAGAATATCATTGGTGGAATGTGTGTTGCTTAGTCACTGACACATGCAATGCATGTATTAAATACTTTTTAAAAATTGCTGAAGGTCTTTACAGGCTATACCCTAGGACTAGTATGTGGTGTTGGCTATTAAAGCATAATCTGTATTTAAATGTATTGATTGATTTTATGATTTTTTTTGTTATTCAGTTTATATTCCTTATTTCATTAACCTTCTTTGCAACACACTACCTATGTCTTAGACACACTTAATAGTGGAATTCTCTTCAAATTCATATTCCTTAAATGTTGGCTTTACTCACTGATCTGTCCTCAGCTCTCTCCTCTTACCATCTACCACTCTTGAGATATATCATCTACTTCAAGGACTTAATTTACTATAATTTAATTTACTATAATTTGTGCTGCTAATAAGTCTCACATTTATTTCTTCAGCATATAGCTTTTTAGATTATAAAACTCAGTGTCCAATTAGGCATCTCCATCTTGATTCTCATCTTAAATTCACTATGCTTCAAACTGAAGTTATGTCATCTGTCTGTAAACTATTCTTTCTCTTATGGTTTTTATTGCATTAGAAGCTACTACCATTAATCCAGCCATGAAAACCAAAAGCTGGGTATTATCTGTGACTTATTACTCCATCTCAGTCCCCACAAAAATCAAACACAAAGTTCTATTAAATTATCTTCTTTCCCATTGTCACCACCCAGAAATAGAGTATATCAACTCTTTCCTGAAATATTTCAACAGATCATTAAATACTATACTTTTACCATTCCTTGTGCCTTCATTCCATTCTCTGAAAAGTAGAGTAGATTTTTAAAGCATAAATGTAATAATCTGGTCCAGTCCCAGAATTTATGGAGCTCAGGCAAGAGTATAAATGGAGGTACATTGTTTTTCTTTTTCTCCCTATCTTTATGCTCCATCAGTTAGTGCCAGGGCACTTATATATAGCTAGAGGACCAGTGCATGGTTGAGGTCCGGCCAGCCTGATCCCAGTCGGGTGGATTGGGGCCAGGCCTGTCAGGAGGAGGAGAAGGCAAGAGGTTGGCCAGCCTGGCTGGGGGGAGGGGCTGAGGCTGATTGGGATGGGGGAGCCAATTTGGTGTGGGGCAGGCCATAGGGAGGGGCTGTGGGCAGTGGGCCAGCCCCGTGTCCGAATGGGGTCCTGGGTGCCGATCAGGGGTCAGTGGCTTGGGGAGGGGCTGTGGGAAGTTGCCCGATTGGAGGTGGAGCTGGCTGGGTGGAGGGGCTGTGAGCCAATTGGGGTTGTGGGGGCTGATTGGGGGTGGGGCTGGCAATAGGGAGGGGCTGTGGGCAGTGGGCTGGCTATGCCCACCCCCAAATGGAGTGGAGGGGGTTGATTAGGGTCCAGTGGCCTGGGGGAGGGGCCATGGGTGTTTAGCTGGCCGGCTCTGCCCCTGATCAAAGTAGGGGGCCAATCAGGGGTGGAGCTACTGGGGGAGGGGCTGCAGGCCAATCGGGGTGGTGGGCGCCCAATGGGGGCAGGGTGGCTGGGGGTGGAGGGGCCACAGGCTGTTGGCCGGCCAGCCCTGCCTCTGATCAGGTAGGGGGGGCCAATCTGGGGTGAGGCTGGATGGGGGGAGGGGCTGCAGGAGGTTGGCCAGCTGGCCCTGCCCCCTATTGGGGTGGAGGGTGCAATCAGGGATGGGAATGGCCCAGGGAAGGGGCTGCAAAAGGCTGGCTGGCTGGCCCCACCTTCTATTGGGGTAAGGGGGGAAATCAGGAGCGGGGCTGGTCAGGGGTCAGGGCTCCGGGGGTTTGGCTAGCTGCCCAGCCCTCGATTGGGGTGGGAGAGGCTGATCAGGGGTGGGGCAGCCAGGAGGAGGGGCCGAGGGAAGTTGGCCATAGGCATGGCCCCAATCAGGGTGGTAGAGGCCGATCAGAGGCGGGGCCAGCTGGGGGAGGGGCTGCAGGAGGTTGGTCAGCCCAACCCCCTGATCGGGCAGGTTTGCTGGCCACAGTGGGCAGCGTAGCGACCAGTCATTCTGGTCCTTATGGAGTTCTGGTTGCTGGCTTTTTACATATATATCGATAAGTGACATTACACGTACATATATAGACATTCCAACCCGTCTATCTGATCATTGTCCACATCCATTCTGCCCTTAGCAGCTGTTCAGGGCCTTCCCTTGAGTGTAGAGGTAAGCCCACAGGCAGCAGACCTGGGGAAGAGACCACAAAGGCCATAGAAGCAGTCCAGGATGATCTGGGCATGGAATTCTGTGGGAATGTATATACAGAGCACGTTTTAGAAGAATAGGCATGGGTGTCATGTGGGTTATTGTTCTTGGCCTTTTAGATTCTTTGCCCTGTAGGAATGGCCAAAGTTAGCCATGAATAAGGATCCATTTTTCTGGGTCTGTGTGATACTGTGCTATTATTATTTCCCTATTTAAAATTCACTAATGACTCCTTGTTTCTCTCAGGATGAAGTTCAAACTCTTTACTATAAACTAGGGTTCCTTTTATGGTCTGACTCTTGTATGTTCCTGTCTGTTTTATCTCTAAACATACTATACAATATCTCCTATTCTATAACCTAGTAAATCAGAAGTTGTTTTATTTATTTTTTAAAAATGTGTTTTCATTGATTTAAGAGAGAGAGGAAGGGAGAGGGAGAGAGAGATAGAAGCATTGATGCATCAACATTGACGGGCTGCTTCCTTCAGGATCAAGCTCACAACCCAGGCATGTGCCCTGACCAGGAATTGAACCAGGAATCTCTTGGTGTTCAACCACTGAGCCACACCGGCCAGGCCAGAAGTTGTTTTAGCTCCTTGAATGTAGAATGCCCACCTCCTCCTCCTCCCCCTCCTCCTCCCCCTCCTCCTCCCCCTCCTCCTCCTCCTCCTCCTCCTCCTCCGCCTCCTCCTCCCCCTCCTCCTTCTCCTTCTTTTCTTCTTCTTCTCCCCTCCACATTGATATTTCCTTTTTATACTTCAGGTCTCAACTAGATGATACTTTCTTCAAATAAATTCACTTACTCTTATCCATGATAGGCCTCTGTGCCTCTACCACTAAAGGGGCATACCTCCAAGGTATCATCCCCTTAATGTCTTATTTACACAAATACTAAACATCCATTCTATGAATCTGACTGAAGTGCCATGGAGAGATTATGATGAATAATCTAATCTCTACCTGCTTTTGGAACATGATCCATGTTCAATACCATAATCCATAGGGTAGTGTTTTCTGCTGTTCTTAGCCCCTACCTCCTGCTGTTTGAATTCCTTTCCTATCTTGTTGCAAGATTTGGGCTTCTTATCTGATTTCTACAGAAAACATTGATACCAAGTTAATAATAGAATTTTGTTGAGGGTAATTTAATTAAAAACTCTAGGGGTCACAAGGAAGAGTCAAAATCATATAGCACTGCATTTCAACCTAAAGATGTCGACACGTTTCTCCTTTGAAGTGTCTCCTTGGCTCTTTCTCCCAATGGGAGGTTTCCTCTTCCTTACTCTTTTTTTTTTTTTTTTTTTTTTCACTCAGCGTCAAAGTTCAAAATCCTTTTTGCCCTTTGGTTCCTTCAGAGAAATCTCAATAGCAACCCCTCTTGATTTTGCAGATTTTTCAGCTCTGATATAGTTTCTATCCCTCAGAAATCTTCTTGAAGTATATTCTATATAAAGCCAATATATCTCTCCAAGAAATATTTCCATACCAGCTACTGAAAAAAGAAAAAGGTCTGTGTTTGCATCTGGTTAGGATGTGCTAAAGTTGTGTTCAGTTTACTGCCCACTGCTTATGATCTATCAGGAAGCTGAAGTAGAACAATTATTGCATGCTTATATCTGATCTGAGTAAATCCAGAACATTATGCATCCATATAATTAAAGCATTCTGTACTTTAGTAACAAAAAAATAGGAGTTAACCTAATAATATTTTGACCCATAAAAGATGAGTGAAAAATATGCATTGATGTGTAACCGATTGCCATTAGCAACATTCTTTCATAAAACAGATGTCTGTCTGCTCTCTGCAGCGCTGTATCTGTGAGGTTCGCCATCTCCAGCAATGAATCTTTGCTTTATTATTGCCCCACACTAATTGAAGAAAATGTTAAGTCTCAGTTTTGTGATTCATGCATAATTGACTGTGTGGTCAGTGAAGGAGAAAGAAATCAGATATTTCATGGAACAAGGACTATCTGTGTATTATTTTAAAACTGATTAAATGTGGCACAATCTGTGACAAAATGACAGCAGTTATAGACTTCAGTATGTGAGGATTAAAAGAAATTAAATTTAAAAGTTGGTAATTAATAATTATTTTCCAAGTGGCATTATCCTTCTGCTTAATTTCCACAGACATCTTTTGGTCATGGCCACACTACTGGATGAAGGCAACATTGAAAGAGAACGGCACTTTTGATGATCTCTGCTATTAAAAACCAATATGCTCACTTTTTATATGAAACTTCTGTTAAAAGACAGCTTTTTTTCTTAATATGAATTTACTTTAATACAATACAGTAATGTAAATATAAAATCAGGTGTTTTGCTGAGTTTATTATATGCAGAAGATAGTACCCTTTATCAGTAAGCTAGCCTTATAAAAGATTTAATTTTGGATATTGTAAATGACATGTCATAAATCTACTTCAAAAGTTAAGATAAATTGAGTAGTTTGAGTTAGTCACAATGTGACAAATAACAGTGTAAATTATACAGGAGCAGGAAAAAGTAGGGTTCAGTTGTAATACAAATAAATAATACAATAATTAAGATATAATAATACAAGAATAAACTCTGTGTTTTGTGTACTGACAACTGTAAAACTTCTTTTGGCAATCTGTATTTTCTTGGTTCCATTATCAATCCAAAATTATAATATCTCTATGGAATGGAACTTCTTTATTTTTATTAAATTTAAGTTCTTTATTGTTTAAAATATTACATAAACCTTTTTCCCCCATTGACCTCTCCCTGGCCGCCCCGAACCCCAGCACATGCCCATACCCCCGCCCTGTCTGTGTCCATTGGTTAGGATCATATGCATGCATACAAGTCCTTTGGTTGATCTCTTACCCCCTCACCCCCTGCCTTCCCTCATAGGTTGGACAGTCTGTTTGATGTTTCTATGACTCTGGTTCTATCTTTGTTCATCAGTTTATGTTCTTCATAATATTCCACAAATGAGTGAGATCATGTGATATTTATCTTTCCCTGACTGGCTTATTTCGCTTAGTATAATGCTCTCCAGTTCCATCCATGCCGTTGCAAATGGTGAAAGTTCCTTCTTTTTAACAGCAGCATACTATTCCATTCTATAGATGTACCACAGTTTTCTAATCCACTCATCTGCTGATGAACACTTAGGCTGTTTCCAGATCTTAGCTATGGTGAATTGTGCTGCTATGAACACAGGGGTGCATATATCCTTTCTGATTGGTGTTTCTGTTTTCTTGGGATATATTCCTAGAAGTGGGATTACTGGATCAAATGAGAGTTCCATTTTTAATTTTTTGAGGAAACTCCATACTGTTCCCACAGTGGCTGCACCAGTCTGCATTCCCACCCGCAGTGCACGAGGGTTCTTTTTTCTCCCCATCCTCTCCAGCACTTGTGATTTGTTAATGATAGCCATTGTGACAGTTGTGAGATGGTGCCTCATTGTTGTTTTGATTTGCATCTCTTGGAAGATTAGTGTCTTTCAGCATGTTTTCATATGTCTCTTGGCCTTCTGCATGTTCTCTTTCGAAAGGTGTCTATTTGGGTCCTTTTCCCATTTTTTTGTATCGGATTGTTTATCTTCCTTTTGTTAGGTTGTTTGAGCACTGTAAAATTTGGAAATTAAGCCCTTGTCAGAGATAACATTAGCAAATATGTTCTCCATGGAGTGGGCTTTCTTGTTGTTTTGTTGATGGTTTCTTTTGATGTGCAGAAGCTTTTTATTTTGATGTAGTCCTATTTGATTATTCTCTCCTTCATTTCCATTGCCCCAGGAGCTTTATCTGTAAGGATATTGCTATGACAAATGTCTGCTATTTTGCTGCTGATGGCTTCTTTAAGATTTTTATGGTTTCCCGTCTTACATTTAAGTCCTTTATCCATTTTGAGTTTATTTTTGTGTCTGGTGTAAGTTGGTGGTCTAGTTTCATTTTTTTTGCATGTATCTGTCCAATTTTCCCAACACCACTTATTGAAGAGGCTTTCTTGACTCCATTGTATGCTCTTGTGTCATGTGTCAAATATCAACTGAGAATCATGGCTTGGGTTGATTTCTGGGTTCTCTGTTCTGTTCCATTGATCTATATGTCTGTTCTTCTGCCAGTACCAGGCAGTTTTGAGTACAGTGGCTTTGTAATATAGCTTGATATCTAGGATTGGGATCCCTCCAACTTTGTCCTTCTTTTTTAAGATTGCTGCAACTCTTCTGGGTCCCTTTTTGTTCCTGGTGAATTTTTAGAGAGTTTGTTCTAGGTCTTTGAAGTATGCTGTTGGTATTTTAATGGGGATTGTATTGAATCTATAGATTGCCTTCGGTTAGTATGATGTTAATTCTACCGATCCATGAACATTGTACATTATTATATTTGTTTATGTCTTCCTCTATCTCTTTTTTCAGTGTCCTGCAATTTTCTGTGTACAGGTCCTTTACTTCCTTGGTTAAATTTATTCCTGGGTACCTTAATTTTTGTGTTGCAGTGGTAAATGGGATTTTTTTTTTAGTTTCTCTTTCTGTGAGTTCATTATTGGTGTATAAAAAAGCCATAGATTTCTGGGTGTTAATTTTTTATCCTGCTACATTGCAGTATTCATTTATTAAGCCTAGTAGTTTTTTGATGGAGTCTTTAGGGTTTCCTATGTACAATAGCATGTTATCTGTGAGTAAGGACATTTTTACTTCTTCTTTTCCAATTTGGATGCCTTTTATTTCTTCTTCTTCTTTGATCACTATGGCTAGCACTTCCAGTATTATGCTGAATAGGAGTGGTGAATGTGGGCATCTCTGTCTTGTTCCTGTTCTTAGCAGAAATGGTTTTAGTTTTTGCCCATGATGTTGGCCGTAGGTTTGTCATATAAGGCTTTTATTAGGTTGAGGTATGATCCCTCCATTCCCACTTTGCTGAGAGTTGTTATCACGTATGTTGCTTTGTTTCATGTTGCCCCAAAGCTCCCACTGGCTCTCCTCCTATCATTTGACTTTTTCTTTTCAACGGAAGTTCAGATTGGGTGTGTTTTGCTTACCTATCTTCTAATTCGCTAATTTGGTCCTCTACTTCTCCTAGTCTACTGTTGAAAGCTTCCATCATGCTTTTTTTAAAAATATATTTTATTGATTTTTTACAGAGAGGAAGGGAGAGGGATAGAAAGCCAGAAACATTGATGAGAGAGAAACATCGATCCCCCTACTGGGGATGTGCCCGCAACCAAGGTACATGCCCTTGACCAGAATCAAACCCGGGACCCTTGAGTCTGCAGGCCAACACTCTATCCACTGAGCCAAACCAGTTAGGGCCATCATGTTTTTTATTGTAGCTATATCACTCTTTACTTCTCCTTGGTTCTTACATAGGTTGTTGGTTTTCTCATCCATTCAGTTTATGAAATTTATGACCCTTATTCTAAATTCTTTTTCTGACATATTGCATGCCTCCATTTTTTTTAGTTCCTTTTCTGGGGATTCCTCCTTTTCTTTCTTTTGTGGGTTGTTCTTCTGTGTCCCCATTTTTGCTCTCACTGAAGGACCTAGGTGTTGAGTCACATGGGGCCTGAGGCTGCAGTGAAGGGCCTGGTGGTGGGTTGCATGGTCATGGGCGGCAGCTGCTCCTCTTGTGGTCACGGGGCAGCAGCTGTTCCTTGTGCAGTCACAGGTGGTGGTTGCTGGCTCCCATCATGTGTGATTGCAACAACTTCTGCTGGCTTCCCGCACACGTGAGCAGTCTTGGGCAGTGGCTTCTGGTTTCTGTGAGGTCTCAGACAGTGGCTGCTGGCTTCCTGCATGGTCATGGGTGGTGTCTGCTGGCTCCTTGTGCTGTCTGGAGCAGTGGCTATTGGCACCCCACTAGGTCATGGACAGTGGCTGCTGGCTCCCATCACACACGGTCACAGGTGGCAACTGCTGACTTTGTGGTTGTGGGTGGCTTCTGCTGGCTCCCTGTGGGTTCGTAGACAGTGGCTGCCAGCTCCCCTCATGTGCACAGTCATGGACAGTGGCTGCTGGCTCTTCCCTTCAAGATGGCCCATCCTCTGCAGAGAGCCAGCACTCTGGGAGAGATTACAGCAGTAGCAGAAGATGCCCGGCTATGCAAGCCCGGTCTGCCAGCCCCCAGAGGTTCTGTGAGGTCTAGCTGCACCTCCCTCAGACACACACACAAACCACACATCCACACACTCCCCTTTCGCTCCCTTGCTCACTCACACTCTCCCTCACTGCCATCCTCCCGGCCGCCATCTTGGTATCTCCTGGAATGGAACTTCTTAAACTCACCATTTTTCTATCATTTTATATTTATTGCCAGGAAAATATAATATGAAATTGGAAAGGTCTCAGTAGTTAGTTGAAAAGAACTCACCTTCAACCAACCAGCTGCAACACTAAAGATTCTGCATGAAGCCTATTAAGGCATTTTTGAGGATGTCATTAAGAAGGTAATAGCTGAAATTTTTATAGTGATTTCTATAAAATATAATTTGACTTAAAAAAATTTAGGACTAGGAAGGACCTTAGAAACCACAAACCCAAATCACTTATATTTCAGATATAGACTTGTAAATAACTTCCTCAATCATATGTAGAGGATTAGCTACAGGGTGAGAATCTCCTCTCTTCCACTCTTATCACACCAAATAATAGTGATAGGTAGCATTTATTTATTTATTTATTATTTTTAATATATATATTTATTGATTTCAGAGAGGAAGGGAGAGGGAGATAGAAACATCAATGATAAGAGAGAATCATTGATCAGCTGCCTCCTGAACATCCCCTACTAGGGATTGAACCCGCAACCCAGGCATGTGCCCTTGACCAGAATTGAACCTGGGGTCTTTCAGTCAACAGGCCAATGCTCTATCCACTGAGTAAAACTGGCTAGGGCTGATAGGTAGCAGTTAATTAGTATAAGGCCTAGCTCTAATCTCTTTACATATACCAGTATTCATTCATTTAATATTTACAACATTATTACTGTAGTTTTTATTATCTTTGTTTTTCTGATGATCAAACTTTAATCCAAGCAGATGAAGTGATTTGCCCAAGATCACACAGCATATGGAGAAATAACTGTGATGTGAACCCAGACAATTTGGCTTCAAAGTCTGTGACCTTAACAACTATACTGTATTTATCCTTTAGCTGATTATTTAAATTATTTCTAAACAGCATCATAGCACTGTTTAGAATTTTTTTAATAGATGATTTTAGCTAAATTGGTGCATATATATAAATGGATATTATTTGTGCAACAAATATGTGTTTATGACATTATATATATTTTATCCTTAGCTCCTTTTTAAATCTCCAAAGCCACTGGTAAACAGAACTAATGCACATTTCTCACTCATGTTCAAAAAGAGCCAAACTGCAAAACTTGTAGTCAAATGGTCCTAGTATGCTCTCATTTGCACTGTGTAGGAATTTCAATCTAAGCTTAAATTGGAGGATGGAAAATGGAAAATCTCCATTATTTGTTTTCAGGAAAATAAAACATAAGGACTGAGAGACTGATTTCTCATAAAGGCCTGATGACAGAAAACTGATAATATTGGAATTTTCTTAAATGATGGGGCAGGAGGGGGGGCGTGGGGGGGGGGGTCAGGGATTGCCTCATATCAACCTTGGGAGATTTTGCTTATGGTTTTAAAGATACGAACAAGAAATGACCCAGGTCAGGTTGATCTCACAATATAAGCTGAATTGAGCTTTGTCTCAATTAACTGGACTAGTTTTGTCTGCTCAGAGAGAATTTTTAGAGCTGCTTTTCACTTATGCTTTTAACAGATTCTCAGTGAACTCTCCCCTCTTTACATCCCCTACCCATAAATATAGCCCACCACAAACCCTCAGTGGACTCGCCTGCAGCTTGCAACAGTTTGTGTTTTCCAAACTGCAATTCATCTGCTATTCCCAAATCAACTCATCTTTTTGACAATTTAGAGATTAACTCAATTTGTCTCTTTATTAAGTTGGCAGAAATAAATGGGGAAAAATTAGGTAAGTAGAATGAATAGATATCAAGATTGCTCTTTTTCTTTCCAAATTTGAGCTGCTAATTATTCACAATCATCCTCTATCCTGACATAATTTACTTTTCTAAAATTAGTGCTATATAAGGAAAACAAGTTGACTGACAAAGATAACACCAAAAAAAAATTAAAAAAGGAATTCCATACATTTACTTACAATATACATGCATTTATACAATTAGTTCTTATCATTTTGGGTGGATGTGGTTGATCATTGAAGAACATGAAATTCAAGAAAATTAATGCATTAATTAATTTATATGGGCTTTTATATATAGCCTATATGTTAATTAATTTATATAGGCATGTATATAGGCTTTTAACTTATTCCTGAATCACATTTCTGTGAAGCCATTTGTTTCTTGTGCCATTTTAACCCTCTTTTAGACTTCATTGAAGTTTATCTCTCACTCAATGATTCTTTTGCACAAAGAAATACAGATTTTGGCACTTTAGTAAATTTTCTGCAAAGATAATTATGAGGCAAGAACAAAACCACATTGAAATGCAGATGCTGGGCAGCTCCATAAACCTGATTGCTAGTTAAATAGCATGTGTACTCCACGATTCTTGAAGTTGTTCAAATTTGTGTTTCAGCAAATGACAAACTTCTACACATAATAAATCCTCGGTATTCTTGGGGGAGAACACAGGTGAATCTGTGAATTCTAAATGACTACATTTTATAGAAAGAAGCTTAGGTTTTATTTTAATTAGGCAGTGCTAAATTCATGTTGTATAAGGTTTAACGTTCTTTTGAGGGTGGGACACAACACTTAGGTAGATGAATGGCTGAATATTATGTTACTTGCAGTTCCAAATAAAAGAAAGCTGGCCCTAGCTGGTTTTGCTCAGTGGATAGAGCATCAGCCTGCGGACTGAAGGATCCCAGGTTTGATTACAGTCAAGGGCACATGCCTGGGTTGTAGGTAGATCCCCAGTAGAGGATGTGCGGGAGGCAGCCATTCAATGATTCTCTCTCATCATTGATGTTCTATCTCTCTCTCCCTCTGCCTTATTCTCTGAAATCAATTTTAAAAAAGAAAAAGAAAAAAGAAAGCTGTTAGGCAAGGTTGCCCATGGAGTTGCACCTGGGGACAGAATAACAGCAAGCTGGAGCTGTAGAGGTCCCCTTACGTATAAGAGGAGTGGGGTTTTTTAGGCTTCTTAGGTTTCTTGTAGATTAGCTAATTTGAGTAATTTCCTGGGCTCCAGTCTCTAGCTGTCTTGTACCTCCTGTAAGGTGCTTAGTGGCCTGGTGTGTGAGAGCCCAATAAGGGAAGTGGTTGGTGTGTGGTCTTAACCAGCTACTCAAAAAAAGAAACTGACCAGCCTTTAGCTAGGGCCTCAAAAATGGGTCAGGTCAACATTAAAAACAACAAAAACACTTTATTAAACTTTATTATAATTTGCTATCAAATAAAACTCAACAGAAATTTATTTTATTTATTTTTTAAATGTATTTTTATTGATTTCAGAGAGTAAGGGAGAGGGAGAGAGAGATAGAAACAACAATGATGAGAGAGAATCATTGATCGACTGCCTCCTGCACAACCCCTATAGGGGATCAAGCCGGCAACCCAGGCATGTGCCTTTGACCGGAATCAAACCCAGGACCCTTCAGTCCACAGGCCAACACTCTATCCACTAAGCCAAACCAGCCAGGGCCAGAAATTTATTTTTGGCTTATGTAATAGTTCAGTCAATGCAGGTGGTTCTGGTAGATGGGCAACTATGTAGAGATTCAGAGACCTGTACATTTCTGAGGACATCTGAGTCCTATTCTGGATTTTCTGGATTTTGTTGGCAGGTGAAGGGGAATCGTGGGGAGAAAGTGCACTTGTTCTTGACCAAAGCTTTCCTATGCTTACATTCTATTGGCTAGAAATAGTCATTTATCTCACCTGGGTGAAAAGTGTTGAGGGGCTAGTAAATGTAGTCCCTGGCTGAGTAGCCACTTCTAAGCAATAGTTCTCATTATGGAAAAGGAGTAAAATTCCTTGGTAGACACATAGCTACTTTTTCCAGAGGAAAGTTTTTGGATATATATCTGTCTGTAGATATATACACATATCTGCATATACGTATAATGTACACATATTATAATACTGGAGGCCCGGTGCACGAATTCGTGCACAGTGGGGTCCCTCGGCCTGGCCTGTGAGATTAGGCCAAAACTGGCTCTTCAACACCCCTCAAGGGGTCCTGGATTGTGAAAGGGTTCAGGCCAGGCTGAGGGACCCCACCGGTGCACGATCACAGCCAGGGAGGGATCACAGGAGGGCCCCAGGGCGTGTCCAGCCCGGCTCGCTCAGTCCTGATCAGCCAGATCCCAGCAGCAAGCTAACCTACCGGTTGGAACATCTGCCCCCTGGTGGTCAGTGCACATCATAGCGACTGGTTGACCAGTTAACTGTCTGCCCCCTGGTGCTCAGTGCATGTCATAGTGAGCGGTTGAGTGGCCTTAGCGTATCATTAGCATATTATGATTGGTTGAATGGCCCACTGGTCGCCCAGACACTTAGCATATTAGGCTTTTATTATATAGGATGCATGCATGTATATGTATGTACATGGGTTAATACCAAGAGATAATTATTTTATTAAAGATCTTTAGGTAAAAGTGAATTTATTTTTTTATTTTTATTTTTTTAAAATATATATTTTATTGATTTTTTATTTTTTTTACAGAGAGGAAGGGAGAGGGTTAGAGAGTTAGAAACATCGATGAGAGAGCAACATTGATCAGCTGCCTCCTGCACACCCCCTATTGAGGATGTGCCTGCAACCAAGGTACATGCCTTTGACTGGAATCGAACCTGAGACCTTTCAATCTGCAGGCTGACGCTCTATCCACTGAGCCAAACTGGTCAGGGCAAAGTGAATTTATTTTATATAACATTTTATATTTGACATATATGTTGAATCCTAATAGCCCATTGAGATTCTTAGTTTTCTCTAGAGCATATTTTTCTATCATTTGAAATATGCATTTATCCTGGAAGGATTTTTTGTGAATTTTGAATTATTTTATACAAATGGAATCTCACAAACATAATATTGAGTAGACAAAGCTAGATTCAAAAGAGTTTGTACTTCTCTCTTGTTCAACATTACATCTGAGATTTGTCCATATTGTGGCATAAAGTTGTAGAGGTTTATTCTCATTGCTGTATAGTGTTCACTGGGTAAATATCACATTTATTTATTCATTCTACTGTTGATGGGCTTTTGAATAGTTTTCAGTTTGGAACTAAAATGAGTAGTGATATAAAAATATTTTAGAACATGTTTTTTGAAGAATCTCTATACACATTTTAATGGGTACATGCCTAGAAGTGAAATTTCTGGCCTATTGAGTATGGATATTTTCAATTTATCCTATATAATAAAGAGGTAATATTCAAATTAACCCTCATGCCCTCACAAAATGGCTGCCTACCACCAGGCCGGCAGGGGATTTAGTGAGGGACGACCAAATGACTGAACAAGCAGGCTACATGGGGTGACCAGGCTGGCAGGGGGGTTAGTAAGGGACAACCAAACGACTGAACAGCAGGCTGTGTGGGGCAACCAGGCCGGCAGGGGTGCCGTGAGGGGCGACCAGGCCAGCAGGAGGGGGCAGTTGCGGGCAATCAGGCTGGCACACAGAGGCAGTGAGGGGCAATATGGCTGGCGGGGGGGGGCAGTTAGGGGCAACCAAGCAGGCAGGGAGGTGAGCGATTAGGAGCCAGCAGTCCAGGATTGTGAGAGGGATGTCCAACTGCTGGTTTAGGCCTGATCCCAAACCGGCAGTCAGACATCCCTCAAGGGGTCCCAGATTGCATAGGGTGCAGGCTGGGCTGCGGGGACTTCCCCACACCCCCCCATGCACAAATTTTGTGCACCAGGCCTCTAGTGTACTTATAATTCTCTAGCCTTCTTTTACTGGCTGTTTAATTGATAATAAACAATACACTCTCTTCTTAGTTTATTTTGTTGAGCAAAACTTTGTGTAAACAATAAAAATATACACTGAGTGGCCAGATTATTATGACCACCCCATCAGTACTTCATTGATACTTCCAAAAATACTGAATATTTAAAACTTCCTAAGCAAACACTCTCAAGGTTTTATTATTATTATTATTTTCATAACTAATTCACTTGATTGTACTGATGGGGTGGTCATAATAATCTGACCACTCAGTGTATAAAAGACACATATGAGGAAAGTTTTGCTAATTCCACGAACACATGAACTGTTTTATTTTTATTTCCATCTATACCTTATCAATCTTAATTAATTAAGTACAGGAATTGTATTAAACTTATTTACTTAATATTATTTTATGAATATTTATAGATATTTCTGTGCTGCTTGTTCATAACTATGTATTTTCATGACTGCATTGAATTCATCTACTGAAAGTGGCAATTTCCTTTTATAGACGAAACTATTTTCAATTACTACTAGTTCTTTTTAAAACAATTGATATTTTTAAGCTGCATTGTATCTCTGGTACACAGTTTCTTGAGTTTGCTGTTATGTTCTTGGAAAAAGAAAGTAGCACATGTATTCTGTCTCTGACCATTAGCAAGCTTAGAGAAAAGTACAATTTTTCAGTATAGTACATCAACGTACTTACCTGCACATAAACTTACACTTACTCTGCCTCGAGCCTGAGTGATATTACATTTCTTTCCAGAAGGTTAAATTGGTAAGGTCTTGTCAACCAAATTCTTGGTTGACATATGGACATTTGAACTCCCATGATTTCTCCTTTATTAAGCTTGGCATGTCTGATACAGAAATAAGAGAAAGATTTCTCTCTTTATCCCCAAGCTGTGCAGGTTTCCCTATGTATCTTAGTGTCTGCCTGTCTCTACCCCTCCCCCTACACTCATGCCCATCCCTAGAGCTTTTATATTTTACAATAACTATAATTTAATGACATGTCAGAAAACTACAGCAGATAATAACTTTAATAGGGACATGTCAAAAGCAAAAATACATCCCTAATCATGAACATAATGCTATGACCAGGAATTTCTTCAATGAATTACTTTTTGTTTTGATTCCCAAATAATGTGTATTCAAGAATGTTAGGACTCAAGTATTCTAATTGGCTATATAAATTAAAGCAGGAATTGTGTTATTTAGAGACAGACTATAGATAGCTCTGACCTCACTGAGTAATTCCGGTGAGGATAAGGTGTCAAAGTGAAATAATTAAACATGAGGCACAAAAGGATAAATTCAATCAGTGTTTACAGCCTATTACATTTTGGCAGTGTCACTGCTGTTTCTAAAAACCATTTGATTTGCATTTAAGTGATTAAGAGGGAAAGTTACAAAGTAATTGGGATGTCCTAATTTCATTTTTTTCTTCAACACTGCATTTGAGAATTGTCAAGCAGGATGTACTGTTTAAAAGTGACAGGAAAAGTTTGGAAATCTTAAAAGACTAAAAATCACCTTTTCTAGAAGAATGATTAACTTCTTCATTTTTCAAATAATAAATTTCTGTTTATTTTTAATTAAGTAGTTTTATGTAGCTAAGTGTTTTGTGCTCAATACTTTCATATGGGCAACCTACATTATAGAAATCATATTATTATTTTTAACGATATAATATTTTAGCAGACCCCAGAAAATAAAAAATCTCTTCTCTTAGTCACAAGTACAATATTCCTTAAGAACTTAGTGAAATTCTGAATGAGGACATTTAAGAAGATTTGAGACATAAAAAAGTCAACATTTCTTTTTATAAACCACTAGAGGCCTGGTGCACAAAAATTTGTGCACTGGCAGTGGGGTGGGTATCCCTCGGCCCCACTTGTGCCCTCTCGCAGTCTGGGACCCCTTGGGAGATAATGACCGTGGCTTAGGCCTGCTCCCGGGTGGCAGAGGGCAGGCCCAATCCCTAGGTGCAGCCCCTGGTTGGGCTCAGAGCAGGGCCGATTGGGGAGTTGGGGTGCCACTCTCTGTCATGCACAGAGCAGGGCAGATCAGGAGGTTGTGATGCCACCCTCAGTCATGCTCAGGGTAGGGCCGATTGGGGGATTGGGGCACCGCCCCCTGTCACCTCAAGGCAGGGTCAATGGGGAGGTTGCTGCGCCACCCCCTGTCATGCACAGAGCAGGGCCCATCAAGGGGGTTGGGGCTCCCCCGTGTCACGCACAGAGCAGGGCGGATCAGGGGGTTGGGGAGCTCCCCCCCATCAGGCACAGAGCAGGGCTGATCACAGGGTTGGGGCACCTTCCCCTGTCATGAACAGAGCAGCGCGGATAGGGAGGTTGTGGCCCCACCCCCTGTCACACACAGAGCCACAGGGCAATCAGGGGGTTTGGGCGCTGCCCCCTGTCACGCTGATCCTGGTGCCAGGAGGCTTCTCGGCTCCTCTGATCCCGGTGCTGGGAGGCCTCGTGGCTCTGCTTGACACTGGGGCAGTGAGGCCTTGCTGTTCAGCTGATCCTGGTGCTGGAAGGCTGATCCCAGGCCAGGAGGCCTCACAGCTCTGCTGATCCCGGTGCTAGCAGGCATATTACCCTTTTACTATATAGGATAGAGGCCTGGTACATGGGTGGGGTCTGGCAGGTTTGCCCTGAAGGGTGTCCCGGATCAGGGTGGGGGTCCCGCTTGGGTGCCTGGCCAGCCTGGATGAGGGGCTGAGGGCTATTTTCAGGCTGGCGGGCAACTGAAGCTCCCAACCTCTCCTTTTTTTTTTTTTTTTTTTTTAATTCTGGGATTTATTTACCTTCTATAGCTGTCACTGGAGCTGAGAGCCCACTCCAGCTCTGACACCTCGGCTGCTGAACGCAGATATCTGGGTTTGTTTACTTTCTATATTTAAAACTTTGTTGAGACTCCAGCTCTGAGATCCCCGCTGGCTGAAAGCAGGTTTTTGGGGATTGTTTAGCTTCTATAATTGCAGCATAGTTGCTTAGAATGCAGCTCAGAGCTGGGCAATAGCAGGCGGGGAAGCTTGGCTTCCTCTGTCACTGGAGCAAGCAAGCCTCCTGTTCGCTTCAGCTGCCTGGCTGCCGGCCACCATCTTGGTTGGCAGTTAATTTGCATATCTCCCTGATTAGCCAATAGGAAGGGTAGCAAAGTTACGGTAAATTACCATGTTTGTATATTATTAGATAGGATTTTATTGAGGTATGATTGACATGGAAAAAGCTGTACATATTTAATGTACACAATTTGATGAGTTTGGAGAGAAGTATATACCAGTGCAACTCTCACCACAGTTGATAACATAATTATATTCATCACCTCAAAAAGTTTCCTCCCACCCTTTTTATTATTTTATTATTATTATTGTATTGTTTTGTCTAATTAATAATTTACTAAAAGCCTAGAACTCAAGTGTTCTTACCACAAAATAATAAGTAAATATTCCAGCACTTCTGTACTTGCTTGTAAGGTAGTTTTATCTGCCACTAGAATGACCAATTTGAGTTTACCAAAATTAAATTTGTCAGTGTTATTATCTCCCCTTAATTTTTTATGTGAAAATTATAAAATATGCCCTGCTGTTTTTTCCCTAAGAGAGCTCTGATGAACACAGGTAAGTCTCTACTTTACCCAAGGGAAATCAGTTGAACATGAATATTGTTTAACATGAGGATAATATTTCCCCTGGATCTTACTAAAGAAATAGTATAAAGAGTACAACACAGTCGAAGATTACCACATTAAGTATATATTGGTACCCTCTGTGAAAATACGATAATACTATTATTACTGATTATTAAAGTTTTGTCTTATAGCCTGAATAGTCAGTTATTGACATAGGCAATCCTTTGTAATTTACCTGCACAAAATTACAATAAAAAAGTGAATTGCAGAAATTTCTAAAATGTCCTTGAAATGAAAAGAGAAAATGACTTAGATCATATTTCAAAAGTTATATATTTCTCATTACAGAAAAAATGAATCAACTTTGTATTCATTAGACAGTCTTTGAAATAATCTTCAATTAAACAGACAATAGATTGCTTAATTCTACAAAAGATAAAACCTTAATCTTACATACTTACTTTTAACATTTACTTACTTGTCCTGCTTCATTTTTTTTCTGCTTAAGCTTAAGCTGACAAATACTTTCTGGAAAAAGGAGAGGTGGTGAAATAGGCTTTTGAATTCCTGAAGAACCTATCATAAATGTTAATTCATATTAGGTTAACTTTGTTGATTAAAGAGTATGAAATGTAAGATTCCTTAAACAAAACTGAGTCATTTATTCTCAAATGGGAAAATAAGCTGACAAATATAGAAAATTAATTACAATACTCTGAAATATAAAAATTGTATAAATCCATTTTACATAGATTATCTAATTTAAGCCTTTTTACATAGGTTATCTAATAACAACCTTTTGAATTGGGTCCTATCATTGAGCCTCACTTTGCAGGTGAGGGAACTTGCTAAGAAATTATAAGTTCCCAAACTTACATAGCTATAGGGTCAGAATCTGGATTTATTTATTATTCTTTCTATCTATAAAACACACACACACTCTCTCTCTCTTACATATTACATTGCACCCAAATTCAAGGCATTGGAGTATAACTTCTCTGGTGCTATAGTTTCACTGGCACTAAACCTAGGGTGATAAGAGAATGATTAGAGAGGCCCCTTTTTTAACATTCTCAAATTTGCAACCACACATCATTATTGAGATCAGCATGTGGAAACAAAATAAAAAAAAATTATGACATGATATATTTTACCTCCTTTACCCCATGCATCTGCTTCTCCATACATAATATGTGTGGACATCAGGAGGTGATAAGATGATTGCACAATGTGATTTACAATCTACATCTCTTTTGACACAGTGTTTTAACAAAAGTAAATGGCTGTTTTACTTTTTTTTTTTTTAAAATATATTTTATTGATTTTTTACAGAGAGGAAGGGAGAGAGATAGAGAGTTAGAAACATCGATGAGAGAGAAACATCGATCAGCCGCCTCCTGCACATCTCCCACTGGGGATATGCCCGCAACCCAGGTACATGCCCTTGACCGGAATCGAACCTGGGACCTTTCAGTCCACAGGCCGACGCTCTATCCACTGAGCCAAACCGGTTTCAGCTGTTTTACTTTTTTGACATAGCAGAGCTTGAGTATTTTAGCATGCAACATGTGTAAGGTTTTCTCCTAAGGGGTTGTTAAAGTAGGAAACAACTTGAAATATGTGTTGATCCCAATGCATCTTTTTGGTTATTTTTCCCTGAAATTTTATTCCCAAAAGTGCATGATTATTTATTTATTTAATAAAACCATTTGCAGACAATATTTTAAGAGTAGTTATTAGGGGAGTTGTCATCTTTTTAGCTGTTTATAAGAGAGAGAGAGAGAGAGAGAGAGAGAGAGAGAGAGAGAGAGAGAGAGAGGATAATCACTGAGGAGAGATGGGATAGATGAGCAGAGGGAAGGAAATGTGTCTACAGGAGACTCCCTGAACAAGAATTAGGACCAAATATTGGATCTAGGTAATAAATTGAGCTGTTCCTTGTCCCTGTGGCAAAGTCCAGGGCACAAACAGAAAGCTTTGGAATTTGATATATGAAGAAGTTGAACAGGAAGGCCGATGGAATGACATCTTTAAACCCTAGAAGGTAACTAAATTAGTTGAGCCATCTAGGTATCTATTCATTCATTCAACAAATATTTCTCAATATCCATTTTATTTATTTGGGTATTCTCTATATTTTTCCTTGATTAGTGTGTTAAAGGTTTGTCAGTCTTGTTTATCTTATCCAAGAACCAGCTCTTGGTTTCATTGATATTTTGTATTTTTTTTAGACTCTAATTCATTTATTTCTGCTATGCTCATTATAATTTCCTCACCTCTACTCACTTTGGGCTTTGTTTGCTGTTCTTTCTCTATTTGTTTAAGTGTAAATTTAGATTGTTTATTCGAGATGTTTCTTCTTTCTTGAGGTAGGCCTGTAATGCTATGAATTTTCCTCTTAAGACTGCTTTTACTGTGTACCATATATTTTGGGTTGTTGTGTTCTCATTTTCATTTGTTTCAAGGTTATTGATTTCTTTGTTGATCTCATTGTTAACCCACTCACTATTTAGTAACATGTTATTTAGCCTCCATGTCTTTGTGTGTTATTTTTTCTTTCTTTCTTTCTTTTTCTTGACATTGATTTCTAGCTTCATACCATTATGGTCAGAAAAGGTGCTTGATATAATTTAAATTTTCTTAAATTTATTGAGACTTGTTTTGTGTCCTAAACATGTGGTTTATCCTAGAAAATGCTACTTATGCACTTGAAAAGAATGTATATTCTGCTGCTTTGGGGCAAACTGCTGTGACAATATCAATTAAATCCATCTGACCTAGTGTGTTATTTAAGGCTGCTGTTTTCTTGTTGATTTTTGTCCAGAATATATGTCCATTATGTAAATGGGATATTAAAATTTTCTACTATGAATGTATTACTGTCAGTCTCTTCCATTATGTCAGTCAAGATTTGCTTTACATATTTAGGTGCCCCCATGTTGGGTGCATAAATGTTTTTCAGAGTTATATCCTTTTGTTGGTTTGGTCCCCTTTTTCATATTGTAATGTCCTTCTTTGTCTCTTACTATGGCCTTGATTTTTAAGTCTATTTTGTCTGATATAAGTATTGCTACCCAAACTTTTATTTTCTTTCTATTTTCATGAAATATATTTTTTCCATCCCTTTATTTTTAGTCTGTTTGTATCTTTTATTCTGAGGTGGGTCTGTTGTAGATAGCATATATATGGGTTTTGTTTCCTTATCCATTCAGTTACCCTATGTCTTTTGATTAGATCATTTAAGCCAATTATATTTCAAATAAATATTGATAGGTATATATTCATTGCCATTTTATTCTTTTAATTAAGTTTCTCTTGTTTTCTTTTTTTGCCCCTTCTTATTAAAGAAGACTAACATTTTTCGTAATACTAGTTTGATGACATCAAACTCTTTTAGCTTTTCATTGTCTGCAAATCTATTTCTCCTTCAATTTTAAATGATAGCCTTCTGCTGAAGTAGTCTTGGTTGTAGGTCCTTGCTTTTCATCACTTTAAAAATTTATTCCAATCCTTTCTGGCGGAAATCTTTCTGTTGAGGAACCAGCTAGAAGTCTTATGGGTGGGGTGCTTCCTTGTATATAACTACTGCTTTTTCCTTGCGGCTTTTAAGATTCTTTCTGTCTTTAAATTTTATCATTTTAATTATGATGTGTCTTGGTGTTGGCCTCTTTGGGCTCTTTGAGCTTCCCAGACCTATATGTCTTTTTTCTTCACCTGGATAGGGAAGTTTTCAGTCATTTTTTCAACTAAGCTCTCAACCCCTTGTTTTCTCCCTTCTTTTCCTGGTACCCTTAGAAAGCACATGTTGTTACACTTCATGTTGTCCCAAAGGTCCCTTGAACTATGCTCATGTAAAAACAATTTTTCCCGATTTTGCTGCTTTGACTGAGTGTTTTCTGGTACCTGTCTTCCAAATTGGTGATTTGATCCTCTGTTTATTCTTTCCAATGTGTTCTTTATTTTAGATATTGTATTAATTTCTGACTGGTTATTTTTATGGTTTCTATGTTCTTTTTTATTATTTTTCTTTTTGTTGAATTTATCACTAAGTTCCTTGAGCATCCTTATAACCGTTTTTTTTAAAAAACTCACTATTACTTGGTAAATTGCTTGCCTCCATTTAATTTAGCTTTCTTTTGGAGAATTAGCCTGTTCTTTTATTCAGATCGTTTTTGTTTTGTTTTGTTTTTGTTGTTGTTGCTTTTTGTTTTGGTCTCTCAATTTTGTCTGCCTCTTTGTGTTTTTATATATCAGGAGAACTGCTCTAACTTCAAGTCTTGGTAGGGTGGCCTTATTTAGTAGATGTCCTGTGGGACCCAGTGGCACAGGCTCCTTGATCCCATTATCTGGGTGCTCCAGGTATGTCCCTTGTTTTGGGTTAAGTTAGCTCTTCTGTTATAATTGAATCTTGATAGCTTGTTTGTGTGTATGTGGTCGACCCTCAGGCTGGCTGACTGTGAGGATTAACCCCAACTTCAGTGTACAAGCCGCACTGCAGGTGTTGACCATATGCAGCAGAATTTACCTCGGCAGGGTCTGGTTTCTGCCGAGCTCTCCCTTGGGATATGCTACCTGTGAAGCTAATTGTGTCATGCTCTGATATGGTCTTGGTTCTGGGACTCTTGGGAGGTTCTCTTAAGCAGGCCAATGTCAGACGCTGCCTGTGACTGGCCCTGGGTAACCCGTTTGGAGATACAGACTGATCCACAGTTTGTGGCTGCCTCTGTTGGACCTGGGTGTGCGCAGAAAGGGCCAAGCTATGCATCAAGGCCAGATTTTATCAGCTTTTATTGGCCTCAAGAGGCAGGTCAGTAAAAAGTCCCAAGGCAACCTGAGGTCAGCCTCCACCTGCCTTCGCCGGTCAGATGCCTGTTAGGCACACTCACTTAAAGATCCTCTTGTGATACGCAAGTTGCATGAGGTTGGTTCTCAGTGAGTCACCAGGTAGGAGCCAAGTAATGTTCCCCAGTTTGATACACGTTCAAATTCGGTGCCAGTGCTGGGTCTGAGGTGACTCAGCACATGTCCCAGTGTATACCAAGTCTAGCTTCCACACATTGGGTGCTTGAACACCTTAATGGTGGGCAGAATCTTAGGGAGTCATCAGGGTGAGGCTAGCAGGGTTTATCAGGCCCAAACAGACCAAGATTTGGCCTTGTGAAGGGAGGGCTCTGCACTGTCAGGGCGTGTGAGGAAAATTAGGCCCGCATCCTAGAGCCACACAACTCCGTCTGTCCCGATTCTGCTAGGAACCTGTCTCAGTAGAGCAAGGCTGCCGGGAGTCAGGACGATGGGGCTAGTGATCTTCCATGAAGGGCAGGTGCTGATCAGGCTTTGGGAAATGTGTATGTGTGTGTGTGTGGGGGGAAGGGTTGACCCCTGCCCCAGTGCCACACAACTCAGGCTGTCCCAGGTTCTGCCCAGGCTCTCCACGGATGTAAATTTCTTTAAACGGTGCATTCAATTCCATGATTTTCATGGAGTTTATTCTTCCTTTTATTTCAGAGGCACCCTAGTCAGTCTGCCCTTTTGCATTCAATAAAGCCTGATGTAAGAAATCCCCTTGCTAGTCATAACTATAAAATATGTCTCAAAGCCTGAGTGCTGAATCTCCTAGGGGCAATCTTCTGTCTCATCTTTATCCAGTGACAGATGTTATTCCTTAAATATTAGTGCCTGAATAGAAGAGGTGTGTCTATTTCTCTGAGCCTCTCAGTGGCCCTGAAACCATGGCACATTGTGATTCTGGGGTGTTCCAGAAGTTCCCATCCCTGTAGAAAAGTGATCCTAGAGTAGCAGTAGTCTCTCTGAATGCACAAGGGAGTTAGTTCAACTTTAAAATTTGTTGGGAAACTATCACCATAGTTTCATAGTTCTCAGCCTGAAAAAACCCAGCAAAATATGATTTCAAGATATTTCTAGAAACAAAATACTAAATTGTAACCACTCTAAATAGAAATGCTGTAACCTTATCATGCATTTTCTAATAATAAATTTGGTGATTTCGTTTCCTTTTCTCTCATCCCAATCCAGTCTTTCTTTCACCTTCCCATGATAGTATCTATCCAAATGCAAACCAGATTATATTGCTTACTTGCTTAAAGTCCTTCAATTAAAAATAAAAATATAGCCACCAATTCCAATTTTATTTAGAGTGTGTTATTACTAAACTAAGCAGTTAAGCTACTAAGATTACTAATAAAAGAGTGATACCCTCCTGGGAAGAAAAGCAAGCACAAAATGAAAACAATATGATGAATCTGTAATAGGAATATGTATAAGATGTTAAGGAGCACATAGGAGAGTTAGAAATGCCAATCAAGGCAAAAGTTGAAGGTAGTAGTAAAGAAAGAGCATGTCATAGAATGAAGTTTGAATCGTGACTAAATGAACTGAAATTTACTGAGATGAAAATTGAGGGGGAGATTTTATAGGGAAAGGACGGGAAAGATGCAGAGGTACAAAAAAGCATTTTAAGCCAGTAAACCAAACAGTTTGGTGGAAATAGATGTCACCCAATAAATTTAATTAAAAAGTAAATGTTAAATAAATAAATAGTTAGATAATAAATAAAACTAATGAGAGAGCTAAAGTTGGACTGTATGCATGTATCAGATAATGAATGGTATAAGCCTTCCTGAAAAGGATGCTATCCCACTTCGTTGTCTAGCAGGATCCAGTGTCAGTTTTTGAGGGTTATAAGAAACCATTAAAGGGTTGGAAACAATAAAAATGTATCATTTAATATATACTATGAAAGCACATTCTGGCCACAGTGTAGTGGATGGGACAGAAGAGAGGAGAGGGAGGAAAATCAGATGAGAACTTGCCTCTCACTGCTTACCAGGTATACTAGTGTGTGCTTATTCACACACCAGGTATACCAATAAAGTGTTGCTTATACAAATGCGATTTGCATTAATTTTGGAGGAACAGGGGGAAGTACAGTACTGGAAAGCTGACACAGAAATAGTTATGAATGTCCGGCCGGCATGGTTTAGTGGTTGAGCATTGACCTATGAACCGGGAAGTCTCAGTTAGATTCCCAGTCAGGCACATGCCTGGGTTGCAGGCTCAATTCTGAACCAGGAACATGGATGAGGCAGCCAATCTATGATTCTCTCTCATCATTGATGTTTCGGTCTCTCTCACCTTCTCCCTTCCTCTCTGAAATCAATACAAAAATATGTTTATAAAAAAGAAACAGTTATGAGTGACTTCTCTAATCAAGTAGAGAAGCTAGAGGGTGTTGGGGGAGGTCCGAAAAGTCCTCACTGGCTGCTGCAATTGTGAAGTAGGAGCTCGTGGTGAGATTTATTAGGTTGTGGAAGCTAACCTACATGACCTCCTGAAAGCAATGACTTCCAATTTACTTTACTTTCTAAATCTTGTTCTAATTTTGTGCATCAGCAAACTTTAACCCAGAAAGCGAATAGGTGTAAAGTCAAGTTGACAACAGATAATTCAATAAAGTAAGTAAAGCATAGGTTCCCGTGCCTGAAAACACAAGACACTTGACTATCAAACTCCAGCCCACCTTTCTGTTTTTATGCGCCTTAATTGGGTCCCTCCACTCACTCCCCAAAAGCTATGCATCGAACAAACACTGCTATTCCCTCTGCCTTGTTCAAATTCCTTCCCCTCTTTCTTTCTGAGCTTCTCTACTTCTTTTAAGGTCCTGTCTGAAATTTTCAGATGAGGAACTTTCCCCTTATATCCCAAGAAGAATTAGCTTACCCTTCTCTGTTGTATAAGTTAGGATTGGATTTAGTGTGTCTAACTTACAGAACAGTCTATAGCAGGGGCTAAAATAGGTAAAATGTTTTTTGTTTGTTTGCTTGTTTTTCTTTCTTTTTTATCATATACAGGAGAGTTTCAGGGGTAGGAATCATGGGAAGTCAACGTGTGTTCTGTCATTATTACCATGTGGCTTTTGTCATGGTTGCAACCCAAATGGCCCCAAAGCAGGCATCCCATCACATTCCAGGTAGTGGAAGGAGAAAAGGAAAGAGGCAGCCCCAGCAGATATCTGCTCACATTACATTGACCAGAATTGAATAACAAAGCAATCCCTTGCTACAGTGGGTCTAGCTAATTGGTTTTAGGCTTAACAATTGGTTTTTGGCTTATAAGTCTCTATAGAAGAAATTAGTAAGGGAGAAGGAGTAAGCCTGGTGGTGGGGTAAGTTAATATACAGTGTCTGCCACACTGTACTCTCAAAGGACGTTAAATGCAACACTTTTCACAATGTATCATAATTATGTTCTTGTATGTCTCATTGTATAGGATGTCAGAATCATAGGGGCAGTAGCGATGTCTCATTTATCTTTGCATCCCAAACATGTAGACTATTATAGAATGAATTAATGAGCACCATGTGGGAATATGTTAAGATTTTATTTATTTATTTATTTATTTATTTATTTATTTATTTATTTATTTATTTATCTATGTATTCACATTTTGAGGTAACATTGGTTAATAAAATTATGTATGTTTTCAAATGTAAAATTTTATAATGCATCATCTACATATTGCATTGTGTGTTTACCATCAAAGCCACATCTCCTTGCATTACCATATATCTGACCTCCTTTACCTTTTCCTACCTCCTACTCCTCCCACCACCTTCCTTCTGGTAACTAGCACACTGTTGTTTGTATCTATGATTTTTGTTTGTTTGTTCAATTTTTTTTTCAGTTTTATGTCCCACATATGCATTTAATGAAATAGAACTAAGTATTATGGGGTACACAGATTTAACTAGCATGTGAAAACCTTACCACCATATGATGTCATGATATTAAGTGATTAAAATACTCATGTCCATAGTTGGCAGTACAAATGGTACAGAATTAAACCAAGTAGAAATATGTATTATAACCCTGGACTAGTTGAGCTCTGAGCATATGAATTATATTTCCAAATCAAAAGTAATTTAATATTTTATTGGCAATCTGTCTTTGATTCATAGTATAAGTAAAGATGCCATTAACATTGTATGTTTTTTTAAATGCCATTTTTCTCAATCTATTCTAGGACTGTTAGGTTTCTTTATTAGAGATATTAAATAAGCTAAAACCATATCCTGAACTTTTCTCATTCAGTAATTTTGAATTCTGGGTCACATCATATCACACTATTTATCTCAATGAATGTCTATGAGAATTAGTTTTTCTCTGAATAGGACTTGATTTGACAACCCAAACATACTGATGCCAAATTTTCTACTCAGGTCTGAGTTCCTTGTCTCACCAATCAAGGAATGAATTCGCGGACAAAAATGGTCAGCAGAAGCAAACTTTATTGAGAGATACCAGTCCTGGGAAAGGTGCAGCTGGGGTTCCAAAAGCAGGTCAGTGTCCAGAGCAGTGGTTCCCAAACTTATTTGGCCTACCGCCCCCTTTCCAGAAAAAAATATTACTCAGCGCCCCCTGGAAATTAATTTTTTAAAAAAAATTTTAATAGCAATTAATCAGAAAGATATATGTATTAATGTTTCTACCTTTTTCGTAAACTATAGTAAAGAAAGATGTAAATTAGAAACATTGAAGTTTGAAATTATGAAACTATTTATTGAACTCAGAATAGAAAGGTAATACAAAAAAGTTAAAACAAATGCACCTGTGGCCATCACCGCCCCCCCGGATCGCTGCAGGGGGCGGTCGCGCCCACTTTGGGAATCACTGGTCCAGAGCGTCCATTCCATGTGCAGCCAGGTGTAATTCAGCATCCAAGTGAAGTCCATTAGTCCATGTGTGGAGTTCCACATGGCCATGATCTACATGGGCACAGGGGAGTGTATCTCCTGCTGTAGGAGAACCCAGTGCACCAGAGAGAGAAGAGAATGTGCTTATTTGTCTGGGGTAGATACATGTTTTACTGGCTTTTGGTTGGTTCTTTCAAAGAATTCTGCCTTAGTAACATTCTTGGGATTGGTTATACATCTCATTGACTTGTGATTGGTTATCTGTAAGCTGCCTTTCTTAGCAATGTCCATACATTTTTCAAATATATTTTTATTGATTTCAGAGAGGAAAAGAGAGGGAGAGAGAGAGATAGAAACATCAATGATAAAAGAGAATCATTGATTGGCTGCCTCCTGCACACCCCCTACTGGTGATCGAGCCCACAACCGGGCATGTTCCCTTGACTGGAATCAAACCCGAGACCCTTTAGTCCACAGGCTGACACTATATCCACTGAGCCAAACCAGCTAGGGCTATAGATTTTTAAAGCTCACATCTCCCCTGTACCCTTCTTCCCTGCCTGTCTGGGTTGCCTTAGTAACTCCAGCCAGCTGGGTTCCCTGGTTCTACTTCCTCTCCCCATGATCCTGACCTTGACTACCTAGCTCTTTTATCTCCTCAATACCACTTTTTTCACAACAAAAAGGAAATAATAGACTTCTTAAAGAAGAAGCATTTTTCTGAATGGCTGAATAACTTGAAACTATGATAGATTCAGGGACTTTGAATCCATTCTTTTAAATTTACTTAATAATATATGTAATGTGTATCTTGCATTTTTAGCAAACACTTTATATTTCTACTAGAGGCCTAGTCCACAACTTCATGCACCAGTGGGATCCCTTGGCCTGGCCTGCGGGATCAGGCTGAAACCAGCTCTCCGACATCCCCCGAGGGGTTCTGGATTCCGAGAGGGCACAGGCCAGGCCGAGGGACCCCCACTGGTGCAGGATTGGAGCCAGGGAGGGATGCCGGAGGTTGGCCGGCTGTGGAGGGATCATAGGAGGGCTCCAGGGCATGTCCAGTCCATCTCTCTCAGTCCCGATAAGCCAGACTCCAGGAGCAAACTCACCTACTGGTCGAAGCATCTGCCCCCTGGTGGTCAGTGCATGTCATAGCAAGTGACTGAGCAGCCTTAGCATATCATTAGCATATTATGCTTTGATTGGTTGAACTGCCGACTGCATGGCCTGACACTTAGCATATTAGGCTTTTATTATATAGGCTAACAATAAAATTTGAAGACATATTCAGAGAAATTCACATCAGTTTACTGTTTGGGTTTGTGCTGTGTTCTGCCATGACACTGCCTCCAGTTCTTTTGTTTCCTCATCCCCCATCCCTATTGTGAAAAAAAAAAGAATATTAGATGATGTAGTGTGTCTCTTATAACTGCTGTTGTCCCAGAATAAAAATAACTTTATATTCTTGCTGTTTCAACAGTAAAAATATATCTGCAGTTTTTGAATGACCATTTGTTCTTCTCAAGTGAAAATAGTCAATAGTTTGTAACTGATTGTTCTTTGAAATCTGTAATTAAATTATCCTTATGACGGTTGCATTAAAACCTTTCATTAATGAAGCATTGTATTATTATAAATAGCATTGACATTTCTAGAAAAAAGGATAAATGGAGCTCCTATTATGATATAGGGGGTTTTCTTAATATTTGCCAGTATGTATTCCTGTATAGAGTTTTAAGTAATTATTTGTGCTTTACACACTTTCAGTTTAAAGATTCCTAAACCCATTATCTGCATGCCCTTTTTATTATCAAGTGTCACCACATCTGGTTTTGCCCAAATTAACAAAATGTTCCTTGCTTTGATCAATTTTCAATTAACCCTGACAGCAGAAAAATAAATAAATAAATAAATGAAACAGGAAGGTATTACTATTGGCATTAGGTCACTTACTAAAAAATTATAAAAGTTTATCTACTTAAGCAATTTGCTCTTACTCATTTATTATAGGCTGATGGTTCATGTTAAATTATTCCCATTTAATTTGGAGTATTGAAAGGCGTATTATAGTGTCTTTTTTACCATTTAGAATAAAAATGAGATGTTAATGACTGCATTTGTCAGGAGTTGACCTTTTGTGAGGACTATTTAGAAATGAAGGAGTATGTGCTGTCCTCCAATAGATAAATTCTTCCATGGAAATGCCCTTAGTGCATTGTTTTACTTTTGTTTAGGTATAAAATAGTGTGTACCTCTCTCCTCCTCCATCTTGCCATCTTTCATCCACCTCTCTATCTCTCTATCATACAACATTTCTTCTGCATGTAGATCACTGATTTTGTGATGAAAGGAACACTGCACTGTGTATCAGGACAGTTCATTTTTAATGTAACCTTTATCCTCATTTTGGAACTTTATAAAAGTCATCTGGACTTTTGATTTTTCTGTTTCTTCATTAGTAAAATAAAAGGATTATGTTCATTTTATTTCTGAAACTAGGGTGTCAGCCACACTTGAGTAAGAATTTAATCTGATATATTTACTGGCATAGCCCAACACCTGATAGTGCTTTTTATGTAGAAGGTTCTCAATAAATACTTATTGAATTAATTAACTAATTCTAATTACTCAAATTTAAAGCTTAGGCAGTGAACCATTTGTAACTGGCCTTGAGCATCTGAGGAGAGCTTAACTGAAGAGGCAGTAGAGGAGCTAGTTCATGATGGTTCAGCAGAAAATTGGCAAAATAATGGGCTTATGGAGGCATTACAAGATGAAGACATACTCAAAGTAAAGTTGGAGGTTCTGAAAATAATTTGGAATCTTGAGGAGGATGAAGATGTGTTAGGGATTCAGGCATATGCATTTGGCTGGGTGTTGATAATATTGGGAAGGTGGACTTTGAAGGATTGCCAGTTCAGGTATTTGAAAGTTTTGTGGTATTAAAAATATCTAGGAACCTGGGAATTTAATGAAGAAATGAAAGAGTTTATTAAAAGACTAGAGGCCTGATGCACAAAATTCGTGCAAGAGTAGGCCGTCCTTCCCCAGGCTGCCGGCACTGGCTTCCCTCTGGCACCCGGGACCCGGGCTTCCCTCCGGCCGCTGGCTTCATCCGGAAGGATGTCCAGAAGGATGTCTGGTCTAATTAGCATATTATGCTTTTATTATTATAGATATTTATATACATTTGCTCTTTAAAGAAATTGGAAGACAACTGAACACTTTGAATAGAGATTTGTTCTTTTTACTTTATTACAAGTTGAAGCTAGTGATGTAGGCATTACATATTCTCCAAAATTAATGATGGTTTATGGAAAATGCTTATATGCATATATATATATAATATTTTCCTAAACTCACTTATTTTTTGCCAGTTTCCTTTTGAATCATCACAAACTAGTGTGTATACATACTGATATACTCAAAATTCAAAACTAAAATACTCAGAAAAACTTCACTATAGCTTTTTCACACCAGACTATTTAGAAAGGATTTTTCCTTCTTTAGAATCTGAGAAATTATTTTTTTAGCACATAGGAATAATAAGAAATGCATGCAATTGTACAACAAAAGAAGAATAAATGCACAGAAAACCTTAGAACATGGAAAGCCTGATTAAGATATTTGCTGAATCATTGTCTAGCAGCTGGTCGGCAAACTCATTAGTCAACAGAGCCAGATATCAACAGTACAAGGATTGAAATTTCTTTTGAGAGCCAAATTTTTTAAACTTAAACTATATAGGTAGGTACATTGTTATTAACTTAATTAGGGTACTCCTAAGGCTTAGGAAGAGCCACACTCAAGGGGCCAAAGAGCCGCATGTGGCTCGCGAGCCGCAGTTTGCCGACCACGGCTGAAAAAGACTCTAGCTGAAAAGAGAGGATATTTGTCAAAACAGGTGAGTTTACCGAAGCAGTGTGAGAACAGGTGACCGAGAGGAGGAGCATAATGAGCTTGCCAAGGGAATCAAGTGCAATATATTTGCAGCAGCTGCTGGGCTACAAGAAACCTTGACGTGTCCACTGAAGATGCTGAGCCAATTTATCTACTAGCATCATTGTCAGGGGTATGCTAGGAACCTGAGAAGCCAGCATGTACAGCAAGAACATAAAATTTCCCAGAGTCACTGTGGAGAATATGTGATCCCAACATCTTAAAGGAGAAGACAAAACCGGAGGTAAGTTCACAGTTGTATTTGCTCCTTCAGTAAATAAACTTTTTGACTCTCTGCTGCGGGCAGAGTACAGATTAATGTGCTGATGTGTAAAAGAAGGACAGGAAAGAGCCTCAGGCCTTAGGAGCTTACTATCTAGGGAACATGATGCATGCAGATGTGATATGTTCATAATATTGTGAAAAGAGATAGAAAAGAGTCAAAATGACTATGAAAAATAAGTGCTGCATTTTATAATTACATTGGTCATAGTGAGTAAAATAGATGGGCGAAGCTTAATAGAGGATGTTGCACTTGTCCAGAGTTCTGAAAGCTAAGAATATCTGTACCAGGAGGGCAGAGATCTTGTCTGAGTCTCCTCCCACTCCTCTGCTATGGCAGACATCACTATCAGTCATGCTCCCACTGAACCGGGAAGCAGTAGTACTTAATCTCAATAGTGTTGCAGGGAGATCCTATCACAGACACTAAGGTTGAAAAAATGTTACAATTTCTGATTTGCACAGATAAATTAAGAAAAGGGCATTTCAGGTATAGGTAGAACATGTTCAAAAGATTGGCCTTTGTATTCGTGTTCTAGAAAAAATAAAAGTCAAGCTTTACACTGAGTGATAGGGGAAGGGACATTGGGCGGTTACAGTGTGGCCTAATCATAATGGATCATAGGTACCAGTTTAGGCTGTTAGTCTCAGTCACTGAGAATCAGCGTGTGTGTGTTTTTAAACCACGTTATTGAGTTATAATCGACATACAAAAAGCTATACAACTTGATGAGTTTGGAGATAAATATATAGTCATGGAACCACAATTTATGCTATAAACACCCATCATCTCCAAAAGGTTCCTCCCACTTTCTTTATTTATAATGATAATAATTATTATCTCTTTTGTGTGTGTGATAAAAACATTTAACATGAAATCTATCCTTTAGTAAAATTTTAAGCATACAGTGGATTATTGTTAACTCCAGGCATTATGCTGTACAGTAGATCTCTAGAATGTGTTCATCTTGAATAACCAAAACTTTGAACACTTTAATACTTTTCATTTCTCCCTCCCACCTCTGGTGACCACTGTTCTGCTCTGTGCTTCTATAAGTTTGACTATTGTAGAGTTCTCATTTAAGTGATATTATGTAGTATTTGTCCTGTGTCTGGCTTATTTCACATAGGGTAGTATTCTTCAGGTTCATCCATGTTGTTGTAACCGGTGGGTTTTGTTAGGCAAAGGCATGACAAGATAATGGAAGCAATGTTAGATTGTTACATAAAATTAATAGGAAAGGGAATTTATGTGGGGATCTGTCTTTATTTTAGAACTCAGCACCTAAAACACTTTGCAATGATTTTAGAATATTTTTAGCATATATGGCCAAGCTCATTTTTCACTGTAGAATGCCCAAATACTCACTGTCCCAGGGCCCTCTGCAGCTAGAGAATGGGCACAACTTCTGGAAGGCTACCTCTGAGGAAGTCCGGTCCACCCTGGATTCAGTCCGAGGATGGGCAGCAGTCGGTAGGATCAGCAGCACCATCAGCAGTTGGAGGAACTTCCAACTTCCAGAGAAGGCAGAGGCAGCAATAGGCCAGGAACAGGAAAACTGGCAGAGCAAGCAATAGTGCCTGTGCCTAACCCAGGCAAGATCAACAGCTATCCTTGCAATGTTGTGCTGCAGCTCTTGGCTGTTTAGCCTCCAACCCCAGTTTTGGGCTCTCGAAGTTATATTTTGACTCCCATTTCAACAAATGCCATTTGTGTGTAAGTTGACCAGACTTGGTTTCTGTGCTTGCAAAGCTGATCTCAGGCCATTCTGGTGAGGAGAGTATTAATGTTATTTAGCCATATATAGGTGAGCCCCAGTGCAAGTGTTGGAGGGCAAGTAATTTTCAAGGATAAATGGCAAGTTGAGGTGTCTGAGCGCCTGTGAAAATAAAGTGTGGGAAGATTTTTTAAGTGCTGGGATGAGCTAGTGAGAAATACTGGATCACATTAGTGGGGAGATTAATCAGCGGGATGTGATGAGCACATTGAGTTATTCCTGAATTTGTGTATGGTTTTCTTTGAGATTAGGCCATCTCTGCTTGCTACACGGCACTGATTTAAATTAGGTTTCTACTTTCTCACAGAGACAGGGAGATAGGGGTGCTATTATTCTTGATTTAAGAGGCATGGCTCTTAGGTCCTTGAGAAAGACCTTCTTGGATTGTAACCCTGGCAAGAAATTTTTAGAAAGATTTACATTTCCAACGGGCAGAGAAAGAATTTACAAGTTTTTCTAAAGTAAATGCTCTAATAAAAGGGACAGAGAGTCAGGGAAAGCTTGTCTCAAGTTCAGTCAAGCTAATCAGTTTCCTAGTCACTCCCAGGAGGAGGAAGAAAAAATAGGGAAGATGGAAGTTATTTATTATTAGATTGATGAAATGATATTAGAGTCAGACATACTATTGTTGCATAAAATATAGTACTCCTTGCTCAACTGGTCTGGCTATTGAGATTCAAAGTACACATCAAAAGATTATTTTTCCCATTTACATACTTCTTAGAGAAACTTTAAAAGACTGCTTATAGCTCTCCCAAATAACACCAGAGTGACAAACAAATAATCACTAATACTAAAGTTTATGAGGTTTGTTTTTTATTGAAATTTATCTATATGTGGTATAGATAGATTAGCTTTTTGTTTTTTTCATTACGTGTAGGAAAATCAGGAAATAGAACAGTAAGTCAGTGTAAATACAATAACCAAGTTTAAGCAAGACAACAATTTAATAATTATGAATGTGTATAAGAGAGAATGCAGCATCCACATTTAAATGATGAATTTTGAATTGGTGTGACTATACCATATGGGATCATTACTGTACATCCATGTAAATGGAATATATATTTAGGTGTGTTAGAATATCAGTATCAAAAAAGATTTAATTACAAAATTACAGATGAGTAAAACATATGAATAAATTATAATAAAATTGTTCCTAAATTATATTTATTTTATATTTCCTAAATTTATTTCCAATTCAATTAATTCTAATGTTAACTCCAATGGTTAATTCCAATGTTAGTAGAACCATACATTTATATTTTACTCTAGTACTTTCATCAGAAGTTGAACTAATTTAAATTATGATGTTAAATTTACGTGTTGTTAAATAACCAAAAAGAAAAAAAGTAGAAACTAAACAAACCAATTAGATGTCATCTAATATAATAAAAGTTAATTTTCATTGGACACAAGTTTTTTCACTCTAATTCCTTTTCATCTTAGGTCTTTAATCTGAGGTGTTTATTTTTCCATAAAGAAGAATTACAGTCTGTTAATAAAAAACAGTAAATAATTATAACATTTTCAGATAAACCTAAAGATATCTGAAGCACGAGAAGTGAAATGCTCATGGCATATATTCACTGAATTTTAGTTTCCGTAGGTACATTTCTATTTTCATATATGATTTGAAAATGGCCTATTGTCTTTGTCTGTTTTAACCCTTTTTATTCTCTTACTGAATTATTGATGGGTGAGGAGAAGCTTTACAAAAAACAAAACAAAACAAAACACACACAAAAAAAACCCCCCTCTCTTTTATTCTGTGGTGATCCTATGCTCAAAAAAGAAAAAAAAAAAGAAAAGAAAAGGGGTTCATTTACATTTTTTTTCATGCCAGATGACTTTAGTGCATTGACTAATGGAGTGTTTATATTCAAGTGAAGTTTTACTTATGCAGTAAATGGTTATTAAAGTTGCATAGAAGTTGAATTTTTGAGACATTAAATGTGTGTTAAACAGATGTAGGAGTGGCTGTGTATACATTGGTTTTCAGTCTCAGAAAAATTCCACATTGTTTTGGTCACCGCTGTCTTGTCAAGGATCAAAGTTACACTTTCACTCATTCCTTTAATTACCTTCTCTTTCTGAGTTTGCAGCAGTCTGCTCTGTGGGAAAAAGAAAAAAAAAATGTAGTTCTACATAAATGATCCCTTATTTAAAGGGGCTGTTTATATCTGTCTTTCTACTTAATGTGGATGTCCCTGAGAGAACTGAAACAAATAGATTTTTCCATTGAGAATTCAATTACTGTTTTTGATATGGGTTATGAATTTTGTAAAGTAAATGGGAAGATATAGGAAGTAAATGGTGCTTCACTAATAATATGCATCTTACTACATAAAAGTGTTGCTATAATTCACATTACAGATAAAGAAATTTTAGTGAAATCTGGGATTTGGCCAAGATAGAGCAGAATGAGATCTGATTTCTAAATTCATAGATTTTATCTGACAATAAGCTGCCTCCTATAACGATAACAGCTCACATTATTAAGCACTTAGCATGTGCCAGAAATTCATCTCAAAGTTTTCTTTTTTAAAAATATATTTTGATTTCAGAGAGGATGGGAGAGGTAAAGAGAGATAGAAACATTAATAATGAGAGAGAATCATTGATCAGCTGCCTCCTGCATGCCCCACATTCCACAATCGAGGCATGTGCCCTGACAGGGAATCGAACTGTGACCTTCTGGTTTATATGTTAATACTCAACCACTGAACACACTGGCTGAGAGATCTCAATGTTTTAAAAGTATCAATGCCCTCCAGATTCGTGTCCAACAGTATCCCAGCAACAACATAACCCATGGCCGAAGGTGCATTCGCGTGTTCCTGTGTGGGACCAGGCTCCCTCCTCTCTGGTTTTAGAGTGTGTCACCCAAGAACCACCACTGCCAAGTCACTGCAGCTCAGCAGCTCCTGCATTGATCATCTGCTCCCTAGTGGTCAGTGCCTGACATAGTGACCAGTTGAACAGAGGGAGGCACACTTAGCATATTAGCCTTTTATATATATAGATATTGAGGGGAAATCCTTTAATACCTATAAATAGGTTCAATTATAGTACATTAGTAAAATGCAACACTTTTCATTCAGCTAAAAATGGTATTGTAGATAAATATCCATTGACATTGAGAGATGTTTATGATGTATGTGTAAGTATAAATTTCTGGTTACTAAACAGAATATTGCCATTCAACATATATGAATAAAAAAAATGTGTGTAAATGAGTGTATGAAAGTGTTAACCTCTCTAAGAGGTTTGCATGTGGAGTATTTTAAATTTATTTTTTCTTTTGACTTATCTCTAGGTTCTCATTTTTTGTAGTCAAGCTATTGCTTTTGCAACAAGTAAAAGTAAGATAAGAAAATGTTTCTATGTACAATAGAATCATGGTTGATTTCTATTTTCTTTTAATACATTTTGTGAGTTTTAAAATATCTTAAAATAAACTATTATCCACTAAAAATAAGAACATAGAAATAAGTTAACATTGAAAATGTCTCTTTGTATATAAAAATATAAAATTTCAAAACTAATAAGTTTAGGAATAACTGTCAATTAAAATGCAAAGCGGTATATATAATGCAGTGTATTTTATTATAGCTTTATATTAAATTTTAGCACCTAGAGGACTCTGGATTCTGATTACTCTTCATTTTTAACGGTTTTAGGGTGGAAGGAAAGCTCTTCTAGTTCATTACTTTTTTATTTCAAAATATATTACAATGACATTTTGAAATTTGATTAAATTCACAATTAATATCTGTTGCTTCTATAATTATGTGACCATATTATCTGAAAATAATACAATTTTTTCCTTCTCAACAAATAAAGCTCTTTTATGGTAATTGCTTTCTAAATTTTAATAATTTTGAAAAATAGAAGTACTAGTTAGAATCTTTTCCTATTCATGTTCTCAATGTAAATTCCATAACAATTTCCTCTTTAGTTGTTTAGTCATTTGCTAATTCACTTAACATACCGTCTAACTGAATTGTATAGGTACCTATCTTGAAACATGCTAAAAAAAAGGTATTCACTTAACATACCGTCTAACTGCATTGTATAGGTACCTATCTTGAAACATGCTAAAAAAAAGGTATTATATGTTTTATCTTATACTTTAGGCAACTAGCTGATACCAAATTTTATAAACATTTTGGGGAATCAACACTAATAAAAGAGAAAAATGGTAATTGGCGTACGAGCTACCCTTTTCATTGGCTAATCAGGGCTATATGCAAATTAACTGCCAACTAAGATTGGCAGTTAACTGCCAACAAGATGGCGGTTAATTTGCATATGTAGGCACAATGCAGGGAGGAGAAAGGAAAAGCAGGAAGAAGCCCCCTGCCACTGACAGTGATCAGAAACCCAGGGGGAGCTAAGAGCTGGGGGGCAGGGCAAAGGCGGCCCTGGGGCTGCCTTTGCCCTGCCCCCCAGCCATGATCAGAGAATCAGGTGCCTTTGCCACCCTGGCCAGTGATAGCAGGAAGTAGGGGTGGAGCCAGCGATGGGAGCTGGGCACGGTCGAAGCTGGCATTCCCGGGAGCTAGGGGTCCCTTGCCTGGGCCTAAAGCGAAGCCCAGGATCGCGGGGCCGCTGCAGCTGCGGGTCCCCGCTGCCGGGGCCGGACACCTCAGCCAGAGGCGTCAGGCCTGGGCAAGGGGCCGATCCTGCGATTGGAGGGTGATGGGGGTCTACGCCTGAGGGCTCCCAGTATGTGAGAGGGGGCAGGCTGGGCTGAGGGACACTCCCGCCCCCACACACCCAGTGCACGAATTTCGTGCACTGGGCCCCTAGTTAATAATATTATTTCACCAAATATAATTCTACAATTGCCTCATTCTGACATTCCCAGAATACATGTGACTTAAATATAATATATTATTTTATAACAGGAATGGAATTAATCTGAATTCTGTGATTTTTATTTAGACTTTTTGTATCTTTGTATATGAATTTTTTTGTGGAAGTTTTCCTTCTGTAGTTTCATTGTCTGATTTATATATTAGATTTACGTTGGGTTTATTCAAGGAGTTGGGATCTTTTCCATATTGTTTTGTTAAGAACAGCAAAGGTCCTAAGATTTTTACCTTGTTTTACCAAGTTAGCTTGCTGCAGTTTCAGAAATTCTTGCAGAAGACTGGAGACTCCTGGGTTGGTCACAAAATATAATGTATGACACAGCAATAGCAGTAGCTAGAGTAACATTGTTGTGTTGTTTCCCTGAGCCCCAGTTCCCACAGGGCCAGGTGACACAGTGGGTGTGTTATGGAAGAACCTTGAGTATAAGAAGCCCAATTTTATATGGGGACCTTCTAACAACGATGTAAGAGTAACTGCTCCAGAGGGACAACTTATTTTTGTTATATTGGACAGTAAATAATACTCTTCCAGTAGTAGATGGTATCTCTGTCTTCCAAAGCTGCTTGCTTACCAACAACTTTGAAAAGATTGTCTTAAGCAAATTAGGTGTCACAGAATAACTGCAACTTTTCCATTGATTACAAATATTACTTCCCATGGTTTTAACGTGTATATTCATTCTAATGGTCCTGCACTACCATGTAAAGTGAAGACTGAATAAACTTACTCTCTTCCTCCCTCCCTCCCTCCCTCCCTCCCTTCCTTTCTTCCTCCCTCCCTCCCTCCCTCCCTCCCTTCCTTTCTTCCTCCCTCCCTCCCTCCCTCCCTCCCTTCCTTTCTTCCTCCCTCCCTCCCTGCTTCCCTTCTCCCTCCCTCCCTGCTTCCCTTTCTCCCTCCCTCCCTGCTTCCCTTTCTTCCTCCCTCCCTGCTTCACTCTCTTCCTAAGAATGAATCTTAGAATTTGAAACCACTTTTAAAAGTTGACTTAAAATCTATACATATTTTTATTATAAATATCTTATTGTTTATTGACAGTTTTTTTTATATTGCACTCTCCATTCTTGAGCTCAAACTTGCTTCATCTTATATTTACATGTAGTATAATCTTTAAATTTTTTATTTAAGTATAGTTGGCATACAATATTATTTATTTCAAGTGTTCGGGTCAAAATTTCATTAATGACATTTAGCTTATTCTTATTTTCCCTCTCTCTGAAGGATTTAGAAATGATTTATATTTATTTTTTTCATGCACTAAACTTGGATAAGTATATAATTTTGTGATATTCACTTTACCCCATAACTCAATAGATTCTATTATTGTAGCTCTGAGGAAGTCTGGGGTAAATGTGGTTTTAACACCTTTTATAGATTCTGAAGTAATGATATTCTGTGCTTCTCAAAGGAATGCACTATTGCCATTGAGGACACATGATGGTGTTCCAGGTGTTATGTAAGGGGAAAATATAGCACTCTTCATCTTTCTTAAGAATCCATTTTAAACAAAAGTTGTGTTTATATTAAAAAAAATAAACACACTGTTTTAAATACTAAAATATTCACACATATAGTTATTTTGAGAGAAAAAGATCTAATTTCCTATTTCACGAATTCATTAACTAAAGAGAAAGATATAAAGGGTCCAAAATGATCTAAAAAGTAAAGCCCTATTGTCATTTTTTTATTATATTATTATGTAGAAGAGACATCATGTTAAAATGTTGGCTACTAGTACTAGATGGAGTTAACAGTAAGTCCTGTGTAATTCAGTCTGAAAAGGTTAACAGAATGCTGATGGGTGCTTATTGTTGAGCTTGGCAGTTAATAGCACAGTAAAACCTACTATTAACATTCTAAAAACTGCAAAAATATATACTTGGTAAAAGATTTTGGCCAGTTGACATTTAGTTATTTCCAGCTGGCTGAACATGTCTAAAGTTTTAACTTATTTTTTTGAAGACTAAACAAACTTTTTGAATGTTTTAAATCAAGGTCATGATTAGTCTTTATTTCAACTAGTCTGACTAGCTAGTGGAGCATGCTCTAATATTAGTCTGAATAAATGATCAGATAACAACATGACAAGAAGTGACAAGTATATTTCCTATCAGTTATTCTGTCAGGTATTTCAGTCCTCACAAGCTACTTTTAGACATTCACATCTGAATGACTATTTTAGATAATAATCACTTCATTTTTATATCTTCACATTAAATCAACTATTCATTTTTGAAGATGATTTGCATTATGACTAGATGACAATCCAACTAGTTCAAGGTATGTTAATGTTATTCTTATCTTACAATTTTTATAAACTATAATTTAATATCATGTATTAAATTAGTATATATATATATTTTTATTAATAAAATAATTCTAAGGGGAATTATGTTAAGGTAAAAAAGTTTAATTCTTCAACAATTTTTATTTATAAATGCTAATGAACATGGCTAGTAACCAAATTCTTGCTTCAAGACCTGTTTAATAGTGTTGAAACATAGTTATAAACTTTAAATAATGTTTGCAATAATAAGAATGTAAGTAGTTTTATACATTGTAAATTTTATTCTAATAAAAATCATTCATTTATCCATGTGAATTCCCTTCTTCTTATAGTTTTAACTGTCCTTTTATATAATTTCCCACTACATTTTACTGTTAAGTTGTTGTACTCTGATGTGTCATTTATAATTAAAATTTTTATAGTAGTACAATTAATTCTGCATGAGAGTACCTAGATTCTTTCCCATAGAGCTCTTATAAGAGCACTTATATATAATTAATATCAAAGTTATAATCATTCCCTATTATCCTTGTAATCAACAGTATCCATAATACAAGAAAAATAAGCCTAAATTTTACAGTTAAAATATTCAGTTTAATCAGGGGCAGTGGGGCTATATATTGTCATAGATTTAACTAGATGTGGAATTAAAATTAACAAAATTAACTACTGACAAGATAAAAATATTTTAATTTGAAAATTTCATAAATCCATGTGAACTTCAGTACTTCCTCCTTCACACACATCTAGCAAAAATTCAGAAATTGAATCACAAGGACAACTAAAATGTCAGGAAAAATTTTTTCTCAGTGACAGTAAAATCATGAATATTATTTGCATTTTAATTGATATAAAGCTTTGTTCTTTGGATTATTATGTCAAATAAACATTAAACATTAACTAGATGATTATTGGTTCTCTGATAAAGTGCTTACATGTATTTATGTTGAAGTTGGTTATTCAGAATGCAGTGAAAGCTCCTTTGAAATTTCTCCTCAGTAGAATCTTTATATATATATAAAAGCCTAAGCAACCGTTTGACTGTTCAACTGGTAGCTATGACACTCACTGACCACCAGAGGGAAGACACTCAACACACAGACATGGAAACATAGAACAGACTGATGAATCTCAGAGAGAAGGGGGCCGGGGGGAGGGCAGAAAGAGATTAATCAAAGGTCTTATATGCATACTAGAGGCCTGGTGCACAGATTTGGGCATCAGTGGGGTCCCATGGCCTGGCCTGCAGGGATCAGGCTGAAACTGGCTTTCTGAAATCTCCCAAGGGGTCCTGGATTGCGAGAGGGTGCAGGCCAGGCCAAGGGACCCTACCAGTGCACGAATCCGTGCACCAGGCTTCTAGTTACTTTATAAGTTATTATAAGTAATTTTATAAGATGTTTCTGGCCACTGGTGTGAAGGGTGGTTTGGTTGGGGAAGAATTTGAAGGGAAGGAAACACATTAGGTGGGCCTAAACAGCCTAGAAGAAATTTTGAGGTTGAAATATAGTAGGGAATAATAAAAATTGATAATAGAGATAGTGCAAAAAGAAATGTTAATAGAAGTTGGATATTAATTGATTTGATATACTAAAGCATGAATAAACCTCCCTCCATGATACTAGAAGGATAGCCAAAGTATAAATTGAAATAAGTAAACCAGGATTGAGAGCAGATCAAGTAGGAAGAAATAATTATTTATTTGGGTAAAAATGGAATTGAAAGCATGTACAAAATAATAAATAAAGTATTTGATGTTATAGTATTAAATGATTAGGGATTGAATATAGAGGACAAATAAGAAGACCTAAAATTCTCCAGAGTTAGGATAAAATTAAAGCATAGCATATAAAAATATTACAGAGGGTGGAACCCTGAAGATTCCAGTGTTTTTGGTAAATTAGGATGGAAAATTAGGAGATATAATGTGGCTTGCTTAGAGGAAGGCTGAATTTCAAATAATTTTAATGAATATTTGAAGATTTCATGGAAAATATTGGAATGGCAAAGTGAAGAAAAGAGGAGATTTAAAAAAAAAAAGGGACAACATAACACTGGAAGTCCTAGAAACAGCAATAAGACAAGAAGAAAAAATAAAAGGCATCCAAATTGGAAAGGAAGATGTAAACTGTCATTATTTACAGATGGCATGATAATGTACAGAGAAAACCCTAAAGAGTCCACTGAAAACTACTAGATTTAATAAATGATTTTGTCAATGTATCAGAATACAAAATTGACACCCAGAAATTGTTGGCATTTTTATATACCAATAATGACCTCACAGAAAGAGAAACTAGCCCTAGACATTTTGTCTCAAGGGTTAGAGCATCAGCCCTCAGACTGAAGGGTCACAGGTTCAATTCCAGTCAAGAGAATGCACCTCGGTTGCAGTCTGATCCCCAGCCCTAATTGGGGTGCATGCGGGAGGAGATCAACCGATGTGTCTCTTTCACATCGATATTTCTCTCTGTCTCTTTCCCTCCCTTCCACTCACTCTAAAAAAAAAAGGAAAAATATCCTTGGGTGACGATTAATAAAACAAACAAACAAATTAAAAAGAAACACTGGAAAAACAATCCCATTTACCATTGCAACACAAAAATTAAGATACTTAGGAATAAACATAACCAAGGAGGTAAAAGACCTGTACTTGGAAAACTTATAGAATGTTGAAAGAAACAGAAGAAGATATGTACAAGTGGAAGAATATGCCATGTTCACAGATGGGTAGAATTTACATCATTAAAATGTACATACTACCCAAAGCAATCTATAGATTCAATGCAATTCCTATTAAAATACCAATGGCATATTTCACAGGTCAAGAACAAACATTCCAAAAATTTATATGGCACCCAAAAAGACCCTGAATAGCTGCAGCAATCTTGAGAAAGAAGAACAAAGAAGATCGCTATACCAGATATCAAGCTATATATTACTTATGAAGTAACTATAATCAGGACAGCCTGGTATTGGCACAAGAACAGGCATATAGACCAATGGAACAGAATGGACAACCAGAAATCTACCCAAGCCATTATGCTCAATTAATATTTGACAAGTGAGGCAAGAACATACAATGGAGTAAAGACAGTCTCTTCAATATATGGTGATGGGATAGTTGGACAGGTACATGTAAAAAAATGAAACTACACAACCAACTTACACAAGAATAAACTCAAAATGGATAAAACACTTAAATGTAAGTCATGAAACCATAAAAATCCTTAAAGAAAACGTAGGCAGCAAAATATCAGAAGTCTCACATAGCAAAATTTTCCCTGATACACACCTAGGGCAAGAGAAACAAAGGAAAAACAATAAACAAATGGGACTATATCAAACGAAAAAGCTTCTGCACAGCAAAGAAAAACAGCATCAAAATGAAAAGGGAACCCACTGTATGGTAGAACATATTTGCCAATGATACATCTGATAAGGGGTTTATATATTTCCAAAATATATAAAGTGCTTGTACAACTCAACAAAAGGAAGACAAACAATCCAATCAAAAAATGGGCAGAGGACACAAATAGACACTTCTCCAAAGAGGACATACAGAAAGCCAAGAGACATATGAAAAAATTCCCAAAGTCACTAATCATCAGAAAGATGCAAATTAAAATGACAAAGAGGTACCACCTCCCACCTGCCAGAGTAGCTACCATCAGTAAATCAATAAACAATAGGTGCTGGCAAGGATGTGGAGGAAAGGGAACCCTAGTACACTTCTGGTGGGAATGTGGAACTGTGCAGTCAATATGGCAAACAGTGTGGAGTTTCCTCAAACTATTCAACATAGAACTGCCATTTGACCCAGCAATCCCACTTCTGGGAATATATCCTTAAAACTTCAAAACACCAATCAGAAAGAATATATGCACCCTTATGTTTATAGCAGCATTATTTATAATAGCTAAGGTCTGGAAATGGCCCGAGTGCCCATCAGTAGATAAGTGGATTAAAAAGCAGTGGTGTATTTACACAATGGAATACTATCTATAATAATGAAAGCATGATATGCTAATTAAACTGGACAGCCGAACGACCTTCTGCATGTCATTCCGGATGTCCTTCTGGATGAAGCCGCCATGGCGGGGGCTGAGGCAGAGGTGGTTAGGGGCTATCAGGCAGGCAGGCAAGCAGTTAGGAGAGATCAGGCAGGCAGGCAGAGGCAGTTAGGGGCAATCAGACAGGCAGGCAAACAGGGTCAATCAGGCAGGCAGGCGAGCGGGATCAGGCCTAAACCGGCAGTCAGTCATCCCCTGAGGGATCCCAGGTTGCAAGAAGGTGCAGGCCAGACTGAGGGACTCCCCCCTCCAGTGTACAAATTTCATGCACTGGGCCTCTAGTACAGCTATAAAAAATGATCTCTTACCCTTTGAGACAGCATGGGGGGACCTGGAGAGTATTATGCTAAGTAAAATAAGCCAGTCTAAGAAAGACAATTATCACATAATCTCACTTATTTCTGGAATCTAATCAACACAATAAACTGATGAATAAAATAGAAACAAAAGCATGGAAACATGGAATCTCAGAGGGATAGGGGGAGGAGGGATGGGAAGAGTTTAACCAAAGAACTTATATGCATGTATGTATAACCCATGGACACAGACAATAGTGGGGTAACCATGGGGTGGCGAGAGGAGGGAGTAGGAGAAGGGGGAGGACAGAGTTCAATGAGGGAATAAAGGGGACATCTGTAATACTTTCAACAATAAAGATAAACTTAAAAAAAGAAAAGAAAATTGGAGCTAAAGCAATAGAGTACTTCCTGAAGTTTGGAAGAAAAGACAAAAAGTAGAAGCTATTTAAAATTTACTACATTTTTTGTTTTTTCATTCTCTCTGGATTGAAGTTAGCATGCATCAGGTAGAAAAGACAAGCCCTATGGGGAGGAAGCACCGGAGACCCTCAGAGGGGAGGGTGGGAAGAACAGAGAAGGTGCAGTATTCAGAGCACAGGGCGTCTTAAGAAGGGCTTCAAAAGCACAGCTTCCTCCAGATTTAGGAATCCTTTCAAATTAGTCAGAAGTGGCTCACAAAATATAGAAGGGACAGAATAAGAAGAGGTGCTGTATGTTTTTTGTTTTTTGTACCTTCAAATTTACTCTCCCTCCTCAGCATCCTCCCTGTTAGGGAAGGGAGGGATAACTTTTATGGGCCAATGGGCAGACTGCAGACTGCAGGTGATGCCTGGAAGTTGGAAGAAGTAAGGTGGGCTGTTTATTGCCTGGCTCCCTGATTGCTAGGATGCAGACTTTTAGCTGAATCCCAACTAGGGCCAGCTGTGATCTGGCTACTCTCCCCAGGCAATTACCTCTCCGAGTCTGGTCATCGCTCACTCCTTTTGTATCTAAGACGTCGGGGTTAAGATGGCTCAGCACAGTTGAGAGGTACAGCGTGTGCACCAGCCCTCCTGCCTGCATCTCTTCAGAAAACAGTTCCCCTATTAATCTTTCCTCAAGTTTCTCCATTTTGAATGTGCCACCTGTTTCATACCAGTATTATAATTGATGAAGAATGTTTTCAAGACTAGAATAAATTAAAGGCGGGAACAACAAATCTGTAGTACTAGAGTGAGCAGAGTATGGGTTCTGGATAAAAACAATAATTTTGAAAGAGTGGAAAGTTTTGTTTAGGGAAACTTGTCAAAGACTAGTGTGTTTTTTTGTTCTGTTTTGTTTTGTTTTTGGCTATAGCTAGGCTTTTCTTCATAAAAATTCTGCCATTTTGTAGCTTTATTCAGATACTTCTTAACTTGGAACTTGGTTTTTTAATCTCAAATGGCCATATTTGGTTTTAAAACACAGCAGTAACAAACCTCCCACAGCTTGCATAGCCCTGTTAGAAAGGAATTATAACATTTTAATAATATAAAACACTTCTAGAAACTATCTCCACATGCCATAGAGATTTTTACTCTGACTTCAGCTTTGGAAAATTATCATAAATTGTGTAACCTTTGAATAAACCTAAAATTATACATTTAGCCATTAACCAAATATTTATCAAGTGCAGTTGTGACATTAGAGATAATAGAAAGTATGACAAAAAATATCCCCATACCTGTGGGCCTTTTTAGTCTACTGAGGCAAGCAGAGAACAAGTAACAAATGGATAAGTATGGTAATTTTAGCTAGAGTTGAATTCTGTGAAGACAAGAACCCAGGGTGATATGGTAGTTAAGGAAGATTTCTCCAACATTAAAGATGGGGCCAAAAGGGAAATGAAAGATGAGCCATGTACAGATCCTGTGCTCCAAGAAGAGAGAAGAATCTGTGCAAAATGCAATGACAAGGAGACTATGTGTGAGAGAAGCCAGGCCAGTGTGGCTGGAGCACAAAGCATTGGGAGATGGAACCAGAGACAGTCTGGAGACAGATCTCCATGACCTTTTAGATCCTGGTCTAAATGTGCACCAGGCTCCTAGAGAGTTTAATCAGAGTGGTGACATTTTGTTTTCATTTTTTTTAAAGACACCTCCTGCTGCTGTGGGAAGTATAGATTGGAGGTGGGCAACAGCACAAGCATAGACTACTGATGCTATTTATAATAATAATGATATTTCAACATTCACTATTGCAAAGCATGATATTATCTCATGTAACTTCAAAAAACCCCATGTTGCAGGTATTGTTACCATCACAGCGTGGAGATGCAGCTGTGGAGGCACACATGGAGTAAGCAAGTTGCTGTAGGTCACACAGCTCGCATGTGGCCGAGCCCAAGCACTTTGCATACCACCACACCGTGCTCATAATCTGGGATTCATATTCATTAGAGTTGGCTGTAGCCCAATGAGAAATATTAAGATCTTCAAAAATAATCTTATTATGTGAAAACCAGTGTAGGTGAAAAGTGCTGGAGATAGAAAATGGTAATAACGTTTACAGCAATGAAAGATAACAGTGAATAATCAACACTTAAATTTTTCATGATAGGCTGTTCCCTTACAAAAGTTTTCCGTCTTTATGTAAGGTAGCATTTATATAACTCATGTATATTTTCCTTGAACCATCTATTTTAAGCTGTATATGGATTCATAATTATTTAGAAAATGTATTAATATGGAAATTGCAGTGATCTCATCTTAAAAGCTTACCGAGTTCAACATAAAAGTTTTCCACATATAAAGATTAAATGTGTCTTTACTCCAATGATTCGTTAGCCAAGAATTTTGCTTTTTAAAGCACTTCCAAAAATAAAACACAATTTGGATGAGGCTTACAAAGCATCTTATTCTGGTAACATAAATGGCAAGTGGGAGAGGGGTGGTGAATGACTAAGCCAAGTTCATTTAAAGATGACCATATGCAGTTTAGTTATCTCTGGACAGGAAATATGCCTTCTTACAGGGTAAGCATGACCCACGAATAGCTACTTGGAAGCCTGAGGATACATCTAAGCAAGTTAACTAAAATAACAAAATCTGTCCACTTGTTTTGGCCCTTTTGAACTTAACCATGTGGATCACAAGTAATTTAGATGTGGTGAGTGGGAACAGTTTGGAGATGACAAAGTAAGATTTGTCCTAACCCTCCAGTCCCTACCTAGGATAGATGCTGATGAGTTTCTCTGAATTATTCTCTAAAGCAGCGGTTCTCAACCTGTGGGTTGCGACCGCTTTGGCCGTCGAACAACCCTTTCACAGGGGTCGCCTAAGATCATCCTGCATATCAGATATTTACATTATGATTCATAGCAGTAGCAACATTACAGTTATGAAGTAGCAACGAAAATAATTTTATGGTTGGGTCACAACATGAGGAACTGTATTTCAAGGGCCAGAAGGTTGAGAACCACTGCTCTAAAGAGATTGACTAAGCGTTTCTTTGAAACATAAATGAGGAAAAAAGAATACTTAAATTTTAAATATAAATATACCTCAAGATTGGATATAAACCATCTTTAATGTACAGAAAAACGAAACCATTTTTTCTATATCTCTATTTATGTAACACTAGAGGCCCAGCGTGTGATTGAAATCATGCAAGGAGGCGCCCCACCTCCCGCCTTCCTCCACTGCGAAGAGGTGCCCTGCCTCCTGCCACTTCCTGCCTCCCAGCACTGGGAAGAGGCACCCTGCCTTCTTGAGTGGCTACTCTCGCATGACTCGCTGTGCATGCAGCCTCCTGCTGATCAGTCATTGTGGTGTGATGGCCTGATGGTGTGATGGCATGATGACCATTAGCATATTAGCTCTTTATTATATAGGATGGTAGTAATGTTACTAAAGAATTTCTGACTACTATTTATTTTTATTACAAAGCTTAAAGCAATGTGTAATTTCCTACAACTGATGTACTTATTTTATTGACCAAGCCCAAGAAATTTATATTGACCTTTAACAGAATGACTTCCAGCAATTTTTCATCCCTCTTGACAGATAGTTCCCATTTCCCCCTGTTTTGCTTTAACTCTAGATAAAATGTTACCCAGTTTGAAGAACAAGATCTAATATTTTACTCTGTTAGAAAGGTTAGTACCCATATGACTACAAACATCAGATATTATACTTGTTAAATCTGCTTAGTCATGTCTTCCTACATTGCAGATCTATTATCCTGTATCCTGAATATTTTCATGCTTCATATCTTATATTTGTCATCTCAGAGATACTATCTATCTTTATATTGGATCATTTTTATCTGTTCTACATAATTTTACCCTCCTCACTAGTTATTTCTATTGCCTTTTTTTTTACTTATTATGATTGTGTCAAATCTTTTCTTATTCATCCACATCTATTCTCCTCACTATTTTTTGATTTAAATAATATGTTTATGATGGGATTCTTTATTTCTACATTTGATCCCTTAACTTTACAGTATGTTTTCATCTCATTCTGATTTTTTTAATTTTCTAGCTTAGAGCTCTTTTTACATCGTGTCAGGTTTTAGGTTCTGCTGTAGCACTTGTTAGTGCTGCTTTCATTTCTTATGATATTTCCTCCCATACTGAGTTCTTTGTCTTCCTTATGTGCTTGTCATTTCTTGCTTTTTCCCCCTTTGTTCATTCTTTCCTTCAGATGTGTTTATAATATGTTTACAGTGTTGCCATGCCATTACTTTTATTTATCTCTCAGATACAGGCATCTTTGTTCAGATTTTTTATTTGCTCTGATGAAATTGAGAGATGTCCTTTTGATACCCATTTTATCTGGGACCAATTTACCACTTTTTTTCTGTTCATTTTCCTGAGGCCTGGGTTTTATGGGGCATAGAGGGAGAGCAGGTCTGAGGCTGGGATTACCTGAGGACTTTGGTCTTCCTTCTAAAACCTGATTATACTTCTGTTAAGAAAACTCACTCCGTCCAGATAGAAGTATAATCCCAGTTGGAAAGGATACTTAGTCTTCCATTCTCAAGCTTTTACATGTAGGCCATTTTCTCTAAATAGACCTGACTACCACCTTTCCCCACCACCTGAGGAAATTGCAATGGCTGGAATGAGTTTTGCTTAGTGTTTAGGCCATGGGAATAGGCACGGATGGCTAATCTATCCTTTCCTTTTGGGCACCAAGGTACTTGTAAGAACATGAGCTATGGTCTGCTCTTGAATTCTATTAACTCTTACAAAGGTGGGTCTTCAAATGGGGAGGTCTTCAGTTTCCTGCCCTGGTTGTCAGTGCATGACCAAGTCTGTCTAATTCCATGAGTTAGTATTACGAGGCTGATTATCTTGTATGTATACGTATAAGCTCCTATGCAGTTTTATCAGTAATAAGGACAATTTTTTGTCTCCATCTACTTATTCCTTTGTCTTGTTTTTTAAACACATTTGGAGACTGATTAGGAAAAGAAAGGTGTTATTCATTGGTCTCTTTGTACGCTCCATCACTTCCTTCTCTGGTAGCACAGCCTCCTCTATAGGAAGCTGGATGCTGCTCTTGTCCCTGCTAGAGTGCATACAGTGGTAGGTCAGAGCTTCTCATGAATCTTCCCCTGGACCTTTCTCAGTACTGACCGTTAGTCCCCACTCCCAATTCAGAAAATTGGAAGACTTTAAGGAGAACATTGTTCACTTACCTCTTCTTCTTCTTCTGTCTAAGTAGTGGTGGGAGCAGTAGGAGGAGCTGAGCACTGTGCAAACAGCCGCTCCCATGATTTGATTTGGCTGTTACATTTCACAGTTTAAGGCATGCATTTGTAAGTACTTTCTCTTTAAACTACTGCTGGTAAATTTTTACAGGATCTTTATTATATTTTGTGCATTTTATTAGCTAGTAGATCAGGGGATACTGAAGGCTTACTGCGTTCTTCCAAATCTTCCCAGATATTACAAAGAATACAGGAGTTTAAAAGTAAACAGATGTTAAAAAAATAGTTTGCATATAATTTCTCAAGCCCTGTGAGCCTTATGACGTCATGGACTTCAGTGAATGAATTATACTGCAGAAATACAGACAGGCATTTCATGTTCTCAGTCATCTGTGCAAGAAAATCATGGCTTTTCCTTCCTTTCCTTTCTAGAAACATACATGTTTCCAGAAAGTAAGGGCCTATTCTCAAAAATACCTAATTGTACCTTAATTTTAGATGTTGAAGTATGCTGGTGATCAAACATTGTGTTAAATAATTGGCAATAGAGAATAAATAGCATTCTAATTAAATTCCTGTAGAAAGCTTAATCTGTTTCTTTGTTATGGGGTGGGGCCACAACATTAGTAACAAAGAAACAGAATTTCCGGAGGATTTTAAAAAGATTCCCAGGTGATTCTAATGTGCAGCTAAGGTCGAGAACCACTGTTAGAGGATAAAGAAAATGAAGACAATATGCTAATTTCATCACAATGACCACTAAGCAAGCTAGTTAGCAGACACCTGGAAGGGGAAAGGTGGCCTTTTGTGTTCAGCTGTCACTGTTTGAAGTGTGAATGAGTCCTGGTGGGTGGATCAATGATTGGATATTAATTATCACTGCCTGCTTGGCAATGCTTCCTGACTTTCTTGGCTGTGGCTGGGCCAGTGGTTAGCTTGTTTTCTAGACTGGCAGCTGCCCATCCCCTGGAGAAGCACTCATGCGTCTCTTCCCTGCCTAAGGGAAAGTTTTACTTTTCCAAGTTCCATCTCTTACACTTAAATCAGTGAAAGCAAAGCTCACTCACTAAAGCTCTGTATTTCCATTTCATTCATCAGACTTTAGGCTGACATCCTGGGCTGCCCCAATATAGTTTGTTATTCCCATTCTTGGCCCCAGTTGCCTCAAGTAAAATTCAGCCAAAAGCTTAATAACACTTCCAGCTAGCTTCTCAGTATCCTATTACTTATTTTTAAATATTGATGTTTATCATTACAGTAATATTGATGCATGCCTTGCACATAGTGGGCACTTAGAGATTTTTTTTCAGTGAAAGATAAGAGAAATTAGAATACATTTCTATACTCATCCTATATAATAAGCTAATATGCCAATTAGACTGAACAGCACAACAACTGTCCAGACATCCTTCCAAAAGACCTTCCAGGCAAAGTCAGGGCCGCGAGGGCCGGCTGAGGCTGCGAGGGGTTGTGAGGGCCGGCCAAGACTTTGAGGGCCTGCAAGGGCCGGCTGGGGCAGCCGGGGCTGCGAGGGCTGAGCCCCTTGCACGAATTTTGTGCATTGGGCCTCTAGTTTTTCATATAAAGCATACAAACCAAATCTTTCTTGTATGTGTTCTGAGAAAAAAAATATGTTTTTGAGCAAAGAAGGATAGTTGTTTGAATTCTAGGAAATTAATAAGAAAATCCTTGTTTTCCCCGAAACAGGAAATGTCTTCTTGATTTAATAACATGTCTAAATGAAGTAAAATTTACAAGATTCATCTGAAGCATCACCTTTATCACCTTAGCTTCTGTTGTGCACCGCAGATTATTTTTGAAGGAAAAAAAAATTAAATGAAGTCAGTTTGAAGAAACTATTTTAGTTCAATAGCCATAGACATCATTTAGAATTTTCTAAATTTAGAGTATACTGAAATGAAATTTATTTTACCAAAATGAGATAACTGCTTGGGAGTACTTCCAAAATTTAGATCACAAATAACAACAATTAAAATATTATTTTCTTTTTAGCTTTATTAGGGTATACATGTTTTGCTTGTGTTTATTTTGAATTTTATTTTTCAAATACAGATTACAGTTAATATTATTTTTTATTAGTTTAAAACACGAAGAGTAATGGTTATTTATCAGAAGCAGACAATAAAAATATTTAAAAGAAATCAGGCTTTGATTTTATGCCCTAATCAAGGAGAACAGCAAAAGTAAGATTATGAAGGAAGGTGTCCAAAGTGAAAGTAGTGCTCGTCACTAGAAGAGCAGTATGTGACTTTTTTAGGTAAAGTCTAAGAAAAGGTACAAAAGTATATGGATATTTAAAAATAATGTGGACGAAAGAGAACCCTTATGCAGTGTTGGTAAGAATGTAAATTCATTCAGCCACCATGGACAACAATGTAGAGGTTTCTCAAAAAATCAAAAGTAGAACGACCCTGTGATGTAGCAATTTCACTTCTAAGGTATATATCTGAAAGAAATGAAATCACCACCTTAAAGAAATATCTACCACTCTATGCTCATTGCAGCATTATTTCTAAAACCAAGACATGGAAAGAACCTAAGCCTCCATCAATGGATGAATGATAAAGAAAATGTGATATATCTTTCAGCCATAGAAAAAGAAGGAAATCCTGCCATTTGTGACAATATGGATGAATATGGAAAGCATTATGCTAACTGAAATAGACCATATGCTGTATGATCTCCCTAAATGTGCAATCTATAAAAGTTTAACTTATAGAAACAAATAGTAGATTGGTGATTGCCAGAGGCTGTAGGGTGGGAAAAATAGGGAAATGTTGATCAAAGGGTACAAGTTTTCACTTAGAAGATGAAGTTCTGGGGATGCAATACACAGCAGCAATTTTCAACTTTTTTCTTTTTGTGGCACACATAAACTAATTACTAAAATTCTGCAACACACTAAAAAAATAGATTATAATTTTTGCTGATCTGACAAAAAAAGATATAATTTTGAGTCATTCACACTGGATGGCATTGTTGTATTGATTGTTGTCATTTTTTATTTGACAATCTAAGGGAAAAGAGGTCAGTGCCCCTGACTAAATAGTCAGTTATTGCATGTTTTAAAAACTCTTACAGCACACCAGTGTGCCATGGCATGCTGTTTAATATTTAATAGTGAATAATATTGTGTTGTATATTTGAAAGTTGCTAAGAGAGTAGAACTTAAATGTTCTCACCACACCAAAAAAAAAAAAAAAATGATAGCTCTGTGAGATGATAGATATGTTAACTAACATTATTATGGTAATAATTTCATAATATTTACCTATATTAAATCATCATGTTGTACACCTTAAACTTAAACAATGTTATATGTTAATTATATCTCAATATATCTGGGGGAAAAGAAGTTGATCTTTCTGAAAAATTAACCCAGGGATTAATATCAATATCTTCAAATTGATATTAAAGAATGTTGCAGTGGTCTAAGAAAAAAAGAATTTTTCTCATAATTATCTGTTTCGTGTTCTCAGTCAACAACAGAAAACACTTGTGTGAAATATCTGTAGTTTCAATAAAATGAAAACATTAATTCCATATTTAATTTACTATGAAAAGAAATATAAGCCCCCATATGCATGCAAACACATATATTTGGTGCAGTAAAAGTAAATTTACATAGAATATTTTATTTAGTAAAATACAAGGGGAAAGTACTTAGTTAGATTACCTTTTGTGGTTTTCAAAAATTTCTTGGTTGCTATGGAATCTGAGTAATTTGATGTGCTCTCCACTTCACTCATGTTCCCAACCTGCTTGAAAGGTTTTTTTCTGATTTATATCTCTTTGAGTAAGTTCTATTGTTCTTCCAATCCAGAAATAGACCAGAACTGGGAATAAAAAAGCAAGTATAATGCTGACATTTTCAAATAAAAATCCTCTATTTCCAATCTACTGTGTCCTATGAAATTAGAGCTTCATTTTCCAGCGTACTAAGTCAAATTTCTTTTTGAAAGACATAAATGCTGATCGATACAAATACTTTTCCTTCAGAGATATCTGGCAAATTGGATATTTTTTATTTTAACTCATAATACGAGTACTATTATTAGTTTCCTGTTGCTACTGTAAGCAAATTACTACAAACTCAGTGGCTTAAAAAACACAAGTTTGTTTTCTTATGGTTCAAAATGGGTTCATTGGGATAAGACTAACATGTTAATAGAACAGTATTCCTTGTGAAGGTTCCAGTAACTTCATAGTAGACAAATCTGGCAGTCACAAAATTGCCCAAGTGATTAAATTTAACATCATTAAGAATGAGACATGTTGTCATTTATTTATTTACTTCCTAATACAATGCTCTGATAAAGGCATAAAATCATTTTTGTACTATTCTTGTCAATTGAATATAAAACAGTATATATTATTTTAACTAACTAATTAATTAATTAAATGTATTAATCAAAACCTCTATTAATGAGTATTAATGCCACAATTAAATTAAACAGGGTACCAGATTAATAGGATTCTTTAACCATCAGTCATCCTTATGTTATTCAACTTTGTTTAGTCAGCATGGTCTGTATCTGGGAATGAGTGGCTATATTTGATGTTCCTTTTCCAAACTCTGCCATGTCTGCCACTCTAAGGTACCGTATAACAGCCATTGTGGATCGCTGTCCTGTTTTGGAAGTCATTTGTGACATACTCAGTAATCAGGACTTTTTGTGTCGGTTTTTTTTTTTTGGTGTGTGTGTGTGTGTTGTTGTTGTTGTTGTTTTTTTCCCCTGTTTATCTCACCTACTCTGTTAGCTAAAGAACTATGTTTTATCTCTCTGACATTCCTAGTTTCAAAGATCAGCTAGCAGATTTCTTATATCTTCTAACTTCTTTGCTCTTCCTATAGAAAAATTGAAGAAATAATTAAGCTCCTTTTCCAATGATCCATTTTCTGATACAGAGCTTTGTTTTTAAAACTAATTCTTGGGTCACTAAAGATTTTTATAGGCAAGGTTTCTACATGACAACTTTCTCTCCTGGTTCTCTTGATAATATGGTTAGTTGGCTTTTTCGCTCACAGTCAAAAAGGTTCTGATATCAGCTACTGTCAGTTGTCGTTTGAGTTCATTAGAATATAACTTTTAAACCACATGTAAGCTGACAGGGGAAGTTTTTAAATAAGGATTTAAAGTTCTTTCTTGAAAAATCAGTGAATTTTTCTGGGCCTTTAATTCTTTCCTACATAAAGAGGCTAGTGATCCTCTGAGTTAATTACCAGAGTTTGGTGAAGAGTTAGGTGAAGATCACTCTCTGAAGGGGATGTGATGTTAGTATTAGCACTGGAGAGTGAAGAGCCAGGCACCGCTGATTAAGTGCCTGGAAATGGCATGTCACATGAAGGAAATGCATGCTTCTCCTAACTATGCCTTCTAACATTACTTAAAATGAGAAGGAGATTTTGATAATGGATCTAAATTCATTTAAAATATGTCCTCAAGAAGCAGGCCAGGGCTGGGGCACAATTCTCTGTAAGGAACCCAAAGGAGGTTACTGGACCAATATGCCTATATGTCATATCTTCTTTTAATTTTCTCACCATTTTCCTCTCTTATGTTGCTAATTTACTTTGAAATATTCTAGTAATTTGGATCCCTCCTTATAAATCGTGACCTCTTTTTGGAAGGGAGTGTTCCTTATTCATTTTTAGAACATTTTAATGCACAGCACACTGCTCTCCATATAAATGCTTCATAAATATTGGTTAAATCAAGGAAATAAAATGTTTAAATTTTAACAGTTACCTTTAAAAAAGAATTTAAGCCCTGACCGGTTTGGCTCAGTGGATAGAGTGTCGGCCTGCAGACTGAAGGGTACTGGGTCCGATTCAGGTTGAGGGCATGTACCTTGGTTGCTGGTACATCCCCAGTAGGGGGTGTGCAGGAGGCAGCTGATCGATGTTTCTCTCTCATCGATGTTTCTAACTCTCTATCCCTCTCCCTTCCTCTCTGTAAAAAATCAATAAAATATATTTTAAAAAAAGAATTTAAAAATTCTGAAAGTGTGTGTATGTGTGTGTGTGTGTGTGTGTGTGTGTGTGTGTGTGAAGAAAACCAAGCCAGGAAGAGGAAGCAGTATGCACAAAGGTTATGTGAAGTAGCTGTGCCATGTGTTATTCTAACAGAACTACGTGGGGCAGTGGTTCTCAACTAGAGGTGATTTTGCTCCTCACCAGGACACTTGGCAATGCCTGGGGACATTTTTAGTTGTCATGACTTGTTGAGAGTGAGATAAGGGGCACTACTATGCAAATATAATCATTAGAAACCAGAGATACTGCTAAGTACTCTAGAATGCATGAGACAAATTATTATCTGGCCCCAAAATATCAATGGTGACAAAATTGAGAAACTCTGTTTTCTGGGGTCATTATGATATCATAGAGAGGGATTTTGCTAGGACCTCTCCCTTCTCCAAATGAATATAAAATAATTTTTATGTACCTGCTTTTTAAAAGTATTTATTTTTCTACTTACTTTCCTATTTCATAGAACAGTATTGTAGTGGAAATGAAAAAATGTTCACTTTTAAAGTTAGAATAGAAGCAGGATGTGGAATAGCCTTCTTTCAAGGACATTCTTATTCTTAAAACCTGAATTTTTTCCCTTCGCTATGATCTTACCAGAGATACTGCTGGACAGAACTCTTGTATAGCCTCATACCAAGAAGGATTCACCGTTTCTGCTTTCTGTTGTTTGACAACAACTTTTTCTTCTCTGCTTTTATGTGGCCAAATGTCACTTGGGTTACAGATTTTGGTTTTCTGTGTGTTATATTACTTTGAATTTATGGAGCATTCACTTAAATGGGTTTAACAATGATGAGAGCAATTGGAATTACTTATAGCAGAGAGCTGGCAATTCTGTGACCCTGAAGCTCATGGCACAATTTGCCGAGGAAGCCTGTCTGGAGCCTGGAGCCCCGAGGTGTCTAGTAACTGTCTTGCTTTCCTCATGCTCTCTGGATTCCAGACGATTCCGGGCAGAGTCCAGCTTCATCAACTGTTTGCAAGTGCAACTCTTCAGACCCTCCTCAGCCAGTTGGCCAATGAACAATCAGCTCATGGCCATCTGTGTACCACAGATAGAACAGGTTGTCCATATTTAAGGCATAAAATTCATGTTGTTGGGATGCTCCCAGCCATTTGACGTCACTCTTAGGTCATAATCTACTGCACTATTATTGACTCATCGCAGCCCGATGTCCTCCAAGTCCTGACTCTGAACTACTGTGTCTGCAACAGTTTCCTCCATAATATAAACAATCTGCCTACCAGCAGAATTGTGACGTATGATACCATTATTATAAACCCACCCTTACTGCAGGCCCAATTCATAGTTATCAATATGAACAACCTCCTTTTGGCTTTCAATTCCTGAATTTTTATTGTCTCTATTTTTCCTGTGATGAAGAAGGAGTTTCATAGCTCAGCTAAGTCATAGAACATTTTTTTAAATAAACAGGCTCTAAAAGGCTGCTGGATCTAGCTATGAGACATAAAGCAAGTGATACAAGATTTGTTTTCTTGTTAGTGTCTGTGTAGCTAAGGCAAGGATTTGCTTTTGGCCTCTACTCAACAGTAACAGCCCCAAAGGTAAAGCTTTTAAAGTGGGAGAGGAAACCGAGAAGGTAAGCTTTCACTTCACAAAGAAATCCCAGCAAGTCACCTAGAGATACATTGTTAATCAGCTTCTCTTGTTGATAGTACAGGGTCAGTTTGCTGATATTCATCATGTCTGTTGTTAAAAAAAAAAAAAAGGGCAGATGGAGAAATTGAATAATATCAGTATTCTTACAATCAGTCTCTGTTTCCGCCTGGAAATTTTAGTACAGTGCATGGCTGTTTCAGTAATTGTGGTACGAGAAACATCTGTGGAAGCTGGTTTAACATGTTTGTCTCTGCAAAGCCCCGTAGCAAACAGCTTGTACATCATCAACTCCCTAATAACTCTTAGAGATGGTAACTACCAAGCACACATCAGGGGAATGATGTATGATATATATCCTCATATAGAAAGAAAAATAATGAGGGAAATTCGACCTGCTGGGAGTTGATCACTAACCTAAAGCTCTAGTACTTGTTACTTCTTGGTTTGGTCACGAAAGAGTTCGTTTGAGTCTATAAACATTCTATCCTGCTAATGTTACCCAAGACTCCATACCGCAATCTAATTTTACATATTGTGTTCCTGGTAGAATTTGCAAAACATGTACAGAGATGCTTTGAGTGCAGTTTATTCGTGATTGCCAAGACGCTTAGTTTCATTAAAATGCCTCGGCAAAGACTTCATGATCTGGGACAGGACTGGCTACATAATCTGCCGGATGCAGTGGCAATTGATGAGAAGCCCTTTGTTTAAAATTATTAAGAACTTTAAGATGGCAACAGCAGAACATGAAACTAAGCCTGGGATTCTCTGTCACTGCACAGATTGCACAACCACAGAGCACATCCACAAAGTGGCTCATCTGAGAAGTCACCCGTCTGTGCAGGCTGCTTTGGAAAGGATACCCACTAAAAGCCATTCTGCACAAGGAAAGCCCTGTTCATATACTTTTTAAATTATAACATTCCTCATGTTACTTTATCATGCTTCTCATGGTATTTATCTTTGTGTGTTTAAGAATGCTGGTAAAGTCCAACTCTTGCCATTTTTGTGTGACTTTATTGAAATATCGTTGAAGTAAATGAAACTGCACATATTTAAAATGTAAAACTCAGCAATTTTCAACATATGCATCCATCCAAGAAGCCATCACACAGTAAAAGTAACAAATATTTGTGTCATCTTCAAAAATTTCCTTATGCTCTTTTGTAATCCATCCTTCCTTCTCCTTATTCTGTCCCCTTGGCAACCACTGATAGAGTATTTTGAATTCTGCAAGCATAGAATGGACAGTTGCCTGGCTTTTTTCCTCAGCACAGGGATTTTGAAGTTTATTTTTATTGCTGCATGTATCAATAGCCCATTCCTTTTTATTGCTGATCAGTATCCCTTGAATAAACTGTTGATCACCTGTTGATTGACATTCAAGTTCTTTTTGATGTTTGCCTCTTAATTGTAAAGCTGCTATGTTTGAAATATGTTTCTTTATTTGCTTGGGTAAATATCTAGCAGAGGAATGGTTGAGGCTACGTTGTAATTATATGTTTTAATTTTTAAGAAAGTGCCATGTTTGTTTCCTAAAATAGCTGTACCATGTCACATTCCCACCAGCAATGAATGAAGCTTCTAGCAGTTCTATATACACAAAAACACTTGATATGGTCAGAGAAAATGAACTCATGCAATATTTAATTACCTTCTAATATTATGTTATATTTATTTGGTAAGAATTTATCAATTCTGATTTTAGAATTCTGATTTAGAATTTTAGAATTCTGATTTTTATTTCTAAAATTTTATTATAAAAATTTTGGAACAGAAAAGTTGGAAAACAATACAGTAAACACTCATTACATATAACACTTAGATTTCATAATTATTATTTTGCTATATTTGCTTTACAACATATCCTTCTATCTAGTTACCATCTAATTTTAAAGGGTAAAAGAATATCTATAATAATAAAAGGGTCATATGCTAATTAGACCAGACGTCTTCCAGACGTCATTCCAGACGTCCTTCCTGACAAAGCCAGGGCTGGAGGAGGGAAGCCAGCCTGGGTCCCGGGTGCCTGCTGGTGGCCGGAGGAAGGAAGCTGGTGCTGGCAGCCCAGGTACTGGGTGCCAGAGGGAAGCTGGTGTCGGCAGCTGGGGGAAAGAAGGCCTACTCTTGTAAGAATTTTTGTGCATCAGGCCTCTAGTATATATATAATCTCATCCAGATTGTCACCTCATAAAATTATATTTTCCTCTAGAAATGTTTACTTACATCTGATATTTCTTTGTTAGATTAAAAAAATTAAACCTAGAATGGCTTTTGGAGATCCTATAGTTTTCAACATCCTCATTTTCTTCATTTTACAACTGAGGAAACTGTAGCCAAATTAAATGATTGGCTCAAGGTAATCAGAAGATTACTCATGAGCCAGATTTCATAATTCCCAGCTCAAAATTCTGTGCACAAGTCCACATTTCCTCAAAATATTAATAAATCATATTTTAAATGAATAAAATGCATTTTTACTACTGAATTGTAAAAACTTACTTTGCAGTCCATTTATGGAGATGTGATGCTATATTGTAATCATATAAAAAATCATGTACTCTTAAAATTGGAAGGACTCCTGGTATCTAGATTTTAGTGTCCTTTGAAAACTGACTCTAAATTGAGTGAATCAATACTTCGAAATAATGTAATAATGTTTAAGGCAATTTAGTTATTTTTCCTAATTATATTTATTTGGAGTGAAACATCAAGTATGTAAATGATCCATGTTTCTTGCTCCTTTTTTCTCCCTTCTTACCAATCTTTGGGTGTTTATCTTCAGGCAGGCAACTCCATCAGAGGACTTTTCAGATAAAGGAAGAGAAAATGGAACTTAAGAGACTTCCCATGTTATTTGTTAATAAGAAAGGTGGACAGTAATGGTTAAAATTGGATTTTTTAAACTATCAGTGGATGTAATTTATTCCATCATGCCAGCTCCCCATCTGCCTTCTCTTTATTGCAGGTAATTGAGAATTAGTCACATTTGTTATTTTTAGCACTCCTTAATTTCCTCTGGAAGTGAAAATGAAATTACAAAAACAGGTAAAGAAAAGCTATCAAAAACATTTTTAAAATGTTCTTCCTTGATTCAGTTAGTCAGGAAATAATAGGAGACTTGAAAAGGATTGCTTTAAGATTAAAAACTAAGTGGGTTTTGTTTGAGTTGATTATTAATTTTCATTTAAATAACCAAGACTGTGCCAATGTACTGAAAAGGTCTCATCACGCATCCTACCGTGTGTTGGTGCTAAGAGTAGGGGACACATTTCTATTTATTTTATTACCAATGCTAGATTTTGAGGAAGTGACTTTTCCAAGCTTTGAAATAGCATTTTTATCTTATATTTTTGTTTCTTAACCCCGAAATGATACCCCATGAACATAAACTGTGTTTTACATTTTTCAGAAAATAAATGTTCTAGATGCATTTGAGAATTAGATGGCCAGTCAGCTAAATTTAATCTGGAAAAAAAAAGTTGAAAAAACAACAGATATACATTCCCAGGTATTCTCAAAATAGAAAGTAGAGCTTTCTAATTCTATTTCTTTGTGAGGATTTACATTCAGTACAGGCTGTTAATTGAAGGGCATTTGAAGTTTGAATTATAATCCATCAGTCATTCTTGAAAACACAGGTGATTAATATACACAAACACAAAATTCCCTAAACAATATTTTTGTCCACACTGCATTTATAGGTGCATATAAGAATTACTCATGCTAGACTGCAATTTATCAAATACCTGGTAACAAAACAAATCACCCTGTCATTTTGTACTTAAAGATGTTGATGTTTAATAATAACTTTTCAAAATACAGGTGTGGCATTTGATTGCAAATACTTAGTGATGCCAAGGTTCTCAATAGTGGAAGAAAAAATGTTCCATTTGAAGAATTACTATGCCAGTTAACAAGAATCTGTGTAATAAATTACTGTTTCCCATGTTAAAATGATCTTTCAACATCCTGGGAAATTTAACATATCTACTAAGTGGAGGCAATTCATAAATTGCCATAGAGATCAGAATCACCACTTGGAAATACATATACTTAAAATTATGGTAGTGCCTTGTGCCCCATTTTAGATCTTATTCACTTTTTACATAAATGATTTAACTATTTATTTGTCAATCTTCAATTATGGAAAATAGGCAGAAAGAATTTCTGAGTAAATAATTTTTAAAGCAATGTCCATATGTACAGGCACTCACAAGAATTTACAAATGATTTTCAATATAGTTTTATAAATTATATGCCAATATTTTGTTCATTCCACCTTTAAATTTTTATTGTAAAATCAAGTGATTATATTCTTAATCTTTATAATTTTTCCTATCATCATATCTATTCAGATCCTTTAAAGTACACAGACATTCTTAAGAATTCAAATGAGGGGAGAAACCAAGATGGCGGCATAGGTTAACGCCAGAGATTGCTGCCCTCGAACAACCACTTCAGAGATATAACTAAAAGACAGAACAGACATCATCCAGAACCACAGGAAGGCTGGCTGAGTGGAAATTCTACAACTAGGAGGAAAGAGAATATCATACCCAGACTCAGAGGAGGCGCAGTGCTGAAGTGAAATACTCAGGTGCGGAGTGCGCGCGCGGAGCGGGCTGGTGGCGGAGGGTGCGGTTGTTGTTTTCAATCGGGAGGGAGTTTCAGACTCTGAGCTCCAGATCCCGGTGAGTCTCTGGGGACCCAGACTCAAACGGGAGAAGCGGGACTGTCTGGCTTCGGTCGGAACTCGAAGGCAGCTTTCTCTCCGAGGTTTGCAGCCATTGCTGGGACTCTGAGAGGCAGAGCCCCTGGGGAAGGAACTGAGAGCAGCCATAACTGCTTGCTCCGCCTGCCCTGTAGATCCCCGGGGACCCGCCCCGCCCAAGCCCTGCACTGAACCATTTGCCGGATAGCCTCAGGCAAACACTAGATTAGCACCGCCCTAGAGATCCAGCACAGAAGCCCTCCCACTGCAGACACAGCTGACTCTCATAGCCTGTTAGCCTGGAGGTCAAATCACCCCCGTATTGCCAACATCAATCAAGGCTTAAAGGCAACAAGACTGCGCACAAGACCACTAGGGGGTGTACCAAGAAAGCATAAAAAATGCGGAGACAAAGAAACAGGACAAAACTGTCAATGGAGAATATTGAGTTCAGAACCACACTTTTAAGGTCTCTTAAGAACTGTCTAGAAGCTGCCGATAAACTTAATAAGGCCCTCGAAAATACTGGTGAGACCGCCGATAAATGTAGTGAGATCCTCAAGAAATCTAATGAGACCCTCGATGTTGTGATAAAGAACCAACTAGAAATTAAGCATACACTGACTGAAATAAAGAATATTATACAGACACCCAACAGCAGACCAGAGGAGCGCAAGAATCAAGTCAAAGATTCGAAATGCGAAGAAGCAAAAAACACCCAACTGGAAAAGCAAAATGAAAAAAGAATCCGAAAATACGAAGATAGTGTAAGGAGCCTCTGGGACAGCTTCAAGCGCACCAACATCAGAATTATAGGGGTGCCAGAAGATGAGAGAGAGCAAGATATTGAAAACCTATTTGAAGAAATAATGACAGAAAACTTCCCCCACCTGGTTAAAGAAATAGACCTACAGGTCCAGGAAGCGCAGAGAACCCCAAACAAAAGGAATCCAAAGAGGACCACACCAAGACACATCATAATTAAAATGCCAAGAGCAAAAGACAAAGAGAGAATCTTAGAAGCAGCAAGAGAAAGAAACTCAGTTACCTACAAGGGAATACCCATTCGACTGTCAGCTGATTTCCCAACAGAAACTTTGCAGGCCAGAAGGGAGTGGCAAGAAATATTCAAAGTGATGAATACCAAGAACCTACAACCAAGATTACTTTATCCAGCAAAGCTATCATTCAGAACGGAAGGTCAGATAAAGAGCTTCACAGATAAGGAAAAGCTAAAGGAGTTCATCACCACCAAACCAGTATTATATGAAATGCTGAAAGGTATCCTTTAAGAAGAGGAAGAAGAAAAAAAAGGTAAAGATACAAATTATGAACAACAAATATCCATCTATCAACAAGTGAATCTAAGAATCAAGTGAATAAATAATCTGGTGATCATAATAGAATCAGGGACATAGAAAGGGAATGGACTGACTATTCTTGGGGGGGAAAGGGGTGTGGGAGATGCGGGAAGAGACTGTACAAAAAATCGTGCACCTATGGATGAGGACAGTGGGTGGGGAGTGAGGGCGGAGGGTGGGGCGGGAGCTGGGAGGAGGGGAGTTATGGGGGGAAAAAAAAAGAGGAACAAATGTAATAATCTGAACAATAAAGATTTAATTAAAAAAAAGAATTCAAATGAGAAGTTACTCATTGGGATAAAAAAACAAAACAAGGGAAATAATATGATTACATTAATACTTTAAAGTGTTTAAATTTAATTATTGACAATGGCAAAGTTAATTTTTATAGTTAATTTGGTAAAGAATTTACCAGGGGTTATTGATGCCTAAGATTGGGAGGAGGTGAGGGGTGGGGTACATACTACAAATGAATAAATTGGAGGAGGAGAGGGGTATAAACTAAAAATGAATAATAATGGGGCAGAGAACGAGAAAATTTAAATTTAGAAATGTTTTCCTGGCCTTTGATGATATAATGAGAAAGTCATTTTCCTTACCCTATTCCATGATTTTTATTCCTACCTAATTCCCAGCTTCATCTTTCCCTAACACTTCACTGTGGGACTTATTTATATTCCCAAGTCAGTATAGAAAGATTGGTATATTCAGAGAAACTTGTGTTTTCAGGAGTAGGAGCTGATTATAACTTCTCTCCCCTAAATAAAAAATGGGTTTTCACTCATGAATACAAAACTTCTTTTATTAAAAAATGTTTCGTAAGGTCAAGCTCAGGACAAATGTTCTGACAGAAAATAGCCCAGCACATTTGAAATGTTTTATGATCTTCAAAATTGCAAGACAATCACGGACTCTTGGGTTTGGAACTCTCCTTGAGCCCGCTCCCCATGACTCTGGGACCTATACACATTTCAGTTACTTCTTTGATTTCAGCCACATCTTTCTCTTTGATCTTCGAGCCCCTCTGAACTTTTACTGAGTATTTGATTACTGGTTACTTTTTCTACTTAATTTTTTTTTTATTTTCTTTTTACATAAACTTGAAAATTTCCATTTGATTAGAACGCTGCACTTTCCACTTGGAAATCACAGGACTCATTTATGCCAAAAGCATTACTAAGATCATAAAAGTGCCATATTTCTAGATGTATATAAAATTAGAGCAGCTGCTGCCATGGTGATAAGCAGATGCTGTGGTTCCTTCTTTTTTCTCTTCCATGATTCTTGGGAGAAAGATCATGCCTTGGACTCTAAGACTGAGACAAAATACTCCTGCTTACTCCTAAGAAGTGCTTACTTTTACAGAGCATGGTACTCATTCCTTTTCACGGGAACCTCAGAGATTTTCTTGTTATTCAGGGCTTGCTGTAGAATCACTTCTGAGATCCTTCCCCAACCCCCTGTTCTAATTAACTGGTAGGCACTTTCTTTTATTCTTATTGCTATTACTTCCTCATGTTTTATTATTTATTATTTGTTAACTAGAGGCCTGGTGCATAAAATTTGTGGACTCGGGGGAAGGGGTCCCTCAGCCTGGCCTGCACCCTCTTGCAGTCTGGGAGCCCTTGGGGGATGTCCGACTTCAGGCTTAGGCCCGGGGGAAGCGGGCCTAAGCCGGCAATTGGACATCCTTAGTGTTGCTGCAGAGGCGGGAGAGCCTCCCACCACTGCGACTGAGCTTACCAGCCATGAGCCCGGCTTCTGTAGGAGAGCACTGACCACCAGGGGGCAGCTCCTGCATTGAGTGGGACTGGGCCAAAACCAGCTCTCTGACATCTTCTGAGGGGTCCTGGATTGTGAGAGGGTGCAGGCCAGGCCTAGGGACCCCACCGATGCACAATCGGGGTCGTGGAGGGACATGGGAGGTTGCCCAGCCAGGGAGGGACTGCAGGAGGGTTCCAGGGTGTGTCCAGCCCTCTCACTCAGTCCTGATTACCCAGACCCCAGCAGCAAGCTAACCTACAGGTCGGAGCATCTGCCCCTGGTGGTCAGTGTATGTCATAGTGACTGGTTGACCAGTCGACTGCCCTGTGGTGGTCAGTGCACATCATAACGAACAGTTAAGTAGCCTTAGCATATCATTAGCATATTATGCTTTGGTTGAATGGATGACCAGACACTTAGCATATTAGACTTTTATTATATAGGATTTATTTGTCTCCTTCCTCAACTAGAATACAGAATCCATGACATAGGGATTAGGTCTCTCTTGTTCACTACTGGAACAAAACAGTGCCTGGCATCGAGCACACTCTCAGTAAATGTTGATTGAATGAATAGCAGACTGGATATTGATACAAAATTACTGACTCTAGATATCTCTAAAGGTAAAACAGTAACAATTAATATCTATATCAGCGGTTCTCAACCAGTTGGTCGTGACCCCTTTGGGGGTCAAATGACCCTTTCACAGGGGTCGCCTAAGACCATGGGAAAACACGTATATAATTACATATTGTTTTTGTGATTAATCACTATGCTTTAATTATGTTCAATTTGCAACAATGAAATTGGGGGTCACCACAACATGAAGAACTGTATTAAAGGGTCACGGCATTAGGAAGGTTGAGAACCACTGATCTATAAAAGGCAAGCAACCGGAACAACCAGTCACTATGAGGAGCACTGTGGCCCCAAACTCCTGTGACTCCCCCACACTGGCCCAGCCCAATCAGGCCCCATTGGGGTGGGCTGAATGGACCCAAACTGTGCCCAAAATTGTGCACCGTGCCTCTAGTAGTATCATAATTTTGTTTAACTGAAAACATGGAATTAGATAAACTTTAAATCATTTTAGAAAGAATATTAAATATTTAAAAATGTAAACTCTGGAGCTCCAGTGGCGCAATCGGTTAGTGCGCGGTACTTATAAAAATGTACACTCTAACAATATTCCAGATATAGCTAATTTGCTAAAAATATTCATTGTGTAATTTATTTTGATCTTTTTTATTTCTGAATATCACTAGTATGCCCATAGGCTGATGAAAATGAAAACATCCCTTTATACTTTCAATGGTGCTTCAATTTAAAGGTACAAACACTCTCTGATAACCTTGTACATCCTATCAGGATTCCAGCCCATCCCTTGCAAGCCTTTGTTCTTTGGCCTGGCCTTCCACCATGTGGTTTCCCACCATGTGAGGACAAGTTGGGCAGAACATCAGGGGTGGCCTCACTGGCTACTTCAAGGGAATCTTTGGATTCAGCAGCCAGCCAGGCCTTCCTTGGGGGCCGGGGAGAGTCTGACTCAATCTGTATTGTGAGAAAACCCCAGCAGGTTCCATGACATTGAATCCCGGTCCTCAAGGAGGAGAGTGTATCAGCCCCGAGTCCCTATGTCTTGTGGTTTGTGCACTTACATCCTTATCCCGTGTGCTCTGTTGTCTTCCCATAGACGTTTGCAGGGTCCCTCTGTCCCTTTATCCTGGGGGAGGGCCACTGCCACCTGGTCCCCTGTGAGCTGTGATTGACTGCCTTTGGTCTGTAAGTTGTTCAGGGCGGGGGTGCACACCAGGCCGGGATGTGGGGCTCCGGAATGTTTTGTCTCCTTCCTTCAGTACCAGGGATTTGAAATGAGCTCCTCCTTGCGGTGAGCTCCCAGAATCCCTTGAAAAGTTTGCTGGTGACTAGGACACATTGCACAGAACCAAAAATCAGAAATAACATGTAACCATTACACCATACATAATTTTTCCACAAAAACACTTGGAACCATCATTTACTTTTATTTTCCCAAATCCTGTAGTACTCTCGAATTCCACCGTAACTAACCTCATGCCTAATGCTAGAGTACATGCACTAAGCTCTTATTTAAAATCTATTCATGATGCATTTTAAATATTCAGTATAGACTTCTTAAATATGCATCCTTAGTTTATTGAAAATGGATTTCCTAAAACCAGGAAGCTGGGTATTAATATCAGGTACTTGTATAAAGACAGGTTTTGTTAACCTATTATAAAGAGGACTGCTGATGGTCCTGTAATGTTTACTAGCCCACTGGTACTTCTCTGTACTAGTAATTGCTGCAGCCCACCTGCTTAGTGTTATCTGTGTGGGTTTTTAAATACCATTTTAACATGTTTGATCACTAAAAAACTGATGCTTCCATAGCACTTAACAAATTATAAAAATATTTCTTGTTAATTCTTGTTAATAGACGAAGGCAAAGAGCTGGTGGGGAGAGGGGAAGGACAACTCTTAAAAATATATATAATCAGAGTGTGAGGTAGAATCAATTACTAAAATAATAGCAATTCTCCCCACTAATCACTTCCTTTCCCTTTCAGCACTGCTCCCTCCCATCTCTGCACAAATCAATCAACAGCTCTACTCTGGTTGTACTGAAGTATAGAAATGAAATGCTTACCTCCTTAGAGTTTTAACATTAAAATAAATATGATTCTTTTTCAGCAAAGACCCATGCTAAATTACTATTGTGTTTTTGTTGTCTTTATGCCACATTTTTTATTCCTGAGATTTTTTAGCTGTTTTGTTTTTGCTAGTTTTACTGTAGTATATTTCAATTTTTAGTGTTCTTTGTGGAAATTTTGGTAAAACTACGCCTGAATTGGTATCCATGAGTTTAATTTGAAGAAGAAAATGTATTAAGAAGCTTCAGACATTTGGTAACATATTCCACACCTTACATAAACCTGTCCTAAAATTGTCCTATTATGGGGTCAGGCTGGTAAGTTTACTTCATCTGAATTTTTTAAGGTAATTTAACATATCTCTGGCAGACTGTTTATTCTATTGTCATGTGTGTAGCTGCAATGTTACTTTTATTTTGCCATGTCTTTATTGCCACCTTGTAACTTATGATGGAAAGGCCAGGATTTTAGGACAGCAATTCATTATGTCAATGTAAATTTAATGAAACATATTAATGTTGCTTATAGGTGGCAGGTCATCAATAAAAATAACTGCTATGACAATACCAAGTCGATCTTCTATGACATTTTGTCCTAGCCAATTTTGACTTAGCATTCTGTTATTTAGAATAGTTTCTCCTAGAAATAATGAATACGGATGCCCCCTTTTCTTTTTCATTCTTTAGAAATATTTTTAAAATTGAGGCATTACTGACATACAACATTATATTAATTTCAGGTGTTCAACATAATGGTTTGATATTTGTATATGTTGTGAAATAATCACCACAATAACTATTCTTAACATTCATCACCATACATAGTTACAGAATGTGTTTTTTATGTTAAGAACTTTTAAGATTCACTCTCTTAGCAAGTTGCACATATGCAATAAATTATTCACTATAGTCACCATGCTGTACATTACATCCCATGACATTTATTTTATAACTGAAGTTTGTCCCTTCTGACCTTTTGCCCATCTCTGACATTTTAACCCCCCTCCCCCCAATCCCTCCCCCTCTATCCTGGGAACCACCAATCTGTGTTCCATATCTATGAGCTTAGGTTTTAGAGCAGGGGTCCTCAAACTACGGCCCGTGGGCCACATGCAAATACAAATATTGTATTTGTTCCCATTTTGTTTTTTTACTTCAAAAGTAAGATATGTGCAGTGTGCATAGGAATTTGTTCATAGTTTTTTTTAAACTACAGTCCGAGGGACAGTGAACTGGCCCCCTATTTAAAAAGTTTGAGGACTCCTGTTTTAGGGTGTCTTGTTATTGTTATTGTTTAGGATTTCACATATAAGTGAGATCATATGATATTTGTCTTTCTCTAATTTATTTCACTTAGCATAATGCCCTCAATGTCCATCCATGTTAGTTGCAAATGGCAAGATTTCATTCTTTTTTGTGGCTGAATAATATTTTATTGTATATCCTAGTATATGTCACATTTTCCTTAACAATTTATCCATCAACAAACACTTATGTTTTTTCCAATATCTTGGCTATTGTAAATAATGCTGCAATTAACATGGGGCTGCACATATCTTTTTGAGTAAGCATTTTTTATAAATAGCCAGAAATGGAATCTGGTTATTCTATTTTAATTTTTTTTTGGGGGGGGGAATGTTCATACTCTTTTCCATAATGACTGCACCAATTGACATTCCTGTCAATAGTGCACAAGGGTTCCCGTTTCTTCACATCCTTGCCAACACTTATTTTTTCTTGTCTTTTTTATAATAGCCATTCTAACAGGTGGGAAGTGAAATCTCATTATGGTTTTGATTTGCATTTCCCCAATGATTAGAGCTGTTGAGCATCTTTTTATGTGCCTAGTATATCTTCTTTGGAAAAAATGTTTATTGATATTCTCTGTCCATTTTTAATTGTGTTTTTTGTTTTATTGCTATTGCATTATATTGATTTCTTTCATATCTGTTGGATCTTAATCTGTTATCAGCTATATTATTTGCAAATATTTTCCCATTCAATAAGTTGCTTTTCCATTTTGTTGATAGTTTCTTTTGCTGTGCAGAAGCTTCTTAGTTTGATGTAGTCCTGCTTATCAATTTTTGTCTTTGTTTTTGTGTCAAAAAATTTTGTTAATATATTTTATTGATTTTTTACAGAGAGGAAGGGAGAGGGATAGAGAGTTAGAAACATCGATGAGAGAGAAACATTGATCAGCTGCCTCCTGCACACTCCCTACTGGGATGTGCTGCAACCAAGGTACATTTCCTTGACTGGAATCGAACCTGGGACCCTTCAATCTGCAGGCCGATGCTCTACCACTGAGCCAAACCAGTTAGGGCTGTGTCAACCTTTTTAAAAAAATAATTGCTAAGACTAATGTCAAGGAGCTAACCTCCTACGTTTTCTTCTAAGAGGCTTATGAATTTAGTTTTTACATACAACTCTTTAATCTATTTTGCGTTACTTTTGTGTCTGGTTTAAGATAGTGGTCCAGTTTTTAGTCTTTTGCATGTGCTGTTCAATTTGTCCAATACCATTTATTGAAGAGATTGCCCTTCCCCATGTATATTTTTGGCACTTTTGTTGTAAATTAATATGCCATATATGCATGGATTTATTTCTGGACTATTTATTCTGTTCTGTTGATCTATAAGTCTGCTTTGATGCCAATACCATACTGTCTTGATTACTGTACCTTTGTAATGTAGTTTGAAATCAGGAAGTGTGATGCTTCCAGCTTTGTTCTTCTTTGGCAAGATTACTTTGGCTATTAAGGTTTTTCTTGTGGTTCCATATAAATTTTAGAATTATTTCTCTAGTTCTGTGAAAAACAACATTAGTATTCTGATAGAAATTGCATTGAATGTATAGATTGTTTTGAGTAGTATAGATAGACATTTTAAAGACATTGTTTTAATCTATGAGCATGGGCTAAATTTTTATTTATTTGTGCCTTCTTCAATTTCTTTCCATAATGTCTTATAGTTTTCAGTATACAGATCTTTCACCTTCTTTGTTAAATTTATTCCTGGGTATTTGTTTTAATTTTTAACTTATGTTTGATTCATGTTTCTAATTGAATGAGGATTGTTCATTAATATAGAAACTGCTGGCATTTCTGTTATATTTTTCCCAAATAATATATTTGTATAAAATATATTTAAAAAGAAATTCTGAAATCCTGACAGTAGAAGTTTAAGGACACTGGTATCTGTCTGACTTGGTATTATAGCCATCCTGTTGGTATTGCCACATAAAAAGAGATTTATTCTTGCCGTTCTGTGGTTCTGAATCAATAGGAATGTTGCCACTTAGGAGACATTTGGCGTTGTCTGGAGACATTTGGGTTGTTACAAGTGAAGTGTGCTAATGACATCTGGTGAGTAGAAGCCAGGAATATACTAAACACTCTATAATTCGTAGAACGGCACTCTGCAACAAAGAATGATCAGGTTCAAAATGTAAATAGCGCTGAGATTTAGAAACACTGGTTTACACAAATGAAGTTTCATAAATTAGCTTACTTTTAAAACCATAGATAAAAGAGTTGTTTACTTAATTTGAATATTTAAATAAAGTCCTTCAAAAAAACCCCACAAAACTAAGGTATTTAAAAGTGCCTTCTCCTGAAAGAAAAAAAAATGAATAGTAAGAATAATAAGAAATTAAGTCACAGGTCATGGGAGAAGAAATTGTGTAGGCCTTTTTGGCCTATCTAAGAAATTTGGCTTTTACTTTTCATGAAATAAGAACCCATTATATGGAATAGAGCGTAATCTGCTTTATATTTTAAAAGGACCCTTTGCCATAGTAGATAGAAACCTAAAGATATTCTCCAAGGTACCCTTCCCCTGGTTATTCAATTAAACACTACTCTAGGCATTGCTTCAAAGGGACTTCTGCAAATGTAATTACTATCACAGATCTTAAGATAGTAAGATCATCATGGATTATTTGTACAGGTCCAATCTAATCACTTGAGAAATTTAAATAGATAAATTAAAGCAAAGAAATTTCTCCATCTGGTGTTAGTTAGAAGGATGTAGCAGATGAGGGAGGCAGAGAAGAGATTCAAAAGGTGAGAACAATGCTACCCAGCATTGCTAACTTTGAAAAGATGGAAGAAAGGGACCACAAACCAAAGACTGTGAGTGGCTTCTAGCAGCTGATAAGCACATCCAACCGAACGCCCGCAAGAAAACAGGAATCCCAGACCTACACTGCATGAAACTGAATTTTGCCAACAACCTGAATGATTTTGGAGGCATATTTATCCTAGAACTTCCAGAAAGGATCTCAGCCCTGCTTACATTGTGATTTGGCCTAAACAGAGATCCAGCTGAGCCATACTGTGCCTGGAAAACTGAAAGAGAGTTTTTGTTTTAAGCCACTAATCTTGTGATAATTGGTTTCAGCTGCAGTAGTAAACTTGCAGAGTTGCTATGTTGAGAATTACAGACTCTAGGAAAGCAAGGGTAGAAAGGGAGAAAACAGCTGTGAAGTCCTTTCAATAACCTCTACAAGAGATGACAGTAGCCTGGAATAAGGTGGTGGTGTGGTAGAAATGAAGAGTAGTGGTTGGATTCTGGATATATTTTGAAGATTAAACCCAATAGAATTTTCTAAGGGGAAACTATATATTTTGAGTAGAGAGTGTGGGAGAAGATGAAGTATGTAATATTGAAATAAATGGTTAATAATTACTGAAGACCTCTACAATTTAAAGTTACAAATGTAACATCTATTTATTTACTTTTATTTATTTATTTTTTAATTTATTGAATTTATTTGGGTGACATAAATAAAATTGTATAGGTTTGAAGTGTATAATTCCATAGTACATCCTCTGTATATTGTGTGTTCACAACCCCAAGTCAAGTTTCCTCCCATCACCATTTATCCCCCTTTTACTCTCTTCTACTTGCCCCTACCCTTTCTCTCTGGTAATCACCATATTGTAGTCTGTGTCTTTGAGGTGTATTTTTTTTAATTTGTTTAATCCTTTAACTTTTTTCACCCAGCCCCCTCAACCACCTTCCCTTTGTCAGTCTGTCCTCTGTGCTGTGAGTTTGTTACTATTTTGTTTGTTAGTTTATTTTATTCATTAGATTCCACATATGAGTGAAATCATATGGTACTTGTCTTTCTCTGTCTGGCTTATTTTACCTATCATAATATTCTCTAGGTCCATCAATGCTATTGCAAAGAGTAAGATTCCCTTCTTTTTTATGGCTTTATTTATTTTTATTTCATTGTGTAAATCCACTCATCTACAAATTTTCATCATAAATACAGTGTACTGACACTATTGCCAAATTATTGGGTGAAATATGGGGAAGAAGTACTTTTAATACCCCTAATGTGTGATTCAAGAGATACAGGAACAACAGGATGACAAATAGTCACCCTTTCATAGGCCATGGTTATTGCATACCTACACATTCATATATTGTGGCATTCTGACACAGAAAACATGCTCACAGGTAAATACACACACACACACACACACACACACAAATACATGGCTACTTATGTCCTCCCCCACATGCCATTTGGTCTTTTACCTAACATCACCTTACCCATGGATGCTCTTGAAATGTCTTGTTTGATTTCTCACACCATATCATGCAAATGACAAAAAACATCTTTCTTTCTTTTGGGGTGGGGACTACCAGAACTCTTTTCCATTCATGAATTTGAGTCAGACTGGTTATTGCCAAGAATAACTTATTTCCATGATCTTCTTCTTCTCATGGCCCAAGAGAATCACAGCATCTTCTGACTTTTCACTACAGTCTGTTCACGCCTTATGGACTTTTAGTTATCAGTATTGTTTTGGCAGTTTGGCATCTAGAGAATAAACTCCTGAATAGCAGGAAACTTGCAACAAAATATAACCAATGATGCATAATAACTATTTCCTGAACTAATCAAGCTATTAACTAATCAATTCCTTTTGATTAGGGGGGATAATGGCAAAGAATCAAAGACCTACCAATTTTCTCTCAACTGAAGCCCTAAACCTCTTTAGCACATTGGTTGATTTTTGATGAATCTTAGTCCAATGGACATATAATAAACCTTAAGGCTAATTAAGCTAATAATTTTGAGAAAACTAGAAGACTAAGGAAATAAAAGAAATCTTGTCTTCCATAGAAATTTTATATAACATTTTGTGATAAAAGATTATCCTTTTGGCTGTTATAAACACCAAGCAATCTTTCATAAATCAAGTGAAGGTAATAGCATATTTAACTTGGTATGCTTGGAAATTAACCAAACTAATTTTTAAGTGTCACTCATGCTTTTGTTCATCCATTTCACTGGCAGGCTTTGAACAGAATGCAGAGACATCTCATCATCAGGTCACCTGTGGGCCATACTTAGCACTAATTGGAAAGATAGCTCACAAAATATAAAGAGCCTCTTATTTCAAAATATTCTTATTTATTTATTCTTAGCCATGCCATCCTCACAGATCATTATGTGTCCTGGGTGCTGCCATTTTGCAATTCAGTATGGAAGTCAATAGTGATCAAAACATCAACAGCTATCAAAGTAAAACTCGGTTTCAAAGGAATTTTCCTTTTGTTATTTCAGAGGAATAGAATGTAGATAACTACTGTAATGAGACAGGGATTATTATATACAGAAAAGCCCAGTGCTAAAGTTGTGGACAGCTTTATTATGACTATTTACTAGTTTGAAGATAATGAAACTTCTCTTTAAATAAAGACTAAATAATTTTAGAGTCTATGCACAAAACTTTAATAAACTTCCTTAGTGGATGTGGGATATAGTTGATCATTGACTCTTCTAGTCATCACTGGGCAATAATTTGCAAAATATTTATTTTTTTAATCAAAATATATATCCTGGGTTCATTTACAAAAAGAATTGCTCAAGTATTAAAAGCTATCAGGATACTAGGCTCAATTTACTCATTCAAAAATATTTATTGCCTACTATATGCTACTGTCCTAAGCATGGGGGCTATAGAAGACACAAACCGCACTCTCTTGGAGTATGTATGCATTGTAGTCTGTAAATACAGAAAATCAGTTAAGATAAGTAAATTTGTGAAGTGCTTGATGGTGATAAATACTATAGATGAGTAAAGCAGAGAATGGAGACAAAGGGTATGAAGGATATGCTTTTTAAATAGAGTAGTCAGGGAATGTTTCCTTGAGAAGTTAACATTTAAGTAAATACCTTGCAGTTGATAACTGAGTGACATGTGGGTGAAGAAAACAGCAATCAGCACAAAAGCACTCATCTGAAATATGTTTGGTGGGTTAGCTATGAGGAAGGAGGCTGGGGGAATGGAGCAAAGAGGACAAAGATAGTATAGAAAGAGGGAATGTTGGAAGAGAAATGAGGATTCATTCTTAACTCTTGTAGGTAAGGGTAATGACTGGAATTTAGTCAGGGTAAGGTGGGAAAATATTGGAGGGTTTTGACACAGAGTAGTGACATAACCTGACTCTTATGTTATGACGTGTTGAGCATACATATTTGTGGGAAGAGCAAAAGCAGAAGGCCTGCCTTCCATCCATTGATCTATACTACAAATGTATATTTAACATCTGCAATGATCCTCTCTAGAAAATTATTTTTTCCTGAAACTCATATCACTCATGGGATTCAAATAATTTTTGCAAAATTATAGATAACACATTCAGTTCTGGTAAGTCAAATTGACTGACCAGGAGAAAACAAAACTATCAAGGAAACAACCCCCTCGAATAATTAGTGCTTCAATTGGTGGCTTTATAAGAAGTGATTTGGCTTGAAGAGGAGGAACACTGGAATTAGTAATTACTCACCACATATTGCATTTTTATAAATATACTTACATTAAGATTGAGTTATGTTACTTATACATGATTTTGTAGAATTTTAGAAATATAGACAGCAGTGTTGATACCCAGTCCAAAATAAGATGCTGATTGGACCCAGGAAGCAAGAAATGAGTTCACTAGGCAGTTTTTTAGAAATTATTACAAGGATAGTCAGATAACTTTTAATGTTTCTCATCAATGAAAAATTTGGCATTTATATACTTTACTAGAGGCCCGGTGCACAAAAATTTGTATACTCGGGGGGGGCGGGAGGGGGAGTCCCTCAGCCCAGCCTGTGCCCTCTCGCAGTCTGGGACCCCTCAGGAGATAACGACCTGCTGGCTTAGGCCTGCTCCCGGGTGGCAGAGGGCAGGCCCAATCCCTAGGTGCAGCCCCTGGTTGGGCTCAGAGCAGGGCTGATTGGGGAGTTGGGGTGCCACCCCTGTCATGCACAGAGCAGGGCGGATCGGGAGGTTGCGATGCCACCCTCAGTCACGCTCAGGGTAGGTCTGATTGGAGGGTTGGGGCACCGCCCCCTGTCACACTCAAGGCAGGGTCGATGGGGAGGTTGCGGTGCCACCCCCTGTCATATACAGAGCAGGGCCAATCAGGGGGTTGGGGCGTTGCCCCTTGTCACTCACAGAGCAGGGCCCATTAGGCGGGTTGGGGCTCCGTACCCTGTCACGCACAGAGCAGTGTCGATCAGGGGGTTGGGGAGCTCCCCGCTGTCACACTCAGGGCAGGGCCGATGGGGAGGTTATGGCTCTAACCAGTCACACACAGAGCAGGGACCATGGGGGGGGGGCGGAGTTGGGGTGCCGCACCCTGTCATACACAAAGCAGGGCCGATCAGGGGGTTTGGGCACTGCAGCCTGTCACACACAGAGCCGTAGGGCAATCAGGGGGTTGGGGAGCTCCCCACTATCAGGCACAGAGCAGGGCTGATCAGGGGGTTTGGGGGCTGCTCCCTGTCATGCTGATCCCAATGCTGGGAGGCATATTACCCTTTTACTATATAGGGTAGAGGCCTGGTGCACATATGGGGGCCAGCTGGTTTGCCCTGAAGAGTGTCCTGGATGAGGGTGGGGGTCCCCACTGGGGTGCCTGGCCAGCCTGGGTGAGGGGATGATGGCTGTTTGCAGCTGGTCACACACCCTTCAGGGTGGGGGTCCCCACTGGGGTGCCTGGCCAGTCTGGGTGAGGGGCTGAGGGCTGTTTTCTGGCTGACGGGTGACTGAAGCTCCCAACCACTCCTTTTTTTCTTCTTCTTTTTTAAATTCTGGGTCAGCTTTAGCTCTGAGGCTCTAGCTCTTAGGCCTCTGCTGCTGAAAGCAGGTTTCTGGCCTTTGTTTACCTTCTGTATTTGAAACAATGTTGTGATCCTGCTGGCTGAAGCCTGGCGACTAAAGCAGGTTTCTGGGGTTTTGTTTAGCTTCTATATTTGTAACATAGCTGCTTAGAGTTGCAGCTCAGAGGCCGGCAAGGCAGGCGAGGAACGTTGGTTTCCTCTGTCACTGAAGCAAGCAAGCCTCATGTTAGTTTCAAGCTGCCTGGCTGCCGGCCGCCATCTTGGCTGGCAGTTAATTTGCATATCGCCCTGATTAGTCAATGGGAAGGGTAGTGATCATATGCTAATTATCATGTTTTCTTTTATTAGATAGGATGAGCTACAAGGAAATATATTTAATCTCCATTGCATAGACTTATTTCTGTTCAGTACTGTTTTGATCGATTATGCTGTTTTTACATGTTCTCATTCCTTTTACTTAGTGTTAAAATAATTGTTTCCTTTGTTGAATAAGAGTAATATGCAAAAATATTTGTACATAATTTTCACTTCAGTTAATTTTAAGATTGCAAATGTTATGTGTCACTTTGATTTCAAGATTTTCTTTTATGAGCTTCTCTGTATTTTTGACAAATTTTCAACTCAAATGTACTAGTGGCTACTACACTATATCTAACATGGTGCTTGTGAAGACATAAAAGCATTACTGAAAGCACTACTGGGAGCAATTTGCCAAAACCCTTAGGGGCACAATGGGTTTTGCTAATAGGTACTTTCTAGAGCTATATTTTATAATTACTAGGTCCAAATTGATTCTATATATTCCCAGGTTATATGAATATTCACATATGAAATACTGGAATTATGTTAAAACTCAGTTTACAAAATGTTAGTGAAATACTTTACTGGCATAATAATGGGAGGGGGTTTGCAATTCTGGAAGAAAATGAGGTCTTGATTTCCATTGAGGCAAATTTTCATAATAGCAATATTTCCGATATTTGCACTGCTGTTGTAAAGCACTATAGAAAGGTGATTTGTTTTACTATTTTCCTTATGCTTATTGAAATATTTATTGTTCACCGTGGTGAGCTCACCTTCAATTTTCGCACTGTCTTTCTCTTCCAATGTTCACCTCAGTCTTTTACATCTCAGGAGATGACTGACTTCACCTGCTGCCCTAGCAAGAAACGTGGAAGTCATCTTCATTTGCTCTACCTCCTTTCACTTCCCTCAAGTAGGTCCATCAACAAAGGGGTCACATAAATCTGTCCTTTGTCCATTTTTTCAGGACTACCGCCCCTTCTGGAACTCCATTCTCTCTTAGCTGGACTGTGTTAGCTCTTCCATTCTAATTGGATTTCCTCCTTCCTCTGCCCATTCCTCCAACAAAACAAAACAAAACAAAACAAAACAAAACAAAACAAAACAAAACAAAACAAAACAAAAACTCTACAAAAGAATATTTTCTCTTCATATCAGTATTGGGGTAGAGGAGTTAATCTAAATAAGATAATCATTCTGGCTCCTTAAACTGTGACATTCCCATTTGAGGCTTTATTACTTTTATTTAGGACTTTTTTCCGATGCTCTTCATGCTGAACTTTCTGAAGTACTCCATCTCATGTGAAATGAGTACCAATTATGCCACATGATATCAATTTTAGACTGAAAGCAGAAGCAGCTCTTGTCAGTGTGAGTGCCTTAGATGAGATAGTGCCCTGAGATCACATATATTTCTGGAAAAAAGTAAGTTCCATTTAATGTTAAAAAGGTGGATCCATTTGTTCCCATAGCTTGATTTTTATGTGAGCTTCGTTGGGCTCCTTCTTGCTACATCATTCAAGGATACAGGGGCCTTATTAATGTTAATTTATTTCCCCAGAGAAGTGGAGCCGTTGATAGGAGAAAATTGGTTGGAGAAAGAATGCACTGGGAGTAGGAGCGAAGGCAGCACAGGCCCACATATTAGAGAGAGCTTTGTGCACCTGGGACCGTAAGTCACCGTGCATGCTGGGATGGTGGCTTTGTTCAGGCCTGGGGGGAACTGAGCGCTACTGTCATAAAGGGAGGAGAGCTTTCTTGCCATGCTGAGGAGTTGGGATTTTATCTTTAAGGCTGTAAGGAGGCATTGAAGAATTTTATTATGTCTGTTGATTTCCAAAGTCTGGTGGGTTCAATTTTTCTTCAGATTTTGAAAACAAAACTCTCCAAAGTTCTGCTTGAAAATACAAATCAAATCCAATAGCTTTAAATCCTTAGAGATGAAACATGTCTTCAAACTTGTCAAAATTAAATGAGATGAAGTTTGGTCAGAGTAACACTTCCTCAAATTGCTTCTCCCACACCTTCAAAGTAATCATGGAGTTTCAGGCTGTGGTGGATGTGGAGGAAAACTTTCTGTGATTTTTCAAGCCAAAGGCTAGGAAAAAGAAGTATATTCTCAGAAATAGATAACTACACTGCCAGTTAAAATTCTTGATCAGCAATATCTTAATTTATAAATATAATATGAGGTGGAAAATAATTTAGGGAAAAGGATATATAGATATATATATTAAAGCTTTGTTTTGTTTTTTAAGAGATAAGACTATTTTTTAAAATATATTTTTATTGATTTAATAGAAAAAGAAAGAGAGAGAGAGAGAGGGACAGAGAGAGAGAGAGAGAGAGAGAGAGAGAGAGAGAGAGAGAGAAACATCAATGATGAGAAAGAATCATTAATTGGCTTCCTTCCGCATGCCCCCTACTGGGGATCAAGCCTGCAACCAGGGCATGTGCCCTTGATGGGAATGGAACTCAGGACCCTTGAGTCCACAAGTTGACACTCTATCCACTGAGCCAAACCAACTAGGATGAAAAAGATACATTTTTACTGAACTATGACTTCTCATCTCCTACATATACATCTTCTAAAGAGTAAAATATTTTAACTAAGCTAAACATATTTTTAACTGGGCATTGATTTTAAAAATATAACTGGAGGATTTACAAATGGAACCATCTATTAAATTTATTAAATTACATGCACATTTCAAGAGCATCAAATAAATTAAAATAATAATTTCAAAACATGCTGAATGGCAGAAACACATGAAGTAAAAAAAAAATTTGAAAATGCACAGCAAACATAAAACTCTTATCCCAAATAACATATTTTTCAACTTTTAAAGTAGAATAAGAGAGCTTTTCTTTAAAGTGAAATAAGAAAATTGAAAAAGTAACTCATCTGTGAATGCTCTTTGAATCTGTCCTTACCTTTATAGGTATTTTGAAGAAATGTATCAATGTATCATGAAATAAATAAGGAAAAATAGCTTTGAATATTTGAAGTCATTGCAGTAAAATATGCTGATTGTACTAAAACAAGGAGTGGTATTAGAACATTGAGGGACCAGATGTAATTGAATGACCCAAGGGTATGAGAAGCAATCAAACCTCATTCCTCTTCCTCTGACAGCACACAGACTATATTCTTTTACTTTGCATATGTGTCTCATGGAAATGGGTTAACTAGCTAACAGTCATAACCTCGGTGGTTTTCTCAAATATAAGAAACAATGTAATTACCACTTTGTATTACCCAGGAGTTAGAGCCAAGAGAGAAGGGGAGAAAGAGAGAGAAAAAGGGAGGGAGGGAGGGAGGGATGAAGGGAGAGAGGGAGGGAGGGAGGGAGAGAAAGAAGGAGGAGGAAGAGGGGGATTAGGAGGAAGAGGAAAAAGAGAAGAGGGGTAAGGGAGGGGAGGGGATAATTCAATTACAGGATAAATTAAATTTCTGAACTGCTCCAAGATTTCACACATATAATAGAGCTAGAGGCCCGGTGCACAAAGTTTGTGCACTGGGGGGTGGGGTTCCCTCAGCCTAGTCTGCCCCTCAGTCTGGGAGCCTTTAGTGGATGTCCTACTGATGGCCACAGTCTGGCAGCAGAGGCTCGGAGCAGGCGTCCTGTGTGTGTGTGTGTGTGTGTGTGTGTGTGTGTCCCCACTGGGGGTCTGCCCCAGCCACATTGGAGGCTCAGAGTAGGCACTGTGTGTGTGTGTGTGTGTGTGTGTGTGTGTGTGTCTGCTGGGGGCCTGCCCCCAGCCACACCATGGAGGCTTGGAGCAGGCGCCCCTTTCTGTTGATCTCTCAGACTCCTGGCCTCCACTGCATGTTGTACTCTCCCTTGAGCAGTGGCCAAGGTGGGGAGCAGCCTATAGGCTGCCTTTTCCTGATCTGGGATCGCCATGGCGACCCAGGAGCAGGCCTTGCTGGGTGCTGCCTAAAGGCTTCCTTTTCCTGCTCATGGATCGCCACCAGCGACCCAGGAGCAGGCGCACACGGGGGCTGCCTAGAGGCCGCCCTTTCCTGCACAGGGATCGCCATGGTGACCCAGGAGCAGGCCTTGCTGGGTGCTGCCTACAGGCCGCATTTTCCTGCTCACTGATCGCTGGATCGCCAGGGCACCCAGGGTCAGGCCCTTCTGGGTGCTCCCTGTGGGCGGCACTTTCCTGCTCTCTAATAGCCATAGTGTCCCGGATGGGGTGGGGCTTAGGCAGCGCGGGTATTAGGCAGCGCACGGGAGTCCCAGGGCTGCAAACAGGGCCCGGATGGTGGCTCATGCTGTCCTGCCCTGCCTGCAGTATGCAAATTAGCCGCCATTTTTGTTTGTGGCTAATTTGCATATTGCACTGATTAGCCAATGGGAGGCATAGCGAAGGTACAGTCAATTACCATCTTTGTCTATTATTAGATAGGACTAGATGCCCGGTGCACAAATATTTGTGCACTTGGGGGTGGGAGGTCTCTCAGCCCGGCCTGTGCCCTCTTGCAGTCTGGGACCGCTTAGGGGTTACCACTTGCTGGCTTAGGCCTGCTCCCCGGGGGATTGGGCCTAAGATGGCAATCAGACATCCCTCTGGCAGCCCAGCAGCCCTCAGGGGATATCCACTTGCCAGCGGGGAGCAGACCTAAGCTGCAGTCAGACATCCTTAGCGCTGTGAAGGAGGCAGGAGAGGCTCCCACCACCACTGCTGTACTGGCAGCCATCAGCCTGGCTTGTGGCTGAGCAGAGCTCCCCGCTGTGAGAGTGCACTGACCACCAGAGGGTAGCTCCTGCATTGAGCATCTGCCCCCTGGTGGTCAGTGTGTGTCATAGTGACCAGTCATTCCCACTCTTTCTGCTGTTAGGGTCAGTTTGCATATTACCCTTTTACTATATAGGATAGAGGCCTGGTGCACAGGAGAGGGCCATCTGGCTTGTTCTGAAGGGTGTCCCAGATCAGGGTGGGGGTTCCACTTGGGTGCCTGGCCAGCCTGGGTGAGGGGCTGATGGCTGTTTGCAGCTGGTCACACCCCCTTGAGTCCCCACTGGGGTGCCTGGCAAGTCTGGGTGAGGGGCTGAGGGCTGTTTTCAGGCTGGCAGGCAACTGAAGCTCCCAGCCTCTTTTTTTTTTCTTTCTTTTTTTTTAATCTATAGCTGTCACTGGAGCTGAGAGCCAGCTCCAGCTCTGAGGCTGCAGCTGGCTGAAAGCAAGTATCTAGGTTTGTTTAGCTTCTATAATTGAAACTCTGTTGCCATCACTGGTGCTCTAAGCTCTGAGGCCCCGGCTGGCTGAAAGCAGGTATCTGTGGTTTGTTTAGCTTCTATAATTGCAACATTGTTGCATCTGGAGCTCAGAGCTGGGCCGCGGCAGGAGGGGAACCTTGGCTTCCTCCATCACTGGAGCAAGCAAGCCTCATTTTTGCTTCAGCTGCGTGGTTGCTGGCCTCCATTTTGTTGGCAGTTAATTTGCATATCCTGCTGATTAGCCAATGGGAAGCATAGCAGAGGTATGGTTAATTACCATGTTTGTCTATTATTAGATAGGAGAGGAAATGCTGAGATGCTGCATATGGAATTGAGAGCAAACCATTTTCATTCATGATAAAAAAATTATCCCAATTGTTGGGTATTAGGGGAATGGGTTTACATACTACATCAGTATAGTAGTTCACTGAAAGAAAAGGATGGGCTTGGAATTGAATCCTGACTCATGTTCTTCATTTTCAGATAGGGTAATTGCTTAATTTTTTTGTTGCTTCTTGTTTTAAACTGAAAAATTGGTATTTATGCCTCCCTTGTAGGGTGATTGTAAAGAGATTAAATAAGATAATATCTCATTAAGGTAGTCCTAGAAATATAGTTGGTGCAGAACAAAGTAACAATGTGTAGTTATGTTTCTTATTGACTTTCTATAATGTAACTATTTAAAGTTTGACATTTGTGAATATAATAGATTCTGTTACTTAAAGATCTGAACATGTCCTGATTTTCCTATGTCCCTAGGAGATCCTGGAAAGTGGAGTGGCTGATGTGGTTGGTGGGTAACATGCCACTCAAAATTAGTTCATGAAACATTTAACCAGGGGAAGTACTGCTGAATAGTCATATTCATTATTATACAACATTATTTTAGAAACACAACTCTCTGTTCAAAACTGAATGGAGTAGAAAACAAAACTGATATATGGTAAAAGAAAATTTCCCTTATAAAAGATTAAGTTCCCAATCCTCTATCAGCTGATTGTATAAGAGAAAGAAAGCAAATAAGCTATTTGAGCCTCAGAATTTTATCTGAACTGTACGAATAGTTTAGACGAGTAATTTTCAACTTTTTTCCCCCTGCTTTACATTATTTTTTGTTGTTGTTTACCATATGATCTCTTGATTTGTAAACCTTTTTATTTTAATGTACAACTCTTTTTTTCAAAAAGTACTTTTAGCTTGGCCAGCGTGACTCAGTGGTTAAGTGTCCATCTATGAACCAGGAGGTCATGGTTCAATTCCTGGTCAGGGAACATGCTTGGGTTGTGGGCTCGATCCCCATTGTGGGACATATAGGAATCAGCAAATCAATGATTCTCTCTCATCATTGATGTTTCTATCTCTATCTCCTCCCTCTCACTCTCTGAAATATATATATATATATATATATATATATATATATATATATATATATATATATATATTAGAGGCCCGGTGCACAAAAATTTGTGCACTTGGAGGGGGGGGGGTCCCTCAGCCTGGCCTGTGCCCTCTCGCAGTCTGGGACCCCTCAGGAGATAACGACCAGCTGGCTTAGGCCTGCTCCCGGGTGGCAGAGGGCAGGCCTAATCCCTAGGTGCAGCCCCTGGTTGGGCTCAGAGCAGGGCCGACTGGGGAATTGGGGCACCGCCCCCTGTCATGCACAGAGCAGGGCGGATTGGGAGGTTGCGATGCCACCCTCAGTCATGCTCAGGGTAGGGCCAATTGGGGGGTTGGGGCACCGCCCCCTGTCACACTCAAGGCAGGGTCGATGGGGAGGTTGTGGCGCCACCTGCTGTCATGCACAGAGCGGGGCCAATCAGGGGGTTGGGGAGCTCCCCCCTGTCATGCACAGAGCAGGGCCCATCAGGGGGTTGGGGAGCACCCTCTGTCACGCACAGAGCAGAGCCAATCAGGGGGTTGGGGCGCCACCCTCTATCACCCACAGAGCAGGGCCAATCAGGGGGTTGGGGTGCCGTCACTCTCACACTCAGGGCAGGGCCAATGGGGAGGTTATGGCTCTACCCCATCACACACAGAGCAGGGCCCGTGGGGTGGGGGGGGTTGGGGTGCTGCACCCTGTCTCACACAGAGCCGCAGGGCGATCAGGAGGTTGGGGAGCTCACCCCGATCAGGCACAGAGCAGTGCCGATCAGGGAGTTGGGGCGCCTTCCCCTGTCAGGAACAGAGCAGGGCCGATAGAGAGGTTGTGGCCCCACCCCCTGTCACACACAGAGCCACAGGGCGATCAGGGGGTTTGGGCGCTGCCCCCTGTCTTGCTGATCCCAGTGCTGGGAGCCCTCGTGGCTCCGCTGATCCCGGTGCTGGGAGGCATATTACCCTTTTACTATATAGAATAGATGCCTGGTGCGTGGGTGGGGGCTGGCTGGTTTGCCCTGAAGGGTGTCCCGGATCAGGGTGGGGTCCCCACTGGGGTGCCTGGACAGCCTGGATGAAGGGATGATGGCTGTTTACAGCTGGTCACACACCCTTCAGGGTGGGGGTCCCCACTGGGGTGCCTGGCCTGTCTGGGTGAGGGGCAGAGGGCTGTTTTCAGGCTGGGACTGAAGCTCCCATCTGCTCCTTTTTTTCTTTTTTATTCTGAGCCAGCTTTAGCTCTGAGGCTCCAGCTCTTAGACCTCCGCTCCTCAAAGCAGGTATCTGGTTTGTTTAGGTTCTACAATCGAGACTCTGTATCAACTCCAGGTCTGAGATCCCGGCTAGCTGAAAGCTGGTTTCTGGGGTTTTGTTTAGCTTCTATTTTTGTAACTATGTTTCAAACTGCCAGCTCAGAAGCCTGCAGTGGCAGGCGGGGAACGTTGGAGTCCTCCATCACTGAAGCAAGCAAGCCTCATGTTAGTTTCAAGCTGCCTGGCTGCCGGCCGCCATCTTGGCTGGCAGTTAATTTGCATATCGCCCTGATTAGCCAATGGGAAGGGTAGCGGTCGTACGCCAATTACCATGTTTCTCTTTTATTAGATAGGATATATATACACACACACACACATACACACACACACACACACACAAGTATATATCAAGTATATATGTATACTAGAGGCCTGGTGCACGAAACTCATGCATTGGCAGGGGGGGTCCCTCAGCCTGGCCTGCACCCTCTCCCAGTCTGGGATATCTCTGGGAGTGGGCCGAAGCTAGCAGGTGGACATCCCTCTTGCAATCTGGGAGCCCTCGCTCCTTACAGCGTGCCTGCTCAATGCTCCTTACTGCTTGGCTCGCTGCTCCTTAGTGCTGCTGCAGAGGCGGGAGAGGCTCCCATTACCGCTGCTGCACTCAGCAGTCATGAGCCTGGCTTCTGGCACTGACCACCAGGGGGCAGCTCCTGCATTGATCATCTGCCCCCTGGTGGTCAGTGTGCATCATAGCGACCTGTTGTTCCGGTCATTCTGCTGTAATGGTTGTTTAGGCATATATATATATATATAATATAATCTTTTACCTTTCAAAAGAAATATCAAAACTTCTATACTTTTTTAAATTGAACAAAGTAAATATTTTAAATACATATCAATTTCATCTAAAATTAATTAAAAAACCATTACTACTATAGGTTCAAATATATTAGCATCAAGGCTAAATATAAATAATGTAACAGTGACCCACACAGCATATATTATACATAAAGACTTAATGAAAAAATAAATATTCTTTTTAGCAGTATGTAAGCATATGTACCACTCATGTCAACCTATTGGTGTATTTTAAATTTCATGCAAATTCAATGGAAGAAGTACTAGATTTATGGGTTAGAATATCTGAGTTGCAATTGTACTTTTGCCAATAAATTTAGAAAAATTATGTCTCTTATATTTTAATTTTATTGATATATAATTGACAAATAACATTGTGATATGTAAACTGTACATGTAATGATTTGATACACATATACATGGTGAAAAGATTCCCCCCATTTAGTTAATTAAGACATCCATCACCTCACTTATTAACCATCTTCTTTTTTTTTTTTTTTTTGTGAGAACATTTAAGTTCTACTCTCTTAGAAAAATTCAATTATACCATACAGTGTTATCAACTATGGTCACCATATTATACACTTGATCTTCAGATCTTATTTATCTTATAACCAGTACCCTTTTGCCAACTTCTGATTTCCCCTAACCCCAAGTCCCTGGCAACTACTGTTCTACTTTCTTCTGAGTCTGAATTTTATTTTAAGATCTTAAAAATAAATGATATCATGCAGTATATTTCAATCTATGATAAAACAATGTTAATAATACATGCCCTAATTATCCCTATAATTTAACGAGGTTCAAGTTAACTAATCTATGTGAATCAGTTTGAACGAGTTAAAATTGTACCATTATTTGTGTTGTTAAAAATATATATATGGGTTAGGGAGACAAATGAAACCTGTTTGAAATTTTCCTCCTCTACTTCATAGATATAAATTTTTGACAAGTTTTTAGCATTTTTGAATCTCAATGTCATCATCAGCAAAATGGAGGTGATAATAGTCTGGAGATTTATTATGAAATGAAAGTGAAACTTCTTCTATGCATTCTGATAAATTACCTCCTTTAAGGTTGTTTGTGATTTCAATAAGAACTTTAGCTACTATTTATATGTAGTTGCTAGGACACATCTGGTGTTAAATCTTTATTCTGACTCTTAAATTCTGAATAACCTAAAGCAATTTCTATTGCATACTTTATAAATTGGTATAATAATAATCCTGATCAGAGGATGCTATGAGGATTATATGAGATGATATATGTAAGACCATAGGACATAGAAAAATTATGTCTCTGCAGGTAGTACAAATGCTCTACATTATTATTATCAACTTCACCAACACCATCATCATTACCATCAGGCCATTAAATAATTTAGAAGTAATTGCCATCTTTCTGGATATTAGCTTTTTAAATCAATATTTATTTGCATGGTTTTGAAAACGCTCCATAAATGTACTGCAATTTCTCATGTGTTAAGCTGATCTCCTCACCTCCCTGTATCTTAAATCAACCATGTTTACCTGACCCACCACTTTTGATCTTTCGTCATCCTGACTCTTTCTTTACATTTGTTTATTCTAATCCTATCCATCATTCAAGTTTGCCTCAAATTTCATCTTTTTATATGGTTTCATTGAATTGATGTAAACATTCTTAATTTATATTTATACTAGAGGCACGGTGCATGAAATTTGTGCACTCAGGGAGATGTCCCTCAGCCCAGCCTGCACCCTCCCCAATCAGGGACCCCTCAGGGGATGTCCGACTGTCAGTTTAGGCCCAGGATCACGCCTAAACCGGCAGTTGGACATCCACCTCACAATCCAGGACTGCTGTTTCCCAACTGCTCGCCTGCCTACCTGCCTGATTGCCCCTAATCACTTCTGCCTGACAGCCTGATCACTCTCTAACCACTCCTGTACCAGCCTGATCGACACCTAACTGCTCCCCTGCTGGCCTGATCACCCCAAACTGCCCTCCCCTGCAGGCCTGGTCACCATCAACTGCCCTCCCCTGTAGGCCTGGTCCCCCCTAACTGTACTCCCCTGCTGGCCTGGTTGCCCCTCATTGCCCTCCCCTGCAGGCCTGGTCCCCCCCATCTTCCCTCCCCTGCGTGCCTGGTCATCCCTAACTGCCCTCCCCTGCTGGTCTGACCACCCACAACTCCCCTCCCCTGCTGAATATCTTGTGATGGCCATCTTGTGGTGACATGAGCACAGCCATCTTGTGACCACATGGGGGTGGCCATCTTGTGCAAAGGCGTGACAGTCAATTTGCATATTACTTCTTTATTATATAGGATTGTTTCAGATCTCTTAGTGGTTAATTATGTTCTGTTTAATATTCTTCACTGATGTAAACTGAAGCTAAAGGCTGCATTTGTGATTTCTTTCATCATTAACATAGGGCTTTACAGAATTATGAGAGAGTAGCAGGTTATAATACATTTTGATTGTAATAAAATAATCTATTACATTTTTCTTTTCTTTTTTTAAATATATTTTATTGATTTTTTACAGAGAGGAAGGGAGAGGGATAGAGAGTTAGAAACATCGATGAGAGAAAACATTGACCAGCCGCCTCCTGCACACCCCGCACTGGGGATGTGCCCGCAACGAAGGTACATGCCCTTGACTGGAATCAAACCTGGGACCTTCCAGTCTGCAGGCCGACGCTCTATCCACTGAGCCAAATCGGTTACGGCAGTTATTACATTTTTCTTAGCATCAATTGTGTCCATAACTCATCAATTTAGTAAAATCTCTCTGCTATAAATCATAGTTTCAAATAAAGTGAATTCCAATCAATTTAATTCATATTACATATGGTAATATTTTAACCTTTCCCAAGGTAAACAATGCCAGAAGGAAAACTTTAAGAACTTTTTTTTTTATTATTGATTTTTTACAGAGAGGAAGGGAGAGGGATAGAGAGTTAGAAACATTGATGAGAGAGAAACATTGATCAGCTGCCTCCCTGCACACCCCCTACTGGAAATGTGCCCGAAACCAAGGTACATGCCCTTGACTGGAATCGAATCTGGGACCCTTCAGTCCACAGGCGGACGCTCTATCCAATGAGCCAAACGGTTAGGGCAAGAACTTTTTAATCTCATTAAAAACATATTTAAAATTTTTAAATAATAATTATTAACATAAAATTAAGAATGATCAAGTAAGGCAAAGAATAAGAACAATTATTCCTTAAGGTAGGAAAACGTGAGAGCTTCAGCAAACTAGAGCTGCTATTGTTTATATTCTTTTTGCTTTAATTAGGCCAATTTATCCTAGGCATAACCTCAAACTGTTAAAAGAAGAAGAAGAAGAAAAAAAGAGTTGAATACTCCTGACTAAAGGCCAAGTTAAAAAAAGTTCCCCAAATAGTCACAGCAGAGCCCACTTCCTACAAGGACAATAGCTTCTCACATGAAGTACTGAACTGGCTATGAACCACTGTGGGAACTAGACAATCTCAAGGATATTTGAAATTGTTCTGGTCAAAGCTTCCATCACTCATAGGATGATAATTTAGTTTAGAACAAAGAAAATGATATCAGATTATAATTTATAACACTGCTTAAATTATGAAATCCAATAGCTATTTTAAATGAAAACATGTTTTAATAATTACCCCTCTAAACTTCTAGGAGCCAGCAAATATTACTAAAACTTTAGTTCTCTTTGCAGTTTTAGAGAATAATAGTTAAGTTATAAAAAATTAAAATGTTCTTTTTTATCAATGCCTAGTAGTGAAACCATAATTCTAAAAATATAATTAATTCATAATAGATATATTTTTATACATCTATCAATCTCCGTTATACATGCAAACATTTTTAGTCTTTTTTTAAGTTTTGTCAGCAATTTCTCTAAAGCATTGTCAGGAATGGGACTCAGAATATCACTAGTACCTCATTTCATGACACTATTGGAAACCAAGTAATGAAGTTGTCTATGTATTCAAAAGAATACTTTCTCAATGCAAACTGGTGCAGCCACTGTGGAAAACAGTATCGAGATTCCTCAAAAAATTAATACAAAAACCCCCACAAAAACCTGAAAAACACACAAACACAAGGAGACTAACATGTTACTAAAGAAAGAATGGGATAACAATAGAAAAGTTCAGAAATCAAAAGTTATCTTGAGACAAATGAACATGAAAACACAACAACCCAAAATATATGAGACACAGCAAAAGCAATATTATTTGGGAAACTCCCATTTGACCCAGTAATACCACTCGTAGGAATATATCCCAAGAAATCAGAAACACAAATCAGAAAGGACCTATGCACCCCTATGTTCATAGCAGCACAATTTACAACAGCTAAGATTTGGCAACAGCCTAAGTGCCCATCAGCAGATGAGTGGATTAAAAAACTGTGGTACATCTACACAATGGACTACCTCACTGCTGTAAAAAAGAAAGAACTCTTACCATTCACAACAGCATGGCTGGACCTGGAGAGCATTATGCAAAGTGAAATAAGTCAGTCAGAGAAGGATAAGCACCAAATGATCTCACTCATTTGTGGAATCTAATGAACAACATAAACTGATGAATTTCCCTCTTAATATTGCTTTTGCTGTGACTCATTTTTTGGGTGGTTGTGTTTTCATTTTCATTTGTCTCAAATAACTTTTGATTTCTGAATTTAACTATTGTTAGCCCATTCTTTCTTTAGTAACATGTTATTTTGCCTCCTTGTGTTTGTGTGTTTTTCAGGTTTTTGTATTTTTTTTTCCTCAGGCTTCCCGCAGGCACCCGGGACATGGGCTGGCTTGCCTCAGGCCCAGCTTTGTCAGGAAGGATGTCTGGAATGATGTCCGGAAGCTGTTTGGTCTAATTAGCATATTACCATTTTATTATTATCGACTAGAGGCCCCATGCATGAAATTTGTGCACATCGGAAGGGGTGTCCCTCAGCCCAGCCTGCACCCTTTCACAATCCAGGACCCCTCAGGGGATGTCAACAGCTGGTTTAGGTCCAATCACGTAGATCCCTGCATGACTGGGCCTAAACCGGCCGTCAAACATTTCTCTTGCAATCTGGGACCACTGGCTCCTAACTGCTCACCTACCTGCCTGCCTGATATCCCCTAACTACTCTGCCTGCCTGCCTCATCACCCCTAACCACTCAACTGCCTTCCAGATCACCCCTAACCACTTGCCTGCCTGTCTGATCGCCCCTAACTGCTCGCCTGCCTGCCTGCCAGAATGCCCTTAACCACTTCTGCCTGCCTGCCTCATGGCCCCTAACTGCTTGCCTCCCTGCCGATTGCCCCTAACTGCTCACCTGCCTGCCTGATCGCCCCTAACTGCCTCTGCCTCAGCCCCTGCCACCACAGCTTTATCCGAAATGATGTCTGGAAGGTCGTTTGTCTGTCAGGTCTAATTAGCATATTATGCTTTTATTATTATAGACTAGAAGCCTGGTGCATGAATTTGTGCATGGGTGGGGTCTGGCTGGACCACCCTGATCGAGGCCGATCAGGCTGGGCCAGATGGGGGAAGGGGATGTGGGAGGTTTACTGGTTGGCCCCGTCCCCAATCAGGGTAGGGGGGCTGATCAGGGTGGAGCCAGCTGTGGGGGAGTGGCTACAAGAGGTTGGCCAGTCAGTCCTGCCCCCTGGTCGAATTCCTGGTTGAGGGGACAATTTGCATATTAGCCTGTTATTATATAGGAGGATGATAGCCTTGCTAGAGAGAGCAGTCTTGATTGTAGGTACTTGCTTTTTATTACTTCAAGTACTTCATGCTATTTCCTTCTGTCCTGAAGTGTTTCTGTTGAGAAATTAGATGACAGCCTTATGGAAACTCCCTCATAGGTAAGTGACTTTTTCTCTCTTGCTGCCTTTAAGATTCTCTCTTTGTGTTTAATCTTGGCCATTTCGATTATGATGTGTCTTTTGTGTGGATCTCTTTGTATTTATCTTGTTTGGGACTCTCCATGCTTCCTGAACTTGTGTGACCTTTTCCTTCACCAGGCTAGGAAAGTTTTTTCAAACAGGTTTTCAAGCCATTGCTTGCTTTCTTCTCATTCTGGTACCACTATGATGCAAATGTAGTTATGTTTCATGTCCCAAAGTTTCCTTTAACTATCCCTTGCTTTGTAATTATTTTGACTTTTTTTCCTGTTCTAATTTAGTTATTTTTTTCCATTTTGTCTTCTAACTTACTAATTTGATCCTCTGCCTCATCCAGCCTACTTAATACTCCTTCCAATGAATTTTATCTTTCAGATATGGCATTATTCATTTCCAACTGGTTATTTTTCATGGTTTCTATGTACTTTGTCATGATGTCATGGTTCTTCCTAAGTTCCTTGAGCATCCTTATAAAGATTACTTTGAACTCTCTGTCTGATAAATTGCTTGCCTCCATTTCATTTAGCTTTTTTTCAAATTTCCTTCTATTTTTTCATTTGGGGCCTATTTCTTTGTCTCCACATTTTGGCTGTCTCTTTATGTTTCTTTCTATGTTTTTGATAGCACTGCTATGACTCTCACCCTTGGTGGGGTAGTCTCCTGGAGTAGGTGTCCTGTGGCTCCCAAATGGTGCAATCTCTTTGATCTCCTAACCTGGCTGCTCTAGGAATGTTTCTTATGTGGATATTTTTGGACCTTCCTGTTGTAATTGGTTCTTGATTGATGATGGCCCTTTTGTAGTTGGGATCCAGAGTCAGACTGGCTGACTATGAGGCTCAACCCCACCCAGGCATTCAAATTACTGTGCAGGTGTAGTCTCAAGGTTTCTTGATGGGTCCAGTGGCACAATCCTTAAACCTTTAGGTGAGGTGTCTATAGAGGTAAACCTTTATCACCGTAAGACTCTGTTCAGGGGCTGCCCCTCAAGGTGGGGTTGTTCATGGGAGGGATGGAGCCTACCAAGACCCACGTTTGGGTGTATAGTTTATGTGTCTAGTTGGGTCAAGCTCTGGTGTGTTCTGAGGCCTACCACTCGTTGTGTTGGTCCTTTTGGGTAGATTTCAGGTGGAGGCTTTTGTTTGTGTAACTGTCCTTGGGCCTCCTGTGTGTAGTTACCACTCTGTTCACTGTTAGTGTCTGCGTTTTCTAGACCTGTGTGTTCATGGGGGGATGAATCTGTGTAAATGGATTGGCTTCTTTGAGTTTAGAACTGTCTTCCTCCAGAGTCTTTTAAAGAGAGTCTGTAGGATGGTCCCAAGCTAGTCTAGTTCAGCTAGTGGGCCCCTTGCTTGAAGATTATGAAGTCAGGCACTCAATGAAGGGAAATTAGTCTCTGCTTCTAAGCCAAACTCCTCAATCTCTACTAGAAGCTCCAACTCTGATTCACCCTAAGGGGCTTGCTGCAGGTTCAGGTTGGGAATAGCCTGCAATCTTCTCTGCAGGAGCAATTCCAGCTGCCCTGGGCTCAGGGGGATTGATAAAAAAAAGTCTCCAATTTAGGATGTTGCAGTCCCAGCCCTCAGGAGAGAGCTAAACCCTTTCTCCCATTCTAAGACAGTAGCCTCTGAGGGTCTCACTTGAATGTCCTGCTTTGAGCCAATCTCCCTATCCCCACAGAACCGTGTCCAGTGGGGCTATTCAATCAGTCTTCTGTTGGTATCGTGTTTATAGCCTGCAGTAGGGGGAAAGTGACTCTACTTCTCCTTCCCAAGGCTGCCTGGGGGAACTCACAGTGAGCTCAAATAGCCTCCCCATCATGCAGTCACAGAGCCCATCACTCTCCCAGATACAAGCTCCCCCACCCCCGCCGCAGGGGATATACAGACCAATAATCCCAGCACTGTGGGGAACCAGCACACTTGCACTACCTGTCCAAGCCAGAGCAGCTAGCAAATTAGCCCAGTCTAGGACTATGATCTCTCTGCATGGCTCGTCTCAGCTAAGCAGGGGCTTAAATTTCATGATCCACTCATGCTCCAAGTCTGCTCAGTGCCAACCAAGAATCCCCAACCTGTGCTGCTATCCTGTGCCACAAACCCAGCAGAAGGGATTTGTCTGAGAGACTCCACAGGTGGGTGGAGGAGTTCCAACCCCAAACTCAAGGTGGGTCTTTTTCCCCTTTCCTTGTACCAAATAGTTTAGTCATTGACTGAGGTTCTGCCCAATGCCTTTTAGGAAAGAAGAGGGTCCCTCAAAGTCACTCCTAGATGTATCCAGCAGTCCTTTCCACTGGACCGAAACACCACAGCACAGCTTTTCCAGCAGTTAGAGTCTGAGCAAATTTTGCAGGCTGGAGCTGCTAAAAATGGGAGTGCTCCTTCCCTGGAAAGGTACAGTCCCAGTCTCCCCAGCAGACAGAATTCTCCTGGGTTCCTCTGCCTGATGCTATGCGGGCTCTTCTTCCTGTCTCTGCTGGACTGGGTTTGGGATCCTTTCGTGGAGCTGGGACTCTGCACTCCCAAGGGGAGAAAGCTTTGCAGCCAGTATCACTTGTGCCTAAGCCTACTGCACCTACTACTCCTTTCTGTGACTCCCCTCCTCCTACCCGTCTCTATGTGGTTTCTTCAGCGCTCATTACATATAATATATCCAAGCAGCTGTACTTCACTTGTTTTTTAAGTTGATTGCAAAGTATTTTAGCTGTAAATTCAATCCCTGGCTGGGAGGAAGGGCCCTCATCCTCCGGCTATGCTGCAGCCATCTTGAAGAGTCTTTAACATCTTCTAAATATAAATTGAAAATCACATAAGAGTGTTTACATTAGGCTCGGCAGTGCTTAGGCTCCTGGAATTTCCATCTAAACTGGTGTCATACTCTGGGTATGTGACAGCTAGAAAATCCCATAGCCTTGATTATTCTCTTTAATCGTGCACTTTCTCATGTGATTTTCAAAGGCTGGAAGGGACTCTAAGAAACTATGTATAGGAATAATTAGTCCTTAAAGGATAGGAGCTGGAAAAACAAAAGGGTTTCTAGTGTTTCTGAGTTAACATAATAACTTCTAGGTCCATTCATGTTGTCACAAATGTCAAGATTTCATTTTTTAAAATTGCTGATAAATATTTTAATGTGTGTGTGTGTGTGTGTGTGTGTGTGTGTGTGTGTGTGTGTATCACATCTACTTTATCCATTCACCTATCAGTGGACACATAAGTTGCTTCCGTGCCTTGGCTATTGTAAATAATGCTGCATTTGAAAAATAAATACCATATGATTTCATTTATATGTGAAATTAAAAAACAAACAAAACAGAAACAGATTCAGATACAGACAACAAACTGATGGTTGCCAGAGGGGAGGGTTGGGGATGGGCTAAAAAGATGAAGGGGAATAAGAGTTACAGATTTCCAGTTTTTAAATAAATAAGTCATTGGGCTATAAAGTATAGCATAAGGAATACAATAAGCACCTTAATAACTGTGTGTGATGACAGGTGATTAGTATACTTACATGGTGGTCACATTGTAAGGTATACAAAAATGTTAGACCATAATGTTGTACACCCGAAACTAATATAATATCTTATGTGAATTGGAATATAGAAGTAAAACAATGTAAGTCATTTCAATTAACTACATAATTATTTTAGTCAAGGAACTTGCTATTTGACTTGAAATTTTCTAATTATACAAAATATAATGAAGTAACCTCTAACTTTTAATATTATTTTCTGAAAATGAAGGACCACTTTTATAATTTTTAAATCATATTTTTTCATGACTGCACTAAGGGTGCAAGGAAATGTAAATCTGTTGCTTTTGACATACAATTTTATTCATCTTACAATTAACTTAATTATTAGATCCCATTCCTGCCCCCATTTATTAATGTAATGATCTTCTAAAAACAACAAAAGTTAAAGACAATTTAATCAAAAAAACTAATTTGTAAGCTGATGTCGCTAGATTTTTTTTCACTTCTTCACAACGATTAAATCAAAGTGTACTCAAGTAGTTTTATGTTTCTAGAAATAGAAATCCAGTGTAAAGTATAAGAAAGATAGTATTTTAGACTTTGTAGATTAAATTGTGATTCATGAATTTTCTAAAAATATGAATGACTTTCAAATGAGCCAGCTACTTTTTATGTCTCTAATCTTCCTTAGAAAATAAATGGAAGGAATATGCTGATTCTTCTTTTTACATTAATACCGCCACACAAGAGCCTATTAAGTATGTTTTCCAATCATTGTATTTCTTTAATTGGAATGTGTTATTTCCTAGTTTCTTCAGAATTACAATTTGGTAAAAAATATCCAGAATGACCTTTTATTTGCACTCTGCCTATCAATACTTAAATTATTTATATATAAAGTAATGGAAATTGTCATATACTCTTTCAGGAGAGATTGTGTCCATGGAAATACATCTAATCACACATCCATGAAAGAGAGATTAAACTTTTGTGTAAAGAGTGAATGTTTAGGTAAAAATTATCATTTTGACTTATCATGTCATGCAGAGTAGGCCTCTGCTCACAACTGGAACTTCAGCACAGTTTGTCACCTGCACATGAGAGAGGATTATTCATGGGAGATCTTTAGTAAGAGGATTGCTTGGCTGTTTTCATCTCAACTCAAAACATCCTTTAATGTGACAGGTTATATTGATGTCAGCTTTGAAAGAGCAAAAGATTCAGAACAGGAGACTTGTCTACTTATTTCCTTGAATTTTGAGTAAGCACAAGCAATATGATAATACCAAGAAACAGACTTTTTAAAATGTGAATATTACAAGAAAAAATAAAAAGTTCTAAAGCAGGTATAGCACTTTAGTTATGTAAGAAATTCAATATTTTATAAAGCACTTTGATATCTATAAAGTGGTATGCAAATGTAGGCCTTATAATGATTGAAATTTATTTGTAGTTTCTATAGATTTTCATATAAACAACTATTTTCCCCCTGCTATATTCTTTGTGTAAGTGCTTATGGATTAAATAATAAGTCATTTAAAGGTAAATTTAAAAAATCTTTTTAAAGTCAAATTTATTGGGGTAACATTGTTTAATAACATGCAAGTTTCAGAATATATCATCTGTATATTCCATTATGTTCTCACCACCCAAAGTCCAGTCTCCTCTGTGACCATATATTAGATCTTCTTTACTCTCTTCATCCTTTCCACACCCCTCCCCTCCTCTGGTAATTACTAGACTGTTTTATGTGTCCATGATTTGGTTGCTTTGTTTGTTAATTTCTTGTTGTTATTATTTTATATTCCACATATTAGTGAAATCACATGGTTCTTATTGTTTTCCACCTGACTTATTTCACTTAGCATGATACTCTAAAGATCTACTCATGTTCTTGAAAATGGTAATATTTCATTCCTTTTTTGGATAAGTAGTATTCCATTTGATATGTGTACCACATCTCTCTTATCCAATCATCAGTTGAAGGGCACTTAGGTTGTTTTCATGTCTTGGCTATTTTAGATAATGCTGTAAACAATTTCTTGGATATTGGGCTAATGACTGAAATATATACAGAACTGATATAATTAAAAACAAACACAATTAATTCAATAAAAAAAATTGGCAAAGGCCCTAGCCAGTGTGGCTCAGTTGGTGGGAGAATTGGCCCATATATAAAAGGTTGTGGGTTCGATTCCCATTCAGAGAACATACCTAGGTTACCAGTTGCATCCCTGGTAGAGGTATGTACAGAAGGCAACCAATCGATGTTCTCTCTCACATTAATCTCTCTCTCTCTCTCTCTCTCTCTCTCTCTCTCTCTCTCTCTCTCTCTCTCTCTCTCTCTCTCTCTCCTCTCCAGAGTCAATAAACTTCTCTGAGCCTTTTAGAAAAGTGGTCACAAACCTAAGTGGATTATTTTCCCAATAAGACATAGAAGACATACAGATGGCCAACAGATATATGAAAAGATGCTCAACTTCACTAGCTTTAAGGGAAATGCAAACTAAACCACAATAAGATATCACCTCCCACCTGTCAGAATAGCTATTATCAATAAGACAAGAAATAATTGTTGGAGACGCTGTGAAGAAAAAAGGAACTCACATTCACTGCTGGTGGGAATGTAAATTGGTACAGCTTGTATGGAAAACAGTATGGAGTATGAAGGTTCCTCAAAAATTAAGACTGGAGCTACCAGTAATCCCTCTTCTGAGTATCTATGTGAAAATTTTTGAAAACATTTATTTTTAAAGATATATGTACCCCTATTTTCATTGAAGGCAAATGTCTAATCCTTTGGTTATTTACATGTATTTCTTGTTCCTGTTCCAGATTTGAGAGTTCTGAATATAAAACTTAATGCTGTGGACTGAATTCTCTAACCTCCAATGTGATGGTATTTGGAGGTGGAATCTTTAGGAGATAAAATGCTTTAAATTTATACAAAATTAAACCTCAGAGAAACATGAAGTTTATTAAGTCAATGCGTGAGACTTGATTATTCCCATTATAGAATATAAAACATACTAAATATAATTTTAAAATAGGTGATAATTCTACAAATAGTATATTTGGAGAAGAGTTTAAAACACTTTAACTTTTTGAGTAAAACATATTTCCTGGAATAAAGAGAATTGAAAAAAATTAATAGATATTAGAAAGTATAAAAAATTTAAAACTATATCATGAATTATAACTGTTCAAAAAATTTACAATTACTATGGACATTACATTCTATTTTATAATTCTTACATTAACTTATATTAACTTTGTATTTATGTTTAAATAGGTCAAAGTGCACAATGACAGAGACCTTCCCCTGCCAATTTATGTCAATTATTTGAAATTATTAAATAGAATAATGAACACATGTGCCTCTTTTATAATAATAATAATTACACATGTTGAATTCCTGTTTTTGTTCTAGAATTTTATATACATGATCTCATTTTTTCATTACACCATTGTTGGAGGAAACACTCATGATTTTACAGAAGAAAATAAAAAAGGGAAGAGGTGGGTAAGCCTGTCATTTTAACTCAGCTGCCTGGCTAATGACCATACTCCTCCCAACATATCTCCTAGACATTTTATTAAAGATTTAATATATTTTTTTGTTTTATAAAAATGTGTGAGTGAAAATATCTTCAAAGTTTGGCCATATATACAAAAATTCATATATTCAATCATTATATATGGGTTTATAATCATTTAATGCATATAATTGTCAATAAAATAAGGAAAAATATTTTAGAACAACATAGCTGCAACCTCAACAAGAAACATTTTATTTGGTTTTCAGAGCTACCTATGGTAATTCTCACCAAGCATTTGGAAACTTTTTTTTTGCCCCAAGTTAGGTCAGAATTTATCTTCATTTCCTCAGTGTAACCTGAACATGTTTATTCCTACTCTGATAATTTGATCATGCTCTTACACTTTTTACTCCTCTTTCTTCACTTTTCCCCCCTACATTTGGACACTCTTGACTAATAAACAAGATAGCCATGTTCAATATTATCGCTGGGCTTACAATACATTTTTAAAAAATCAGTGAATACATCAGAATTGTTGCCTACTCCAATCTACTATAATCTATTTTAATCATCTCTTCAGACAGAGTTTTTCTTCCCTGTAACCTATTATTCCCACTGCATTCAGCCATCATTTATAAAGACATTTCTTGCTGCCTCATTAAATAATGAAGCAGTTCTCTCACCTCATATGTTCTTCCCATTTCATAGATCTTGATACATCTGAGATAAAATATCAGTTGCTTCTTTCTGGAAAGCATTAGTGAACCCTAAGAAATTAATTGTCTTTCTCTTAATTGCACACACTCATATCATACTCCTGGGTGGGGCAAAAGTAGGTTTGCAGTTGTTTCTAAGGGAAATAATACAAACCTATCGAATAAAAGAGTGATATGCAAATTGACCATCACTCCAACACACAAGATGGCGCCCCCATGTGGTCAAAGATGGCCAGCAGGGGAGGGCAGTTGGGGTGGGACCAGGCCTGCAGGGAGGGCAGTTGGGGGGACCAGGCCTGCATGGGAGGGCAGCAAGAGAGGACCAGGCCAGCAGGGGAGGGCAGTTGGGGTAATCAGGCTGCCAGGGAGCATTTAGGTGTCAATCATGCTGGCAGGCAGAAGTGGATCGGGGCAATCAGGCAGGCAGGCAGGCGAGCGGTTGGGAGCCAGCAGTCCTGAATTGTGAGAGGGATGTCTGACTGCCCATTTAGGCCTGTTCCCACATCGGGCAGTAGGACATCCATAAATGGGCAGTCAGTCATCCCTTGAGGGGTTCCAGATTGGAGAGGGTGCAGGATGGGCTGAGGGACATACCCTCCCTGCCACCCCCCCCCCCCATGGACGAATTTCATGCACCGGGCCTTTAGTACTTAATAAAAATATTACAGGAATAAACTCTGCTTTGAGTACTCACTACTGTAAACCTACTTTTGTCCCACCTCCTTTAAGCACATTTGCACCAAAGGTTAATTGAATGGTTACTGAATTCATGAGGACACGACCATGCATCTGATCACTGTATGTCTCCAGTGCTCAACACAATGCAGTAAATATTCAAAGACCAAATAAAGGACTCATTGCTGTGCATCGGAAACTGTTACTACATATGAGATGGTACAACTGGAAAAAATGCAAACATGGTTATTATATATAGGAAACTTCAGAAAGAGAATGGCACCAAGAGCCTTAGTTACACAATGGTTCAATAACAGGAAACTAAAGTCAAACACAAGCTTTGCTTCATACTTGATGAAAGATGTGATGCAATTGAGGCAGATCTATGTTTATGTTAGTTATACTTCTGTACAGCAAGCAAAGGTTAGTTGCAGTTGGCATAGATCATTTTGCCTGGAGCATATGATGAAGTCCAATTCACAACTGGTTAATATTGCAATCAACTATCTGGGGCCCTTACAGATAATCAAACAATATGGTCAGATTCATCAACTTCATTTTCCTGCTACAAGTCAGAGATTTATCTATTACATTTGTGTCTGCCACCTCTTTCTTTTGTTTTTAACCTCACTGATCATTGTATTTGTTGCATGTAAAATGCATGCAAATATATGTGTATCAACTCTCTACAAGTATTCCACAGTGTTTAAAATTTTGTCTCAGTATATTTTTGTACAATTTTCCCTGTTAAGACTGGAATGATTTTTTTCACTGCCTTGGTTTTTTATCTCATTAATTAATCAATGCAGTCACACATGCTCAAACTGACTGTGCATGAAAATGTCATCTTTCTCTCTCTGCTGTAGCACACACATTTCCAGCTTAAGAAAACTACGGCATTTTGATTTATTTTAATTACAAAGAGAGCATGCAACTTTCAACACATTTCATCTAGATATTCTACTTTGTTTCCTGAAAATGGGTTCCATTCAAGTTAGTCATTTTAATCTTATATACTATTGGAATTAAGACAGATCTTTAAGATAAGAAAATCAGCATTATTAAAGGTGAAGTTGCAAGGAGAAGTGGAACATGTAAAATCTGAATCCAATTGTTACTATATTAAATAAAATTACATAAGTGTCAAATTTTTGTTTATACTACTTAGGCACAGATGACATAAGCCTCAACAATGTGCATCTTTTCAGAATATTATGTGACTATTTATATTCAAAGTTTAAGAGTTTACCCAAAGATGCTTGAGGATCAATATTTTTCAATTGCACTTAAAGTATCATTTCATGGTATCTTTTTTTCAAAAGGGAGCTGATGATTTCTTTGGAGAGGGGATTTGGCTGTGTTCAGTTATTATTCTGCTATTCTGAAAACAGAAAATGTCATGGACCAATCAAGGTCAGAGATTACCTATAATAATAAAAGCATATGCTAATTAGTAATATACTAATTAACTGGACGTCCTTCTGGACTATTTTCCGGAAGAACCTGGGGCTACAAGGGAAGTCTGGGTCCCAGGTGCCTGATGGTGGCCAGAGGGAAGGCCTACTCTTTTTTTAAAAATATATTTTATTGATATTTTACAGAGAGGAAGGGAGAGGGATAGAGGCTTAGAAACATCAATGAGAGAGAAACATCGATCAGCTGCCTCCTGCACACTCCCTCCTGGGGATGTGCCCTCAACCAAGGTGCATGCCCTTGACCAGAATCAAACCTGGGACCTTTCAGTCTGCAGGCTGATGCTCTATCCACTGAGCCAAACAGGTTAGGGCAAGGCCTACTCTTGCAAGAATTTCGTGCATCAGTCCTCTAGTTTAAATATATTTACTGGAAAAAATCAGTTTTGATAAATTCAAATATAATTTTAGGGACTTGAGTTCTACTTATCTTTCAGTATTTTGTCAACTCTAAAATTTGCAATTGCAATACTTCTTACTTTGTAACCTAGTCAGATACCATGTAAATGTTTATTAATATATTTATGAGGAAAAATTACAATTCATGGTGATTGATAGAAACTGATATTACTAGTAAAGAAATATGGATAAAATAACTCTCACTTGACTCTTTTCTCTGTCTTTGGTATATTGCTGTATCACCAAATCCCTGGGCTACACTTTGTATGTGCCATAGAATAATGATCATCACTAATGAACTATCCACATATATATGGCCTCTCTCTGCTCTCTAACTTTGTACTTCATGTTAACAACAATTATAGTTACAACATACAGATGGTCATCTGGATGTCAAGAACTTGTATCTTTATGTTTATAGTGTAGTGAGGTATTAACTTTTAAAAGTTGATTTACCTCTCCTTTGCCAGTTTTATACTATTTTTCTACACATAATTTTTGCTATGAATGAGGTCTTTATCACTAGGGAGTATGTAACTAAGTTTGGAATCTAGTCTGGTAACATTATTCTGTTGCATTGATTTATATGTCTATTTTTATGCCAGTACCATGCTGTTTTGATTACTATGGCCTTGACGTATAGTTTGATGTCAGATAGTGTGATACCTCAACTTTGTTCTTCTTTCTCAAAATTGCTGAAGGTATTTGTGCTTTTTTGTGTGGTTCCATATAAATTTTTGGATTATTTGTCCTGTGAAATACACCATTGGTATTTCGATAGAAATTGCAATGAATCTATAGATTGCATTGGGTAGTGTGGACATTTTAATGATAATTTTCTATCCATGAACACAGTATATGCTTCCACTTATTTTTATTTTACTTAATTTCTTTCTTCAGTGCCTTATCATTTTCTTAGTACAGGTCTTTTATGTGTTAGTTAAGTTTATTGCTAGGTATTTAATTTTATTTGATGCAATTGTAAATTGTATTGTTTTCTTAGTCTCCCCTTCGGAATGTTCATTATCTATATATATAAAAGGCTAATATGCTAAGTGTCTTTCCCTACATCTGGGTAATGATGTCGTGTAGCAATGCCCAGCTTCTTCTCCCTAATGACGACTAGCCTCCTTGCAGTTTCTTCAGTCCAAGAACATTACTTGCTTTATAGCCAGGTGGAAACACTTACACTATAACCAATTGTCTGTGAAACATTTTCCCATGTCTCATCTCATTTGATCCTCACAGAAGTCCTGGAGTAGGTAGATAGGAGACTCAGTGGAATCCTATTTTCTTTTCATTAGCCGGAAAACAGAGATTTAGAAAGTTTAGAAACCTGACCTGGCTGAAAAGAAGTAAGAAATGGTGGAACTTGAAAATGACTTCAGGTTTTCTCACTGCACAGAATACAGTCAAACACTGCTACAGTTAAATATTTTACCCTTTGTTCTCCCTGCATGATCTACAATAATAATCTGCTTCATGTTGATATTTACTGCTGTGTTGCTGACAATTACCTGAAAAAGAGTTTGGGTGCTTCACTGAGCTGGAAAAATTTAGCTACATCAGAAAGCAGGTCTAATTAAGCAACTTTGTTCTATATATATAAAAGGCTAAGTTAACTCGTGCGTGTGCAATGCATATAAAGCTCTCACTGGTGCCAATTGCATGCATATGTTTTGATCTGTCATTGTTGATAGTGAATTTGGTTGACACTTCTATTATAGCGAAAGGGTGAATAGCAATATTAAAATATTTTTCCTAATTAATTTCCTTTCAATATGCACGGATTCGTGCAACGGGCCACTAGTTGTTATATAAAAATGCAACTGATTTCTGAATATTTATTTTGTATTCTGCTACTTTACTGCATTCATTTATCAGTTCTAGTAGTTTTTTGGTGGAGTCTTTAGGGTTCTCTAAATACAGTATAATGTCATCTGCATATAATGACAGTCTTATTGTTTCCTTTCCAGTTTGTATGCCTTTTATTTCTTTTTGTTGTCTCTTTGCTGTGGCTTGGACTTTGCACACTATCCTATATAGTAAAAAGCGAGTAACCATAACGGCATAATGACCAGAATGACCGTTAGACCAGACGCTCAACGCAGAAGCTGCCCCCTGGTGGTCAGTGCACAGGGCTCCCACAGCAGGATAAGTCGCTCAGAGAGCGGGTCCACAGCTGCTTGGCTGATCGGGATCAGCGGTGCTCCCACAGCGGGCTGATCCCCGCAGGCTGGTCCCCAGGAGTGCACGAATCACAGCACTAAAAGCTGATGGTTGCTAAGCACCGTCCATGTGTTGAATAAGAGTGGTAAAAGTGGACATTCCTTTCTTCTTCCCAATTTTGAGAGAAATACTTTCATTCCCCCCTTTGATAGCTGTGGGTTTCTCATATATGGCCTTTATTATGTTGAGGTATGTTTTCTTTTTTCCCACTTTACTGATAGTTGTTTTTTTTTAATCATAATTGGGTCCTGGATTTGCCAAGTGCCTATTCTGCATCTATTGATATGATCATGTGATTTTTATTTTTCATTTTGTTTGTATGGTATATCATATTTATTGATTTGTGAATATTATACAAACTTTGCACCCCCCCAAAAAATTTTCACTTGTTCATGGTATATGACCTTTTTAATGTATTGCTGGATCCAGTTTGCTAAAATTTATTGAGGATTTTTGCATCTATGTTCATCAGGAATATTGGCCTATAATTTTCTTTCTTTATAATTTCTTTACCTGGTTTTGAAATTAGGATAATGCTGGCCTCATAACACGAGGTTGGGAGTCTTCCTTGCTCTTGAATTATTTGGAATAGTTTGAGAAGGATAGGTGTTAGTTCTTCTTTGAATGTTTGGTAAAATTCACCTGTGATGCCATCAGTCTAGTTTTTTTTTTAACATTTTTTAAAAATACATTTCTTTATTGATTTCAGAGAGGAAGGGAGAAGGAGAGAGATAGAAACATCAATGATGAGAGAGAATCATTGATCAGCTGCCTCCTGCACACCCCTTACGGGGGATCGAGACCACAACCCAGGCATGTGCCCTTGTCCGGAATCGAACCTGGGACCCTTCAGTCCACAGGCTGACGCTTTATCCACTGAGCCAAGCTGGCTAGGGCACCACCTAGTTTTATTTGTTGTGAGTCTTTTGGATTACTGCTTTGATTTTACTAGTTGTAATCAGTCTTTTCAGATTATCTTATTTTTTACTGATGCAGTATTGGTAGATTGTGTGTTTCTAGGAATTCATCTATTTTGTCCAGATTGTCCAGTTAGTTGGCATATAGTTGTTCATAATATTTTCTTATAATCATTTGTATTTCTGTGGTGCCAGTTGTTACTTCTCCTCTTTCAATTCTGACTTTATTTATTTGGGTCCTCTTTTTTCCTTATGAAACTGATTAAAGGTCCATTAATCTTGTTTATCTTTTCAAAGAACTAGGTCTTGTTTTATTGATATTTTGTACTTTTTTTTTAACTCTCTATATCATTTATTTCACTCTAATCTTTATTATTCCCTTCTTTCAACTCACTTTGGGTTTTTTTTTGTTGTTCTGTTTCTAGATTCTTAATTTGTAAGGCAAGACTGTTTATTTGTGATTTTTCTTGCTTGTTGAGGTAGACCTGTATTGTTATGAATTTCTCTCCTTTTTTTAAAAAAATTAAATTATTGTTGAATGTATTACATATGTCTCCTTTTTCCCCCATTGACCGTTCCCTGGTGGCTCCACCCCCAGCACATGCCCTCAACCCCCTACTGTCTGTGTCCATTGGTTATGCTTATATGCTTATATGCATGCATACAAGTCCTTTGGTTGATTTCTTACCTCCACTCCCACTCTCCCCTGCCTTTCCTCTGAGGTTTGATGGTCTATTCAATGTTTCTAGGTCTCTGGATCTAATTTGTTCATCAGTTTATGCTGAACTCAGAAACACCAATCAGAAAGAATATATGCACCCCTATGTTCATAGCAGCACAATTTACAATAGCTAAGATTTGGAAACAGCCTAAGTGCCCATCAGCAGATGAGTGGATTAAAAAACTCTGGTACATCTACACAATGGACTACTATGCTGCTGTAAAAAAGAAAGAACTCTTACCATTCACAACAATATGGATGGACCTGGAGAGCATTAAGCTAAGTGAAATAAGTCAGTCAGAGAAGGATAAGTATCATATGATCTCACTCATTTGTGGAATCTAATGAACAACATAAACTGATGAATTTCCCTCTTAATATTGCTTTTGCTGTGTCTCATATATTTTGGGTGGTTGTGTTTTCATTTTAATTTGTCTCAAGATAACTTTTGATTTCTTAATTTATCTATTGTTAGCCCATTCTTTCTTTAGTAACATTTTATTTAGCCTCCTTGTGTTTGTGTGGTTTTCAGGTTTTTGTGGGTTTTTTTTTTTTTGTAATTTCTAGTTTTATACTATTGTGGTAAGAGAATGTGCTTGATATGACTTCATTCTTATTTAATTTATTGGGACTTGTTCTGTGTCAAAATATGTGGTCTATTCTAGAAAGTGTTTCATGCACACTTGAAAAGACTGTATATTCTGCTGTTTTGGGGTAAAATATTCTGATGATATCAATTAAATCTCCCTGATGTAGTGTTTTTTTTTTTTTTTTAAAGGCTGCTCTTTCTTTGTTCATATTCTGACTGCGAGAACTATTCATTAATGTCAATGAGGTGTTAAAATTCCCTACTGTGCCTGGATGGTGTGACTCAATTGGCTGAGTGTCCTCCCATGCACAGGAGGTTGCTGGTTTGATTCCAGGTCAGGGCACATGCCATGGTTGTGCGCTCAGTCCCCCATAGGAGGCACACAGTAGCCAGCCAATTGATGTTTCTCTCTCAATGATGTTTCTATCTGTTTTTCTTTCTCCCTTTTCTCTGAAATTAATAATAATAGATATATTATATATTATTGCCATACTGTATCTGTATCACTGTCAATTTCTCCCTTTATGTCCCATCAACATTTGCTTTCTATGTTTCATCCTTTGTGGCCATAAATAGGAAGTTCAAGAATTCCATGGTACAAAGGAACTTTAAAGCAAAATCTCTCTTTGTTGTCACTTAGCTTCCTGTTTCAGCTTTCTTTTTGTTTTAGGTACCTACAGCCTTCTTCCTGTCATATCTGCTCAATTGCAAGATTTAGTGTCTTATCTAGCATCTGATTATTTTATTTATGGGTGCTGTTAGGGACATTTAAAATGTTATCTTGCAGAAAATGGAAAGGCTTATCTTTATAGCATCATAACCTATAATTATGTTGTCTACTTTTTATGTTGGTTGTTACTGGCCTTTGCCCACACCCCATGCAATGAGGTGAGTAATCTTTCTGTTTTATGTATATAGTGTTTCCAGAAAATTGCCCAGTGTCTTATACTGAATACACATATATTTTATTAAGTGATTGAATATACAATTTTGTAAATTTCTTTTTCACTTTATAATTATTTTTTTTACTAATAAAAAAATCATTCATTAGAGCAATTTTTGTTACATAAAAAGTATACCAGAATAGTTTAATCCATTATCATACTGTCAGAGAATTAAGTAGTTTTCTTTTTAAGTAATCTAAATGTTACTGAGATAAAAATTATGGCTCATAATGATTTTTTTCATATTTTGTCAGTTCTTCAGGTATCTTCCCATAGTGCAATTATCAAGCCAAAATACCTGACACCAAACATTATTGTATTAATTTGCTTTATTTTTTGACTAATAGTAAACATAAACATTTCTTTATATATTTAAAAGTAAAAAAAACCACCAAAACACTTGAAATTTTTAAAAATTTATTTATATACTAGAGACCCAGTGCACGAAATTAGTGCATGGGTAGGGTCCCTAAGCCTGACCAGTGATCAGGGCTGATCAGGGCCTTCCAGCTGCTGGCCAGGGCCTCCCTTCCCTGGCTTCTGGCTGCTGGCTGGGGCCTGTCTTCATTCCGCACCGTCCCCTGGTGGTCAGCACACATCATAGTAAGTGATTGAACTCCCGGTCTCCCAGTTGAACTCCCGAGAGGACAATTTGCATATTAGCCTTTTAGATATATAGATATTGTAAAACTGCATTCCAGGAATAATGCAACTTCCACAACAGTGTGTTTATAACAGGTTTAATAGTATCTGTTTCATCATTTTCTCAGCAGCATTTTTGGCTTTGCTGTGCAAATCTCAGATTGTGTGTAGTAACATGAGTTTCCTTTATTTATGGGAATGGGTGTCTAGAAATGCTTACTCTCTAATTAAAGATCTATTCTGCATCTAAAAAGGCTTTATCTCTGTTGACTATTATTTAAATTTACATTTTAATTATTTTTATGATAAATTTAATTAGAACTATGATTCTATTCTGGACTCGATAGGTTTGTCACCTATACCTATATGTCTTCACACTATTTTGCTGCATAGATGAGTTTGCTCTTAGAGCTGCTTGTGGATAGCTCATCTGGTTTCAGGTCATTTAACTTAAATTCTTTTTGCTAAATTATTCTAGTGAAATCGTTATGCAAAAGGTATAAGGGATAAGCTTTGCTGTTTTTTACTATAATTTTTATTTCATAGTTCCCTTGTGGTACTTTCTCTATAGCATCAAATAAAATTTCTATCACCTATACTCATTGTTGTAAAAGTAAATATAAAAATATTTTCTAAAATTTGAAAATGAAAACACATATGATCTTATGTTCCACACATTTAACAAACACTTATTTTACAGCATTCACCATTTTAGGCATGTTGGAGAAGTGTTCATAGATATAAATCACAATCATGAAGATAAATCTTAAAACTAATGAGATATTTTAGTCTCCATGTACTAACTTCATTTACTTTTCCATTGATTAAGAATTCAGGTAAGAAATGCATGTAATTTATTTAGTTGCCCTTACATCACCAATAAGAAGTTCTAATTTTAGTCTTGTTTGATAGTTTTAAAAATTTTAGCTTATTGTGGTTTAGTACTTGTATGGTAAGACCAGGTAATTAGTGAAACCAAAGTTTGCAGCCTGCTTCTTCATAATCAGAAAGCCTATGCTTATAACCAATTCACTATACCATTTCTTATAAAAGAACTAGAGGCCAAGTGCACAAAATTCGTGCACTGGGTGGGGGGTGTCCCTCAGTTCAGCCTGAACCCTCTCCAATCTGGAAGCCCCTTGGGGGATGTCCATCTGCCGGTTTAGGCCCAATTCCTGGGATTGGGCCTAAACCGGCAGTCGGACATCCCTCTCACAATCCAGGACTGCTGGCTCTCAACCACTCGCCTGCCTGCCTGCCTGATTGCCCCTAACCACTTCTGCCTGCAGCCTGATCACCCCCTAACCACTCTCCTGCCAGCCTGATCGCCCCCAACAGCCCTCCCCTGCTGGCCATCTTGTGGAAGCCATCTTTGACCACATGGGGGTGGCCATCTTGTGAGAGGGTGTGATGGTCAATTTGCATATTACCTCTTTATTATATAGGATATAGTTAAAGAGCAAGTTAGACGCACAGACTGGACAAGCAAATGGAATGAACAATGACTATCTTAGTGGCCTGGAATCATGGCTGTTTCCAGGTTTGGGGGAATAGAAATCTTGTTCAGCTTAGGAACATTGGAGTATACTTTAGTGAATTACAAATCCTTTACATTCATTAAAGTCTCTATTGAATAGTTAAAGAGAAATATATCTTTTTAATTGTTAATCTTTAATGCAGCAATGACACAGGTCAGATAAATTATATGTAAAGCGATTTCATAGCACTCATAAATTCTTAGGTGCTTGCTTAGTTTTGATCAGAGGCATTTTTTTGTTTTGTTTTGTTTTAGAGTTGAAGTAAAGTTTATCTTGGGAATATTGAATTGTTCAGGGCATCAGGAAATAAGTTTCTCAATGCTTAGTATCAAAATGCTTATTTTTCATGAGGATATTTGCTGCTATGCACCATGCCACATAGCTTTATCACATCTACTCATCTAGAAGAGAGCATCTACCAGCTAAAAAGTTCTATAAGTATTTGCTGATCTTAAGCTTGTGATAACACAGTCTTATTTTTAGTTTTTAAAATGCCTCCTTTTATCTAGGCACACTTCCTTGATTTACCACCTGAGACATTCTTTGGAAGATATACTTTTAATCAGAAAGGCCCAATGTTGTTTATATTAATACCTTATTTAATAAAACATTGACATTAGTACCTGTAATTTGAAGTTTCATAATTTCAAATTTTAGTTACCATCTGGTTACTATTCTTCCAACTCTTAATTCATTAATCAGCTCTTAAATCCTTCATTACAAAGAAAGATAGTTTATGAACTGGCCAAAGTTTTCAAACCAATGTTTGGTTTTATTTTCATTTTAAGGTATGCATTAACCTTGGCATGTTTCTGACAAATGCTATTATACAAATACTAGAGGCTCAGTGCACGAATTCATGCATAGGTGGGGTCCCTTGGTGTGGCCAGCAGTTGGGGCCAATCTGGGTCATGAGAGGTTGGCTGGGGGAGGAGCCATGGGAGGTTGGCTGTGGGAGCGCATTGACCACCAGAGGGCAGCTCCTGCATTGGGCATCTGCTCCCTGGTGGTCAGTGTGCATCATAGCAACTGGTTGTTTGCTCATTCAGTCGTTTAGTCATTCGGTTGCTTAGGCTTTTATATATAGATTAAATGTCACTGAACAACACATTTATTATTAGACCCAATTTTATACCTTCTGCTGAAGAGTTTTGTTTGGAAAGTTTTACATGCCATGCCCATCCAAAAATGTGGAAAAAAAAGTGAAGTCATTTTCACAGCTTAGTACAACTTCATGAAGTAGCCTGCTATATTGGAAAATATGTGGGCTTTGTAGTCAAGGACAACTAAGTTCAAATTCCACACTTCTTAGATGTGTGATGTTGGAAAATTGCTCAAGTTTGTTAATCTGCAGTTTCATCAATCTTAAGAGTAGTGATGATTATACCTACTTTGCAAAACTATTGAAAGGACTTTTAGACACTCTATATCAAATGTTTGTCATTTAGTTATTACTTATTAAATTAAAACAATTTTTTATTTTGATAGAATGATGAAATAATATAAACATATCCTTTAAAAGCCTTGATATGTCATATACTCAGTACCTCTAGGCAAGTGCATGTCTGAGGCAAGAGGAGGTGGCAGAGGAGCTCAGCACCTCAGCTTCTTTCTTCATTATTTCAAAGTCCAGTGCTGGTGTGTGATTTCACTTATTTTTGAGGAGCTGAAGTTTCTCTCTAAAAGGAATGTTTACATAATTTAGGTAAATGCCGTGGGGTTCCTTAAGCTAATACATTCTTCCTCTTTTGTGCTTTCTCTTTACTAACAATATTAGACACTTTCCCACTTGACAATGATTTATGCATCTCAATTTTTCAGATTTCCTGCTGCTGGTGATTGTATATCCCAAGGCACTTGTCATAATTTACTTTAATCTTGGCAAATACACTTGGATAAAAGGTTTGCTCTTGCATTTGGAGATAGTCTAAGACCAAAGGAAGAGCTTTATTTTCCCCTTCCAGGCACATTGCAGGGCTATAATTGTATGTTCTCCAACAAATAATTATAGAGAAAGAAAATGATCCTCCTATGAGGTATTTGAAACTTCTTTCTTGGTGTAAGAAGTTCCACTTGATTTGCAGTAGCCTGGATATAATGCCTTCTTTGGAGTAATTTCAGTATCTAGACTTGTTAGCATCAAAGACATGATATGAAATGTTTAGTTTAATACTTTCTTTTAATTTTTGCATGGGTAAACAATTCACTTTTATGAAGTTGATAAATAATGCAGTTGTTTGACATTCAATTATCCATTGAAATTTTTAAATTTTTTCCCCTTATTTCTCACCTGATGTTTAAATTATTATTACAGATTCTCATTCTTAATTTCCACATGTGATTCAGTGTTACAAATGTCACAATACACTTTACTTCTGAAGTTCTTTGATTACAAAATATCATAAATTATTCCTTTAAAAAAAAGGTAAAATCTGATTGCACACAAATGTAAAAACTCTATATTTTATTCTATGGACTTAGTTTTAAATTTAGTGAATTTGATTTATTATAACTTTTTAAACTGTTTTTAATAAATATTAAATTGATACATAAAAGTTTATAAAAATACTAGTGGCCCGGTGCACAAAACTTGTGCACATTAAAAGGGGATTAATTAGAGGAAATATTTTAATTTTGCTATTTGCCCTTTCTCTATAAAGAAGTGTTAGATATGAAAAAAAATTAGTAAAATGTATATGAAAATCTCCCTCCTGCCAGAGTGAAGTCCCCGCCATCTGTGCACGTGCCTCGAAATCGTGCCAGATGGACCCAGCTGGCCCCACCCCCTGTCAAGCCCCACTGGGCGGGGGAGGGCGCAGCCTCAGGTTCCCAGTCAAGCCCCACTGGGCAGGGGGTGCGGCCTCAGGTCCTCTAGCCCTGCCTGGTGCCATGCAGCCTCAGGTCCCTGCTGATCAGTTGTTACAGTGTCACGGCATCACAGCATCATGGCATGATGACCATTTGCATATTAGCCTTTTATTATTATGATGTACAAGACACAGAGAATTGATGCTGATTAAGAAATACGATGAAACTGTTAACCTTAAAGTCTTCTGCCCATACCTCTCATTTGTCTCCCCTCTATTCAGATCGCACAAACCTATAATAAACTTTTTATTTATTAACTACCTCTACTTTATTATCTTAACACAAATCTTTAACTTTTACAATATATTTTGCTTAGATTTATTATGAACTTTACATTTAAGGAGTCATCTACACTAATAAAAGAGAAACATGCAAATTGGTGTCACTTTGCTATGCCCACCAGCCAATCAGAGCGACTATGCAAATTAACCCAACAAAGATGGCAGTTAATTTGCATATGCAGGCACAGAGCGAAGATGAAGGCTCCCGCTGGAGTGAAGACTGAAGACTGAAGACTGAAGAGGCTTGGCTTCTCTGCTGTGGCCAGAACAAAGGCCTGAGTCCTGGGTGCTGGAGGAAAACTGGTGCCAGCAGCCAGGGGAAGGAATGCCTATTGCACAAATCTTTGTGCAACAGGCTTCTAGTATTATAAATATTGCTTTGCAGTTAATTTTTCTTTACTCAATAATATTTTCCTAGAGCTAACCATGTTGTTACACATAGTTTATTTCATCAACCTGTGCAAAAGCAACTTCTAGAAGACAGTGGCCACTTATTTTTGACTGACAATAAGTTCCACTATGTGAATATGCCACAACTTATTTACCCATTCTACTGTGAGGGTCTTTGGAACTGCTTTCCATTATTGTATTGATTTGTTTTGTTTTTGCTGTTATAACTAATGATGCTAAGTACATTCCCCTACTTATATGACTTATACAGGGCCATATATTCCATATCTATCTTTTACTTACTTCGTTAACCTCTCTATTCTTGTTTCCTTATCTATATAATGGGGAAAAATAATATTTAATCCATAGGGCTGCATTGGGGATTAACGGAGGTGTGTGTGTGTTTATTAAATGATATTTTCTGGGTCATATATACAAGAGGATATATATTTTGGAGTGGTATATCTGGGTTATAATACATAAGGTACCTTAACCTATATCATGGCCAATTGTGAGTGGTCATTATTATCTATTCTTCCATCTACTTATAGTAATGTCATTTTAGATGAGGACATGGCTATTTACCAAAAGGCTGCATTCATAGACTCTTGGCAACTATTTCAGAGCTATGTTCTTGTCTGTGGAATGTCATAGAAAATAAGGGATACCCTCCTTCTTGTCCTTAAAAAGATTGATATGTGCCCTTTTTTTACCTTCCTCCTTTTCATTTATGGAAAACGGTTAAAATGAGAACAAATGCCTTTGAGTTGGAAATAAAAGCCACATGTCAAAAGTGTCAGAACTATGTTATCAGCTTTGCTTTAGCATTTTGACAGAAACACACTTCTCTCTTATCTCAGGCACTAATTTTGGGTCTCATTTTTTTCAGCAGCTAAAACTATAGCCTAACTAATCAATATGAATTTGACAGAAGGAGAAAGTAATCAAGCCTTGTTTTCAGATGTCCATGCAGGGACAGCATCACAGCCCCTTGTAGAGTGGCTGTGCGGGACGGTGGAGAAGCAAATCCTTCAAGGTTGGCAGGCCATCTGGTAGTAAAGCTGTATGTAAACTTTGCTTAGAAGGAAAGATAATCAGAGGCAAAGCTCATCCAATTAATGACCATTATTTAACATTTGTTCAAAATTTTTCAAACATTAAAGGAACAATATTGGAAAATTTTAAAAAGTAGTTGGAAGTAAGAAGTATGCGCATGGATCTCTTGGAATACACTCAAATTGTGGCAATAGTTGTTACCCACAAAATGCTCGCCAAAGGGCATTCCCTGCAGAAGATGGTATCAATGATGCAGAGGACAGAGTGACTCGTTATGCAAATATTAAGCACTTGTCCTGTCACCCTAGTGCTTGCTCAAGGGTATCAGGATGGAGCTGATACCTGGATTCAACAATGTGGGTTTTCCCTGATTAAGGCTGGCTACTGCTATTCCCGAGATTCCTCCAAACCAGCAGAAATGAACCTGAGCCCCAGTTGCTTGGTGAGAGATTGATTTCCTTGTAGACTCCTTCTATAATGGAGGAGGCAGTGATTCATCCTCCCGGGAATACACACTTACTGTGGTTGTGGACTTGCTTTTGCTTCCTGTCCTGCTTCTGCCAGAATCACTGCAGCTAAACTTTCTGAATTTCCCATATTTCTTAAAACAGATTATCTCACCACCACATTTATCTGACAGTGAAATCAATGAGGCCATGGGGTTTGGTGTTCTTACTATGGGCCCTCTCACCAACAAGCAACTGAACTGTACACAAGTGGGAGTCATGAAACCTCAGTTGTAATGCCAGTTAGAAAAGATCACTATTTTTTTTTTTAAAAAAATAAGTGCATGTTGATATTTCTAAAAGACTTTGGATTTTATTTAATTTTATTTAATTCTTTTTTAGCATCTATTGAGAAATTTACATTTTTCTTTCTTTTTATAACAAAGTTTATTGATTTTATAAAAAGAGAGGAAGACAGAGGGAGAGAAAGAAACATGGGTGTGAGAGCTAACATTGATAGACTGCTTCCTGCAGGCCCCCCATCGAGGATTGAGCCCTACAGATTGAGCCCTGAAACCAGCGACTGGGAATAGAACCAGCAACCTTTTGGTGATGGGATGATGCCCAACCAACTGTGACACATTGGCCAGGGCTTCTTCATGAATTGCATTACTACCATTAGTTTTCCTAAAGCCAACATTTTTTCCTGTAGAAAACAATTTCATTATACATTACTTCATTACTTTAATTATTCATTATATTATCTTCATTATACATTACTAGTTTTAATTTGCTAATTATTTCTTTTTAAATTGGAAGATTTGAAGGGAATAGGACAAAGGATGTAATCTCCAAATGCTTTAGGCCAAAAAAGAAATCAAAATGGAAAGATGAATTGGAGGGATACAAAATAAGGAGGAATAAAAATCTTGAACAGTTAGATGGGAAGATAAGTAAAAGTGACTACTTAGTCTAGGATGATTTAGCAAATTGGGTAAATGTCATTATCAACAAAGTTCAAGAGGAATGAATTTTGGTGAAAAGATAATGAATTCTATTATGTACATTTGGGATATCCAGGTAGAGGATTCCAATAAGCAAATGGATAAACTGGTGTGGTATTTTTGGCTGATATATAGATTTGGGAGTAAATAAAAATAAAAACTCTAAGAAGAGGAAATATACTAAGAGGAAATATAACATTGGAAAATAAAATTACAAAGCACAAGTTCAAATAAAGAGAAATACTTTGAGATTACTAGGTATTTTTGCCAGATACAGTGAAATGGGTGGGTTTATTCTGAGGCAGTTTTTGCTTTGTTTTAAAATTACAGAGAATTTATATATTTTTGTATTCAAGTGACAGACTTGGTAGAGGAAAATTTGGTAACATGAGAGCAAATCTCTACAGAAAAGAGAGTAAAAGAGATCTAGAGAGGTGTTAGAGGAAACAGCCTTAAAGAGGAGATAAAACTCTGTTTGCATTGCTGAGAAGGAGGAAATGATGCTACAAATAAAGTTGGTTGAGGGAGAAGTGAGAATTTGATATGCACAGTTTTCTCTTTGAGGTAAAAATGTGGAATCATTTACTGAGATAAAACAAAATGTGGTATGATAGATATGCCAGAAACCTTTGGATTTAAAGATGCTGCATAATTATGTATTTTTCAACACCTCACCTGCTAAAGCGCAGAGGGGTTTTATATATCTGCCATTGTCTTATCATAATCTGCTTCTTAGATAAGTAGCATAAACAATAAACAATTTATCAACGCATTAAATTGATGAGAGTTGCTATGTGAGGGCAAAAGGGAATAACTCATACCAGTACCGGAGAAAAGCACAATTTGAAATTTTGGACAGAGTTCCTCTCATGGTTTGAGTTTTTCTAATTTGAAAACTATAGTCATGAGAACTGAAAGGGGTTGAATAAACAAAATTAAGTTTAGTTTCCATTATAATCAAGTGAGGAGTTGATAGGGTTGCAACTTCTGCTTACCTTGAACAAAGGATATTGACACATGAAGTTCACCACAATTGTGTAGGTTGAATAAACAGCTAAGGCTAATATTCAGCTCCTGCACTAAGGTCATAATAGTTTAAAAGAGTATTTGCTTCTAAAGAGTTGTCACCAGAGAAACTATTATTTAATTTGAAAAAAATCAATTTCCAGAGATAGATGATACATGATAACTGGTGCTAAAGAAGGCTGAGTATCTTCAATTTTTTAACACTACAATTTTCAAAGTTCTATGTATTTCCAAAATGAGTGTGTTAAGTAATTTTAGATGTTGTCTAAACAACTGACAACAATTCATTAGTATAGGGCCGTGGTCGGCAAACTGCAGCTCGAGAGCCACATGCGGCTCTTTGGTCCTTTGAGTGTGGCTCTTTCTAATCCTTAGGAGTACCCTAATTAAGTTAATAACAATGTACCTACCTATATAGTTTAAGTTTAAAAAATGTGGCTCTCAAAAGAAATTTCAATCGTACTGTTGATATTTGGCTCTGTTGACTAATGAGTTTGCCGACCACTGGTATAGGCCAGTGAATTATAATTTCAAATTTAAAAGCTCCTAACTTTGGAGGGATTTCATATAATCTTTGATTATTCTAAAATACCTAAATAACTAAAGTTAATAATTGGCATACAGGGTACAATGTCAATGATTTGTTTGAGAGAGAAAGAGAGAATTGAACATTAACAGGAGTACTGGAAAATCTTGGAAATGGAGGAGAGAGGAATATAGAAAAGCATGAGAAAAAGACTACCATACTAGTAAATCTGGCATCATGGAAGGAATATTTGATTGGATTAGAAAGGCTAAATTCATATCCTATTTTTAGCTGTGATCTTAACTGCTTCGCCATTTTGGACTTGTAGTTTATCATTTGTATATTAGAGGTAATAATATGTGTCCTATTTTCCTCAAAGTACAGGTGCGAGGATCATGAATTAATAATGAATGGTTGATCAACTTATTACTATGTGTGGTCTCTAGGACTTCCCTAGATGTTTTAGACAAACCAAGCAAATTATTTCATCTGCACATCTGTAGAATATAAAGGACCTCTGCCCTGTACAATAAAAACAATCAAATCAATTTGAGTAAGATTTCTTCTGATAGTTCTAATTGTGTATAGAAACAAATCTCTCTTTGGTCAGAAAAAGCAACACTATTATCTCATGGCTATTTTAGATTTGGACACTTGGTGGGAATAGATTTGTATTTATTAAGGTGTGTTTCTATTTTTGTTGAGCACATGGTAAGTGTTTGGGTTTTCATTTTCTTTACGTGTCTAGCTGTGAACACTGCTTCATATTTATTTGGCTTTGTTATATCTGTTAATATGGCAACTGTGCTAAAAAAATTCCAAAATCTATCTTGAAAATCTAACTTCTGAACCTCTTACCCTATCAAAATACTTTACCAGTTTCTTTAATTTTGTAGAATGCAATAATACAAACACTGATCTAGACATGCTTTTTAGAAGGAAGCATGACTCTGACATCAAGAAGTCTAAAGGGCCCAGGTGGTGTGGCTCAGTGATTGAGCGTTGGCCTATGAACCAGAAGTTCACAGTTCAATTCCCGGTCAGGGCACATGTGTGGGTTGTGGGATTGATCCCCAGTAGGGGGTGTGGAGAAGGCAGCAGATCAATGATTCTCTCTCACCATTTATGCTTCTCTCTCTCTCTCTCTCTCTCTTCCCCTTCATCTCTGAAATAAAAAGTATATATAAAAAGAAAAAGAAGTGAAAACATCAGTCCTTATATAAATCTTAGCTTACTACAAATATGATTAATAGTTCAATGTAAAATTTGGAAAAATAGTTGAGATCTCCTGATAATCTATTACTAAATATTATATTTATTTTATTATATATTTTGATTACATTAAATCAAATATCAAAAGAGGGGGAAATTTACAGTTGACATTTTCATTTCAATTTTCTGTCCCTATTATACATATTGACCATATTATTTGTTGATCATATTATTTCTAAATCAGTCATGCATACAATGTTTAAATGCTTGCTAAACTTACTATTACACTTGATGGTAATTTCAAGAATCAGCTCATGGAACGTTTTTATAACTCAAAGAATATTTACCTGATTATACTGAAAAAAAATCTGTTTTCAGTAGAAATTTACACCAGGCAACCAGCCTTCAGCAATATCTGCAGTCCTGTCATCTCTCTGCTTGTTCCAAGCATCTCTGCATGGCCAAGTAGCTAGGTAGGCCATTTGTCACAGAACATAAAGGAAACAACTCAAACCTACCAGCCTGTCAGTAATTCTTGCTATAATTCCATCTTTGCATAATCAGGGAGATGAGCTGCCAGCAGTCTGCTCATGTGCAAAAAAGTACAGCAACATCTTTGAGTTAGGTTTCCATGTGCACCCATAAATGTGTGTGAGGGGTCTAGGTACTGATCAGAAAAACACTAAAAATTAGATATTCCTTTTTAAAAAATGAACACCATCTCGTACTTTTAAATAAAAACATAGTGATTGCAAGCAACTCTTTATTTTGAAGGACATTTTTTTTTTTAGTGAAGAATTTTGTCCCAGTTCAAAGCTGTTTTGGATTTTAAAAGAGCTGGTACTGGCAGATCCCAATAAAGATGTACTATTGAGTCCATTTGACCTCCTAGTCAACCAAACTCGAAAAGTACATAAGAGCAGGAATTTACACTTGATACTACAGTTGAATTTATTTGACATAAACAAGCTTCTATTTCAAAATTATTTCAATATATATATATGAACAAATTAAATGTGCCTACTTTAAGACATAAATTTTTTCTGTTATAATTTTTAATTGAAAGATATATAGCAAAACTAAAGAATGTCCTTGGAGAAATCTTAAATAAATCAGTATGAGGCCATCAGTTTCTTAAAAATAATATACAATCTATGATTACTTTTTAAATCTCAGTGCCAAATGCCATACATAACCTCTCAGATGTAATACAATTCATAAAAATCAATCACATTAATCAAATGAAAACTAGGTTTAACACACAAAACTGTTGGGATTGCTTATAATAAAAGCATCAGGAATTTATCAAATAAGTTTTTCAAATAATTCATATTTTTATTTTTATGGAAACTATTTATTGTGGGGACTTAACTTTTAAGAAAAAAAAATCTCCATGAACTCAAGTTTTCTGATACATTTTTAGGTCAAAATGAAAATGTTTCTGAAATGCAACAAAAATATTTTAAAGTACAAATGAAGAGAATGAGAGCTACAACTTTTTATTTTCATTCCTCCTCAAATAAATATATCACTACTTTGAAAGGTTTTTGTTTGTTTTATTACTCCTGGCCTTAAAGACTATGTAGACTAAGTGAAGTCAAAATTTCTTTGTGTCTGCATTATAATGGCTCCACCCTTATCTTCTCATTCAGGGGAGAACTTTGTGATAGCCAACAAAGAATCAGCATTACAGATACATTTCCAAGGGAACAGCTTACATGAATAAAGAGTCTGCCATTTGCTGTATCTATATGGAAACCTCATATTTCTCCTCTCCTGCTCTGACCTGGCTTGTTAATATCCTATTCTTACAAACTTATACTGGAACCTTGCCTTTGCCACTGTCAACAATGGTCTCCAACATGAACAAGTCTTTGTCATGGGTGTTATCTTCCACTGTTACCAAAGTCATAGCTATTCCGTGAGCCAGACCTGTGCTAGACAGTTTGCTGGGCTGTAAAAATAGCCTTCATATTTGGTAACCTGGTTGCCCCAGGGTGTCACAAAGGATTATATTAAAAAGAAAATCCATTAGCTTATAGAAATACTCCCAGCTCAGAATCTGGTAATGCCTTATGAAACACACACACACACACACACACACACACACACACACAAAAAAACAAACAAACAAACAAACAAACAAAAACCACCTCACCATATTGTCAGATTTTGGCGCTGAGCCTCTATCCATATGAGGATTAAATCCAGAACATGGAAATCACACATAGTTCTAAATCCAAGCTGAGTAGAATACAAATATCCAACTACCCCTTTCATATTTTTTACACCTTCTTCAGTGACCCCTTATGTAAATGTGTGCATACATAGTGATATATGCAAGCATACTGTATGAAGGAGGAGCATCTACACACCCCATATGTCATACTAGTGTAGCTAGAGGAAGTTACATCCTATCTAACAAAAAGGTAATGTGCAAATTGACCATCACTCCAACACACAAGATGGCCACGCCCATGTGAACACAAGATGGCTGGCAGGGGAGAGCAGTTGGGGGGGACCAGGCCTGCAGGGGAGGACAGTTGGGGGGGATCAGGCCTGTAGGGGAGGGCAGTTGGGGGCAATGAGGCCAGCAGGAGAGGGCAGTTAGGGGCGACCAGGTCAGCAGGGGAGCAGTTAGGCATCAATCAGGCTGGCAGGGAAGTAGCTAGGGGGTGATCAGGCTGGCATACAGAAGCGGTTAGGGGCAATCAAGCAGAAAGGCAGGCAAGCGGTTGAGTGCCAGCAGTCCTGAATTGTGAGAGGGATGTCCCACTGGAATCAGGCCTAAATGGGCAGTAGGAAATCCATTCAGGGGGCCCAGATTAGAGGGTACAGGCTGGGCTGAGGGACACCCCCCCTGTGCATGAATTTCATGCACTGGGCCTCTAGTGTGTATATAAAAAGAAACATCATTGTATATTTAAGTATAAAAATAGCCTAAGTAGGCAGATGACTGTCTTCTCAAAACAGAAGTCCTTGACCGAGCCTGTGATTAGTCAATTGTATAAAGAATTACATTATTACTAGGGGCCCAGTGCACGAATTCATGCACCTTGAAAGGAACTCTGGGCTGGGAGGCTGTGGTGGGCACAGGGGTGGGTCTTGGCCCATTCTCTGTACCCCGCCTGGCCCGTCCCACTGCACCCCCCCATCCCCTATCTGCCTGAAGCCCCACTCCCACCACCGCTTCTACCACACACTGACAGCGCCGGCCCAGCTCGCACCCGCTGACAGCATGGAGCGATTGGGGCCAGTGCCAGCAGAAGGTGCGAGTGGGGCCAGCACCATCAACAGGTATGAGTGGTGGCTGCTGCCCCGATCACCACTCAGGAGCAGGGGGAGGTTGAGAAACCCTGAGGAGCGATCAGGGCTGGCAGCTGCCACTCGCACCTGCTGATAGCACACAAGCAATCGGGGTCGGTGCCCGGTGCCGGCAGCAAATGAAAGTGGCAGCTCTGGCACCGGCAGCAAGTATGAGCGCTGGGCAGGATCATGGCACATGGGAGAAAAGAATTTTCAGTAACCACCAGAGGCTCACCCCGATGACAACTACCAGCACCCTACCTTGGTTGGGTGTCCCCGCTAACCTGCTTCAACATCCTGCTGCAGTCAATGCCCGCCATGTTCTGTGCTCTACTGCCTGCTGCTGATGCCTGCCATATTCTGCATGTGCCCCCTGGTGGTCAGCACACATCATAGCAACCGGTTGTTTTGTTGTTCTGCCATTCGGTCTATTTGCATATTAGCCTTTTATTATATAGAACTAGAGGCCGGGGCACAAAAATTTGTGCACTCGGGGGGGAGAGGGGGTCCCTCAGCCCAGCCTGTGCCCTCTCGCAGTCTGGGACCCCTCGGGAGATAACGACCTGCTGGCTTAGGCCTGCTCCCGGGTGGCAGAGGGCAGGCCCAATTCCCTAGGTACAGCCCCTGGCTGAGCTCAGAGCAGGGCTGATTGGGGAGTTGGGGTGCCGCCCCCTGTCATGCACAGAGCAGGGCGGATTGGGAGGTTGCGATGCCACCCTCAGTCATGCTCAGGGTAGGGCCGATTGGGGGGTTGGGGCACCTCCCCCTGTCACACTGAAGGCAGGGTCGATGGGGAGGTTGTTGTGCCACACCCTGTCACGCACAGAGCAGGGCCCATCAGGGGGGTTGGGGCTCTTTACCTTGTCATGCACAGAGCAGGACCAATCAAGGGGTTGAGGAGCTCCCCCTTGTCACTAACAGAGTAGGGCCAATAGGGGAGTTGGGGCACCACCTCCTGTCACACACAGAGCAGGGCGGATCAGGGGGTTGGGGCACCACCCTCTATCACCCACAGAGCAGGGCCCATGGGGGGGGGGTTGGGGTGCTTCCCTCTATCACCCACAGAGCAGGGCCGATCAGGGGGTTGGGGCACCACCACTGTCACACTCAGGGCAGGGGCAATGGGGAGGTTATGGCTCTACCCCGTCACACACAGAGCAGGGCCCGTGGCGGGGGAGGGTTGGGGCGCCGCACCCTGTCACACACAGAGCAGGTCCGATCAGTGGGTTGGGGCGCCGCACCTTGTCACACACAGAGCCACAGGGCGATCAGGGGTTTGGGGAGCTCCCCCCTATCAGGCACAGAGCAGGGCTGATCAGGGGGTTCGGGCACCTTCCCCTGTCATGAACAGAGCAGGGTGGATAGGGAGGTTGTGGCCCCGCCCCCTGTCACACACAGAACCGCAGGGTGATCAGGAGGTTTGGGCGCTGCCCCCTGTCATGCTGATCCCTGTGCCAGGACGCCTCTCAGCTCCGCTGATCCTGGTGCTGGGAGGCATATTACCCTTTTACTATATAGGATAGAGGCCTGGTGCATGGCTGGGGGCCGGCTGGTTTGCCCTGAAGGGTGTTCTGGATCAGGGTTGGAGTCCCCACTGGGGTGCCTGGACAGCCTGGGTGAGGGGATGGTGGCTGTTTGCAGCTGGTCACACACCCTTCAGGGTGGGGGTCCCCACAGGGGTGCCTGGCCAGTCTGGGTGAGGGGCTGGGGGCTGTTTTCAGGCTGGCGGGTGACTGAAGCTCCCAACTGCTCCTTTTTTTCTTTTTTTCTTTTTTATTCTGGGCCAGCTTTAGCTCTGGCTCCAGCTCTGAGGCCTCTGCTGCTGAAAGCAGGTATCTGGTTTGTTTGGGTTCTATTATCGAAACACTGTATCAACTCCAGCTCTGAGATCCGGCGGGCTGAAAACAGGTTTCTGGGGTTTTGTTTATCCTCTATATTTGTTTTTTTTTATATATATATATTTTATTGATTTTTTACAGAGAGGAAGGGAAAGAGATAGAGAGCTAGAAACATCGATGAGAGAGAAACATCGATCAGCTGCCTCCTGCACATCTCCTACTGGGGATATGCCCGCAACCCAGGTACATGCCCTTGACCGGAATCGAACCTGGGACCTTTCAGTCTGCAGGCCGACGCTCTATCCACTGAGCCAAACCGGTTTCGGCTATCCTCTATATTTGTAACAATGTTTCAAACTGCAAGTTCAGAGGCCGGCAAGGCAGGTGGGGAACGTTGGAGTCCTCCATCACTGAAGCAAGCAAGCCTCATGTTAGTTTCAAGCTGCCTGGTTTCCGGCCGCCATCTTGGCTTGCAGTAATTTGCATATCTCGCTGATTAGCCAATAGGAAGGGTAGCAGACCTTTGCTAATTACCATGTTTCTCTTTTATTAGATAGGATATTATCATAATAATTACATTGTTATGTAGTAATGAATAATTGCCTATAATACTTTCTCCCTACATCATTTATTGGACTGAGGAATCAAGAATTTCTCATGACCAGCTCATTAGAAGTAAGAATGATTTCTATAGAGGACACAGATAGGTTTTTTCTATCTTACCACAGATCTAATTGCCATACTTTATAATTGTAGGATTATAGAGTTCATTAATCAAAGTTTATCATATCTGAAAATGCCTCTTATGGCAGAGGGTTTAGGAAAAAAGGAAAAAATACCTGAAATGGTAAAACAAACAAGTCAGATGAGAAGGTAGTGGGATATCAAACCAAAGCATTGCTATGGAAAACAAGAACATAGAGCAAAACAAGATCAGAAGAAGAAAAAGACAAGAGCTGGGATAAGCATTCCTAGGCCAACACCGAAAATGTGGCTTGTTGTCCACTGGCTAGCTGTGGACAACACCAGAGAAAGGGCAGACCTCTTCATTTCAACCTCAGGTTGGCACCAAGCCAGGATTCCTTGACTCGACTAGCGAACAGTATTGATGTACTATATCATTTTCTAAGGTAGGAAGGGGATCCCCAGGACCATTCTTTTATTGTGTACAGTTAACTAAGTGGTGAAAACTGAGTCTAGTATTTCCTCAAAGACATTTTGAAGAGTTGATGTGGCAGGTCATTGGAGTGTGGGGCTGAAGTTGAGGTACCTTGTAAGCATTGTGTATTAAAACACATTTAAACTTTCTGATATGAGGTCTTGTGTGGGTATTAAAAAACACACACAAGATTGTTAATCTATTCCAAATTGTTATTGTGATTTTGTAAATTACTAAACCTGTGTCTTTCAAACATGCATACAACTGCAGGCATCATCTGACTATTGGCTTGGTTTGTTCTCTTCAAATTTTGCTTTATACCTTGCTTTGATTCAGAATCCTTTTCACCCTTTTTTCTTTGCTTCCTGCTTTTGAATATTCTTTCATTCAGATGGTAAAACCTGGACCCAAAGATAGACTACACTAAAGGAGATTTAAATTCCACTATTTGTCTGGTATATTACCAAATAAGGTGCCCAGATTTTTAGAAGAGATTGTAATAATACAGTGAGTTCATGTAAGGCCTGGTCATCCAATCCCAAACTCTGTTCATGGGATGATCCAGAGGACCCTCTCCTCACTGAAGGTCTGATAATTATATTTGTGAGGAGAGCTCCAGCTTTTGTGAAGAGCTCTGGGATATATATTTTTTGAGGCTGTTGATGAAGATGGAATTGCTGCCAATGAATGAGGCTTGCTGAATTCCATGTGGATGAAGGAATTCTTGAGCACTGGGACCAAGTGACAGCTCTTAATCATAAGTCAAGGTGGGAGAGGTTACCATAATGGGCTGAAGAGCCAAAGTCTCAATCAGATGGAAGAATGTACTGAGAAAATTTTGGCATTGTCTAGTTGATCATAATGTACCTATAACTGAAATAGATGAGTAACCTACTAAATAGTGTCTGACTTGATTGGAGAGACAAAATTCAGGTGAACAGAAGTCTGAGCTGAATCACCGTAATAAAGAGTCATTACTCCTCAGCAAAACTTGAGCTATTTCATATGTACAGGATCCTGTGACTGAAAAGGTCAGGCCCCAAATTTTATACTATAAATCTCCCTTTTCAACTTTCCTAAAGGGAAATGTGAATCTTAGTAGGGTAGCTGTCCACTAGGGGAAAGTAATCAAACATTTTTGGTATTACTGCACACTAGCTCTGAACTTAATAACTGCTAAATATCCCAAAATATTCTATGACCACTGTTCAAAGTATAACAACAGGAGGTCATGCATTCAATGAAATATTGGCTCAGGTCCATCTCACAGTGGGCCCCCAAAGACACCTCATACTATTTCCCCAATATCATGGTGCAAAGTTAGAATACATTTACTTAGTAACTAGCAGAATCCTCACCTTGATTCCCTGTCTTATGGAATGAGGGCTGTTTGGTAGGATGGACAAATGGAACTCAGAACAAATGCCTCTATCTCCTAAAATAGTAAACCGATAGAGCACCACAATCCTGGAGGAATTTCCATAATTAGTACAATGACCAAGAAATTGAAAATTGCAGGAATTATAACTCCTAACACACTTCCATTTAATTCACCTGTTAGATCTGTGCAGAGGCAGATGGAGCTTATAGAACAATAGCAGATTATCACACTTACATGGTGACTAGAGTTGCTTTTTCAAGGATGCTGTGTTCTGGTACAAATCTATACATGTTTTGGCACATGATATTCAGCTCTTGTTCTAGAGAATTATTTTAATCTACTAGAGGCCTGGTGCATGAAATTCATGCATGGGGGGTGTCCCCCTCAGCTCAGCCTGCACCCTCTACAATCCGGCACCCCTTGGGGGATGTCTGACTGTCAAGGGATCGGGCCTAAACTGGCAGTCTGACATCCCTCTCACAATCCTGAACTGATGTCTCCTAATCACTCACCTGCCTGCCTGCCTGGTCACCCCAAACTGACCCACCCTGCCGACCTAATTGCCCCTCACTGCTTCTGTGTGCTGGCCTGCTCTCCCCCAACTGCCCCCTTCCTGCTGTCCTAGTTGCTCCTAACTGCACCCCTCTGCTGGTGTGGTCACCCTTCACTGCCCCCCCATCAGCTAGTTGCCCCTCACTGACCCCTGCTAGCCTAAATGTCCCCAACTACCCTCCTGCTAGCTTGGTTGCCCCCAACTGCACCCCTCTACTGGCCTGGACACCCCTAACTGCCCCTCCACCAGCCTGGTCACCCCTCACGGCCCTCCCACTGGTCTGGTAGCCCCACGCAGCCTGCTGTTCAATTGTCTGGTTGTCTCTCATTAACCCCCCTGATGGCCTGGTTGCTTCACACAGCCTTCTTGTTCAGTTGTTTGGTGGTCCCTCACTAACCCCCCTGCCAGCCTGGTCATAGGCAGCCATCTTGTGAGGGTGTGAGGGTTAATTTGCATATTACCTCTTTATTATATAGGATACCTTCTAGTAAAGACAATCAGAGGCTATTTATTTTCAGTGGAGGACAATAGTGTACTTTTACTTTCCTTCCTCTGGGTATATCAACTCTCTAGCCCTGTTGTACTGATTCTGTAGAGAACTTGATAACATATCTATTCCATAAGATTATTATGCCAATTCATTCCGTTGATGAAATTTGCTTATTGTCAAGAACTATATAGCCTGAAAATTTTAATTTAATAGATACAAGTTAGTCTGTGACTGTTTCTTTTTGTTTATTTGTTAATACTCACCCTCAAATATTTTCCCATTGATTTTTAGAGAAATTGGGAGGGGGAGAGACACAGAGAGAGAAACATCAGTGTAAGAGACACACATTGATTGGTTTCCTTCCTATATTCCCTGACCAGGGCCAGGAATCAAGCCTGCAACCTAGATATTTGCCCTTGGCTGGAATTGAATCCAGGACCCCTCAGTCTGCAGGCTGATGCTCTATCCACTGAGCAAAACTTTCTAGGGCAATGTGACTCTTTCATACTTGTTAGAAGACATGCAATTCTTAGGCTAGAGATAAAGGACTTTATTATTACAGCAAATGTAATGCCCATAGTTCTATCTTAGTTTGTGTCAATTCCTCATCTTCCCTGAAATCTCACTGAAGTAACATAGGGCCTACAGGCTACATCTATAATAATAAAAGCATAATATGCTAATTAGACCAGATGTCCTTCTGGACGTCCTTCTGCAGCTCTTTTTGAAGGATATAGGTGAAGTAAAATTATTTTAGTGGCAGAACATTGAACAATGTATATGGCTGTTCATTTTGCTGCGAGGACTGGGGTGGCAGCTGGGGCTGCTGCCTCAGCCCCTCTTTCACAAATTTTGTGCATCAAGCCTCTAGTTAAAAAAGAAAAATATTGAAGCAAATGGGAGCAAGCTTGCTCTTTGTATGTAGTAAGATGGTGGTAGCTCATCTCTCAAGGTTGTTCACCATAAAAACAACTCCAAGAAATCATGTTAGAAGGCATTAATCAGGGCCATGCATTCTTGGCATACCCAGCAAGAATATGCAGGGACACTCAATGTCCAAGGTGAATTTCCTCTCCCAAGATTCAACCTTATGCTTAGCAAGAAGAAGCAATTCTAGGCAGCTTGGTGAAACATGTGTGACAGATGTAGGAAATGATTGATTCCCACAAAAATTCAGGGCCTACCACTCATATGAAATTACTATGGATCCAGGATTCTGGGATAGACCATTATGATTTTGGAGCAAAGCTAGATTTTCCTCTGTAGATTATTTTTCTCTTTTAGAGAAACATATTTGACTCACTACTGGGCCAGAGTAGAAAAGGAATGCGTGGCCATTGACCAACAAGTTACTAATTGACATGCTATGCCCACTCTAAACAGTGAGGGTTATTTGACTGATACAACCATAAATTTCAGTACAATAGCACTCCACATCAAATGACTTGGTCTATAAAAAATCAGGTTCAAGTATGTCCTGAAGGCATTAAAAGGTTGTATGAATATGTGGCCCAATGCCTTTCTCTTCTATTCCTGCTACATTGCTTCCTCCCTCTTAGTTGCTCCTACAGCCTCATAGGAGATGATCCTATACAATAATGCTGGGACTGCCTGAAAATAGATGAGTACAAAAATACAGCCCCACTCCAGGGTATTTTTGAAGGATATAGGTGAAGGAAAATTATTTTAGTGGCAGAACATTGAACAATGTATATGGCTGTTCACTTTGTTTGGAATGAGAGATGTTATGAATCTACATTGATTTATAGACTGTGAGTATGGTTTGTTAAATGATCAGAGACTTTTAAGTAATAGATCTGGAAAATTGATGCAGTAGGGTCTGGAGAAGAGGTATTTGAAAAGACTTTTACAAATGGACAGAGAATATCAAGATATTGTGACCCATATGTTCTCGCACCAAAATGCAACCTTAGATTGGGGTATTTTCATAGTTTTGTGAGTAAGGCAACTATTTTTGTAGATGTTAGCCAACCTCTGTCCTTACAAAGCAGGTTGGCAGAGGTATTGTTCATGGGATCGGCAATACATACATACACTCCCAACATCTTATCTAGTGAAAGCCACTGATGAGTGATAAATCTATTCTGAAATAGTACCATTCATTGAGGATCAATCAATGTACCACCTCATAGTAGGTTGATTACATTGGAATATACCCCTAAACTGGATAAACACTTGTCTGGACATAGACATTCATTTTCTGTTCACAATGCTTTTGGCAGAACTATGTCCATATACTTACAGAATGTTTTAATTGTGGTATTCCACACAGCACTGCTTTTGACCAAATTACTTATTTTATAGCAAATGAAACGTGCCAATTGGATCACACTCATGGAATTCACTCATCTTACGTTGTTTCCTATCACCCTGACAATTGGCCTGATAGGATAGTGGAATGACATTGCAAAGATAGGTATCCACCACTTGTTTGGCATATCTTGAGGAATTGGGCAATTTCTCTGGGATATAGTATATGCATTCAATCAGGGTTCAATATGTGGTTCTTACCTAGCCAGTATTCACAGGTATGGGGATTAAGAATATAAATGGAAATTGTTTTTTCTTTTTTATACCTCAGTACTCTGCTAACAAAAATTTTTGCTTCCAATAATTGTGAATTCAGGCTCTAGGTGTCTGAGTGCACATGGGAGGAATTCCCCTACAAGAGTTCACATCAATGGCTCCATTAAATTTGGAGTTGCCATTAAGCCACTTTGGGTTCCTCATACTAATGCATCAATGGACACAAAGGGAGGCCATTGTGCTGGCTGTAGTGAATAATCTAACTATCCTGGAGAAATTGAGTTACTACCAAATAATAGGGTTAAGGCTGGGCATGTATGCAATGAGATGATTGCCTGGAGGGATACTCAGTAATTCTTTGACAAGTGATAAAAGGCAATGGAAAACCACAGCTCCATTCAGGCAGGACTGCTAATGGACCAGAGCATTCAGGAAAGAAAGTTCAAATCACCATCCCATGCCAGAAATTATGACTAGCAAAGTGCTTGCTGAGGGCAAAGGCTACGTAGAATGGGCAGTCTTTGAACATGGTCATACATCACATCCTATATAATAAAAGGCTAATATGCAAATAGAATGAATGGTGGAACTACTGGTTGCTATGATGAGCACTGACCACCAGGGGGCAGATGCTCAATGCAGGAGTTTCCCCCTGGTGGTCAGTGCACTCCTACGCTGCTCAGCCAGAAGCTGGGTTTACAGCTGGGGAGTGAAGCAGCAGTGGCGGGAACCTCTCCTGCCTCTGCAGCAGCGCTAAGGACCCCTTGGGGAGCGGGCGTAAGCCAGCAGGCTGACATCCCCCGAGGGGTCCTGTACTCTGAGAGGGTGCAGGCTGGGCTGAGGGACGCCCCTCCCCCTCGTTGTGCATGAATGTCATGCATCAGGCCTCTAGTTTATGAATAAATGATTAGCTGTAGAACTGAGGACTATAATAGTTATAAATATTTCTTGCTATTCTGATATAAATCTACTTGTAAATACATTATCTAATTATATTTTCCCCTCTCTCATTCCCTTGTTATCTAACATAAGATCTATTAATCTACCTCAGTATTTAAGCTACAAGTTATTAAAGGGTCAGTGTGATTCAGCTAAAAAAGAACATTATCCAGTTGGACACATAAACTTTATATTCTTTTGAAAAGAGGGTTAGTATGCTCTTGGTTCTTTAAGTGATACTTGTATAATTTTAGGTGGAAGCACGACTTTGCCATATTTTTTTTTTTTACTGAAAAGTTGAATATGGTTAAAAGAGGTATGTAGGGAGGCCAACTTCACAAGGGAAGGGATGGACTTCGGTGGCTTCCTGATATGTAACTATAGCCACGTTAGAATTTACCTACCCTTTTCAGGTCCAGATCACATGTGGCAACAATAGAAATTTTTGTGAGATTTGGAAGGAAAAAGTAAATTATAAGCCACTTTTGAGCACTGATCTTGGTATATACTGTTACTGTTCTGTAAACTCAAAAACTGGTGTGAGGTGGTATCCAGGCCCACAGCTCTGCTAGCTCCCAAGATAGCTCTTCTTTCAATTTCTCTATACGATGGACCAGGTGTGTGTTTAGTTTTGTGGTGAATGATGAACAATGCTTGCTTCTTCTGCAGGTCATTCACATGATCAAGTGTTAATGTGATAGAAAACAGAGGTAGGTTTTATTTTGTCCTTGTGCATCCCAGTGTGTACTCACTCTCCTCCAAGTTCTATGCAGCTCTCCTTCCTGACTGTGGGCTAGGCTGACCTATCATGACTTCAGGTACAACACTCAACATAAAGATAACAACCTTATATAGAGTCATTAACCAAGTTGTATAATAATTTTAGATCTAATTCCTACAACAATTCCCTTTTGGGTTCTCTTTCTCTGATCAAACCCTGATACAGATAGGGGCCTCATTTTTTATGTTTATGTACCTAATACTAACATTATGCCCAGCATAAATAAAGCTTTAGTAAATCCTGGATGACTGGTGATGATGGTGGTACTTGATGTCTCTCATGAAACTAATCCTTTGCAGAGATCTCATTTACATTGATGCTCTACTTTTGGGTCAGTGGCTTGTAACTTATTAACTTGCAGTGACTGACGAAGGATAAGTGAGTACTCAGGGTTGCAGCATGGAGTATCTGCTGAACAGAAAACAGAGTAGGGGACATCCCCAGGACACTCTGTTAGTGGGGAAAAGCAGGTGAGAGATGCTCATAATGATACTGTGTGTGTGTGTGTGTGTGTGTGTAAATGCAGAGAAAAATATCTGGAATCAAACCCCAAGAATTGCCCTCAGTAATCCCTTCTGGTCAGAGATTCCTGACAAAACTTGTTTCCTGGGGTAAGGGCTTGGATACCCATACACAGACAGAAATATGCTTTGGATATATGTGTTGCACATCAACCAAGCTCTAACATTAACAGAATATTTGGTACATGGTAAGAAGCATCGTGCTTAAGTTTTCACTGTCACAAACTCTTTCCTTTACTTGCTGTACATCTGATGGCCAGGAGATCACAGCCTTGGCCATGTTCACGGAAGGTTACCAGGTTCTACTTCTCTTCATGGGCACTTGTCATATCTAGAGTTAGTCGTTTTCCTTGGGGTCACCAATCTCTTCATAGACAACTGGGTTCTGTTTTCCTCTTGGTCTGTGGGCCCAGATGTTATTCTTCCCTTTCCAGGGTCCTGCTGACTTTTTAATCCACTGACCAAAGGTGCTTGCTTTCCTCAGTGGGCACAGCCGTTTAGGAGCCACCTGGTGGCTTCAAGTCATTTCTTCCCCCGGCTTCCTGGACTCCACCATATTCACATCCATGGGGGGGGGGGGGGGGAGGAGGCTCTGTTGCTGTTTAGATTTGGAAGATACCTTCGGCTGTTTTCTCTGTTGGACTTTGGAAGCCTTCTCCTCAGATTCTGATTCCTGGGGTTCTGATCTGTGCCCATGGAATTCCGTGTAAGTTTTTTAGGACACAACAAGGCTGGGAGGGTGGCCCTGAGACCTAGACCAGTCATGGTGTCATAGCTGTTTTTCATGTACACATAGGTGCTTTTCTCTGTTTCCCCGCTCTGTCCACTCCTCCTCAGGGAATTACTTGCAAATATCCTGGAAGGCCTTGCATTTATCTTCTGATTTCTTGGTATCCCACCTGGAGCCCTTTCCAAAAGAGCTGCTTGTGTTCATGGTGCTGGAATGGTCTGATCTCGAAGAGACACAGCCTTAGTCTCTACAGTCCCCAGGCCAAAGGTCCTCAGAAGTGAAGCAGTTGTGAAGGCTCAATCCATGCCGAGATAAAAACTTGCAATTCCATTGTCCCAGGACCTTACATGAATCTGAACAGTTAGTGAACTTGATCTGGCTATCAGAGGTCAAGATAAAGAGTGGGAACTGAGGCAGGAGAGGGGCCTATCAGTCCAGGCTCCCAAGACCCCATGTCTTTTCAAAATGGGTCTGTTCTACTTTTCTTATTCATTTTTAGTCTCTTGGCTAAAATTGTACTTATCCCTAAATTGGCTTGTGATACCTACCCTACCTCTAGATCAGCGGTTCTCAACCTGTGGGTCATGACCCCTTCGGGGGTCGAACGACCCTTTCACAGGTGTCACCTAAGACCATTGGAAAACACATATATAATTGCATATTGTTTTTGTGATTAATCACTATGCTTTAATTATGTTCAATTTGTAACAATGAAAATATATCCTGCATATCAGATATTTACATTACGATTCATAACAGTAGCAAAATTACAGTTATGAAGTAGAAACAAAAATAATTTTATGGTTGGGGGACACCACAACATGAGGAACTGTATTAAAGGGTCGCGGCATTAGGAAGGTTGAGAACCACTGCTCTAGATGGAGGAATCTAAAAAAAAAATCTACCATTCTGGGGCAAGGAGTGGTCATTGGAGGGATACACAATATATACTTAAGAAAGAAATCAGATGTCCCTCTATGCATTAGGTTTCTTCAAAATCAAAAGATGTGGTATAACTGACGAAAATAGGCAAAACGATAGAATTCAGAAGTTAAATTAAAAGCAAAATTTTGAAAACTATGAATACCATTTTTATAGTAAAAAACATAATATATATATTACACATCTGAATTGTGTTCACTCAATTACCAATTTTCATGGTCTTTCAAACATTTTTTTAGCCCATTAGAGAAATTTCAACCATGTTTCTTTCTTCTTCCAGCCCTTGTTTTATAGCTCTATTGTCATATAATAATACCTTATGTACATGCTTTAACAGATCTTATTTTTATTTAGGTATGGTAGTGGTAACAGATCAAGAGACAATAGTCAGAGTTCCCAAGAAAAAATGTTCCTGTGGGGAAGCACCAGAGTTGGTGGGCTGGATAGTTGCTTGGGGTGTGAGAGCCTGATAATGGAGGTTGATGGGGGTGTGGACTCTGGATTGGTTGGTTTGCACTTGAAAAGCATTCTCCCAGGTGACTTATATACTATCTCTAGGAATTGGCTAACCCTGGCAGATTATTCCCCCCCCCCACCCCACCCCCTGCCAGTGTCAGCAAGTTCCAAGATGTCAAAGCTTCAGAATACACAAAACAAAAGATAGTTAATACAGTGTTGACAGTATAAGTGGTAATTAAACAGTTGTCCTTAGCCATGATAGAACAGCTATATTTTCAACTCAAGAATATTACAGTTTAAGAATTAGGCTGTTCTATTATTTGTGCAAAAAAAAATATATTGCCAACCTAAATTCAAGCTATAGAAAATTGAAGTACAGAGTAGCACGTAGATCCTTTCATTTTATTCAAAAAGAAGATAGTAATGAACAGTGTGTTCAGTATTATTCTCATGTGATTTGAGTTGGGTAATTGTAGATGTGAAATGAGGGTCAGAAAAGGCAGTCTTTTATTTTTAAATGCTTGTGGATTTCGCTGTAATTTAAGGTCATGTAAACAGAAAAACTCACTTTTGAAATTGCCACACTATTCATCAAGGAAACATTGTTGGGACCCCATTTTTCAGTTGGAATAGAAGGTAGATAGGTCATTCAAAAGCCCTGTGCTACAGAAGTCGTGGTCTCATTCTCCCTCCTTCCCTAGTTACGACTATGTAACTATTTTTTATTTTGATCACTTAAAGAATGAATACTTAATTTAAAAAATGGAAAATTAATGGTGTTAAGATGAAAGAGGATATGTCATGCAAATGTGTTTAAGGTTGGCTGGTTAAACCAAATTGGCCTCTAGCAAGGAATAGTACCTTCCTTAATATTTGAATAGAAAAGTATATTCCATTTTTTATCTAGAGTACTATGAAACAAAACAAAACAAAAATGCTGGTATTTGGGAAGCCATTCATTTAGTCATTTACTCATTTATTTCAACAAATATTCATGGCTTGCTTGCTGTGAGCCAGGCACTGCTCTCTTTGCTGGGAATTTAATGCTGAGGATGCCAATCAGGATGCCTGTTGTGATGGGTTTTATAATCTCACTAGAGGCCCAGTGCATAAAAATTTGTGCACTCGGGGGGGGGGGGGGGAAGGGGGTCCCTCAGCCAGGCCTGTGCCCTCTCGCAGTCTGGGACCCCTCAGGAGATAACGACCTGCTGGCTTAGGCCTGCTCCCGGGTGGCAGAGGGCAGGCCCAATCCCTAGGTGCAGCCCCTGGTTGGGCTCAGAGCAGGGCCAATTGGGGAGTTGGGGCGCCGCCCCCTGTCATGCACAGAGCAGGGCGGATTGGGAGGTTGCGATGCCACCCTCAGTCACGCTCAGGGTAGGGCCGATTGGGGGGTTGGGGCACCATGCCCTGTCACACTCAAGGCAGGGTCAATGGGGAGGTTGTGGCGCCACACCCTGTCACGCACAGAGCAGGGCCCATCAGGGGGGTTGGCGTGCCACCACTGTCACACTCAGGGCAGGGCTGATGGGGAGGTTATGGCTCTACCACATCACACACAGAGCAGGGCCCATGGAGGGGGGGTTGGGGCACCACCCTCTATCACCCACAGAGCGAGGCCAATCAGGGGGTTTGGGCGCCACCACTCTCACACTCAGGGCAAGGCCGATGGGGAGGTTATGGCTCTACCCCGTCACACACAGAGCAGAGCCCGTGTGGGGGGGTGTTGGGGCACCGCACCCTGTCACACACAGAGCAGGGCTGATCAGGGGGTTGGGGAGGTCCCCCCTATCAGGCACAGACAGGGCTGATCAGGGGTTTGGGGCGCCTTCCCCTGTCACAAACAGAGCAGGGCAGATAGGGAGGTTGTGGCCCCACCCCCTGTCACACACAGAGCCGCAGGGCGATCAGGGGGTTTGGGCACTGCCCCCTGTCATGCTGATCCCGGTGCCTGGAGGCCTCTCGGCTCCGCTGATCCCGGTGCTGGGAGGCCTCGTGGCTCCGCTGATATTGGTGCTGGGAGGCATATTACCCTTACTATATACGATAGAGGCCTGGTGCACAGGTGGGGGCCAGCTGGTTTGCCCTGAAGGGTGTCCTGGATCAGGGTGGGGGTCCCCACTGGGGTGCCTGGCCAGTCTGGGTGAGGGGCTGAGGGCTGTTTTCAGGCTGGCAGGTGACTGAAGCTCCCAACCGCTCCTTTTTTTCTTTTTTTTTTTATTCTGGGCCAGCTTTAGCTCTGGCTCCAGCTCTGAGGCCTCTGCTGCTGAAAGCAGGTATCTGGTTTGTTTGGGTTCTATAATTGAAACAAAGTATAACTCCAGCTCTGAGATCCCGGGCCGGCTGTAAGCAGGTTTCTGGGGTTTTGTTTAGCTTCTATATTTGTTACAATGTTTCAAACTGCAACCTCAGACGCCGGCAAGGCAGCAGGGAACCTTGGAGTCCTCCGTCACTGAAGCAAGCAAGCCTCATGTTCGCTTCCAGCTGCCTGGCTGCTGGCCGCCATCTTGGCTGGCAGTTAATTTGCATATCACCCTGATTAGCCAATGGGAAGGGTAGCGGTTGACACTAATTACCATGTTTCTCTTTTATTAGATAGGATGAGAGAGCTTATATTTTAGTAGCCAAATTAGATACTTGATATCACTTAGGACACTTTCAAATACAATTACTGTGAACTGCAATTTAAGGTGGCTCTTAAGGATAAGGGAACACATTACTAAACAATGCAAGATTTTGAATAGGCTTCAAGAGCAGGGTACTCAAGTGTCAGGCTCAGTTTCTGTGGATTCTCTTGACTCTGGCCTCCCCATGTCAGCTTCATCTTTAGATAGGCTTATCTTGTGGCCACACATGGCCTCCGGCAGGCACAGGGACAGCAGGCTTTCTTGTTCATGCCTAATAATTGAAGGAGAAAATTCTATTCTCTAAACATCAAAGAAAAGATCTGTCCTGTTATCTGATTGTGTCACCCATCTCTAAATGATTAATAGTCATTTTATACAATAATTCTCTAACATTTGGATTGCTGAAATAATTACAAAAAAAATATAGTTGCACTTTTATGATTGGTGCAGTCTAATTTAAGAGATGCCTCCCTGCAGATAGTAGGCATATTGTGAGTTTCCCTGCACGGGGAAGAGGTGGATTCTACCCACGTTTCACCACTGAAAAATCAGTGTCCCAAAAAGAAGTAAAAATAGGACATAAATTCTGGTTGGTTAACAAATAGTATTTAGTTATAAGGAAAAGTTTTTAAGTTAAGCATTAATTTAAAATATATGGATTGTATGCCTGTGTCTGTACAAGGTGCAGTATGGGCCAACCAAAGTATAAAGATAAATGAAGTAAAGCCTAGTAGAGAAGTGTAGGTTTTTTAAATGATAGGAATTGACATTTGAAAATGATATGGATACTATTGTGGTTCATCTCAGATTGGGCCACTTTGCACAAATATAAGTGAAGATGTGGAAACTTTTGCATCTTGTTTAAAGAAACCACATCGTTCTTCCACAAGTATTTTCCTGCAGATATTAGTATGAAACTTGGAGTTTCATTTCTTTTTCTTCAGTAATATTTATGGAATATTTCGTTAGAAATATGTACTTTAGCCAGTTTGGCTCAGTGGATAGAGTGTAAGCCCGCTGACTGAAGGGTCCTGAGTTCGATTCTGGTTAAGGGCTCGTACCTTGGTTGCAGGTTCCCCGGCATTAGTTGGGGTGTGTGCAGGTGACAAGCAATCCATGTGTGTCTCTCACATGGATATTTTTCTCTGTCTCTTCCTCTTTCTCCCACTCTCTCTAGCAATCAATGGAAAAATATCCTCAGGTGAAGACTAATAAAACAAAACAAAACAACAACAACAAAGAAGTATGGACTTTAAAGTCAAATAATACTGGTTCAAAAATTTGCTCTGCATACCATTTAAGAATTCTGCCATCTTGATTACTAGTAAGTGATTATTTAGCCTCCACTGAGATAATTGTTTGTAAAATACCTTCTTGTAGTAAAAACACAACATATCAATTGTTGTATGAATTATATACTATTGGACTTTTTAAGGGTTTGACATACTGTGATAACATTTCTCACAATACCTTATTCTGAGACAGTTGGATGTTTGAGGATGATTTCATCTCTCCTTTCAAAGCTAAATCACTAATAAGAGATTTTGAAGATACAACTATGTCACAATGTACTATTCTATTTTTATATTTTCTGGTTGCCCACAAATGCATTAGATCATATGCTTAATTCACTAATGATTCTGCAAGGCATGGAACACCTTTGGATAAGTTCAATTTCTGGAAACAGATAGTTCAGTTTGGCTGAAACTGTTTTAAAGGGTTGTCACCACTTTTAAGTGTCAGTGGGCTTTCTGATGCTAATGCTATTTGTCCATTGAAATTGTTTTTAGATTTTTTTTTGTTCTCCATTGTTCCTCCTCCTTCTCCTCCTTTTCCTCCTTCTCCTCCCCCTTCTTTGATGATGAGAGTTAATTCTTTTTTGTTAATTACAATTCAATGCCTCAGATTCTCATGACACCCTGGTTTCTGATGTTAATAAATAGCTTTTGTTTCTTAACATTGAGGTTTCTAATAAAAAAAAACACACCTTTAAACAAAACATTTTTAAAAGCTTTTATTAAAACTAAGCTGCTAACAATTTTTATAAGAACTTTTTGAGTCTTTCCAGGATCAGGATTCCCTAAAAGCAACCCCAGTGTGCCAGCACAGCAGTATCCCCAGCTAATCATAAACATTAAATTTATTTTGAAATTTTCCCTTTCAGAATTTATACTAGTTTTGTTTGTTTTAATGAATCATTCTAAATGTCCTTGTTGATGCTGATTTTTATTGCTTCATGATCTGGAAATCGATATTATGAATACTAAAGCTTATTTTCCCTTTCATATTAAGGTAGTTAAGAGAACATGCTCTAGAAATGTAAACTTTTTCATGTATATAATGTGCTTCTGGAAAGCCACTTAGAGAAAGATCACAAATTTCTATGCATATAGAGAATCTGATATTATCTGTACTGAGTGGTATTTCACATGCTGTCTCTCTATTCCAGCGGTTCTCAACCTGTGGGTCATGACCCCTTTGGGAGTTGAACGACCCTTTCACAGGGGTCGCCTAAGACCATCAGAAAACGCATATATAATTACATATTGTTTTTGTGATTAATCACTATGCTTTAATTATGTTCAATTTGTAACAATGAAATTGGGGCTCACCACAACATGAGGAACTGTATTAAAGGGTCGCGGTATTAGGAAGGTTGAGAACCACTGTTCTATTTCATAGGTATCTGTCATTGGGAATCACAATTATTAGGGACCGGTGTAGGTAGCCCAGATCTATGAATAAAAGAGTTTCTTCCTTCAAAGGAACTCCACCAGTAATTAGGGTGATTGTTATTAAAATGTGCCTTGATATCGCATCTGTTTATTCAGACACTCAGCAAATATTTGTGTGTTTTTTCAATGCTAGGCACTGGGAACAAATGATAAGCAAAGATATGTTGTTTTGTATGACCTGGCTTTTCTTTGAAAGATAGTCAACCTAAAAATACAAATATTTTCCTCATTAGCATTATATAAAATAAGATTATTCAAAACTGCATGAACTGGACACAATCACTATTTAATATTTTTGGTAAATTTCTAGTCCCATTTTTCTAAGTACATTTTCTCCCATAGCGAGACGTTTCTGCACGTAAAGCACTTGAAGAAGTGCTTGATATATATTAGGTGCTCAGTAAAGATTAGCTATTTAGATTTAGATAAATATATGTTATTGTCATACACTATTTTAAATCCTTCTACTTTAATAACAAAAATAGTTTCCCATGATATACAGAATACCTTATAAATGTATTTTAAACTATGAATATCTATTGTGTGATTGTCATAAATTTATTTAACCACTTCTTATTTTTAGAAGTTTAAATTATCTCCAAATTTTATTTTGTTGCAAATAATATCACAATGGCATATTTGTATTATTCAGCTTCCTAACCTAGAATTGTTGTAGCATTTAGCAACCAGGCTGATCTGTAGGTTCAGGACATTAGGTTCAAATGGTAATACTTTTTTTATGTGAAAATTATTTATTTTAGTAGCTCTATCTTCTGGAATGCAACTTAATGTAGGAATTTCTCAATAAAATATTCTTAGCCACCAAAAAAATAATAATAAGAAGAAAAATATACATGGGCTTTACATAGAGCTTATGGAATGAATAGAGGCCTGGTACACAAATTGGTGCACCAGTGGGGTCCCTCTGCCTGGCCTGAGGGATCAGACCAAAACCAGATTTCTGACATCCCCCAAAGGGTCCTGGATTGCAAGAGGGTGCAAGACAGGCCGACGAACCCCACCGGTGCACGATCGGAGCCGGGGAGAGACATGGGAGGTTGGCCAGCCAGGGAGGGACTGCAGGAGGGCTCCAGGGTGTATCCAGTCCATATTGCTCAGTCCAGATCAGCCAGACCCCAGCAGCAAGCTAACCTACTGATAGGAGTGTCTGCCCCCTAATGGTCAATGCATGTCATAGCAAGCAGTTGAGCAGCCTTAGCATATCATTAGCATATTATGCTTTGATTGGTTGAACAGTGACTGGTTGACTGGACACTTAGCATAGTAGGCTCTTATTATATAGGATAGTGGTGGGGGTCAAATATAAAGCAACATGTTTCAATGAGTTTTATAGTGGAGAAATTGACCTGGTTCACTTACTTGAAAAAGTGATTGAGCTAATGGAGGGATAGGGCTTAGTTTAAGAGGGAAGGAAAGAGCCTTCCAGGAAGGAGAAGTCATTTATATAAAAGACCTGAGATGCAAGAGAAAATGAGGGACTGAAGACAGCTGCGGGGTGGAGGAGAGAGTATGAACCTGAGGAGCATGGCAGAGATGAAACAGTAGAGCTAGATCACCATAGCCTTCATTTTCGTGTTAAGACATTTAGTATCTTTTGTAAAGAAAAAGACAGACCACAAAGTTCCCTAAAAGGAGGTGACATAACCAGATTCACATTTTGAAGGCATCACTCTGGTTGGGTTTCTGGACCATAGATATTTATCTAAATCTAAATGCTATGTTTTTCATATATTTTTATACATTTCATTTTTTCCATTGTTTCACCTTCTCCCCAAACATATAAATAGAACTGATTTCTTCTGGGATTTTTAAAAAAGCAAATTGAACTGATTTGCCATTTGGTCAAAGCCTCTACTTTGAAAATGAGAAGGTCATGTATTTTAGTCTTGAGATGATGAAGCTTGACTCAGTCACAAAGAACCACATGTACTTTTCTAGGGGAAAAAACTGGCTCTACATGGTGTTGCTTTGACATTTGATTAACTGCCATTTTTTCCTCTTTTGGCTCCTAGTGATATTTGAAACATTTTACAGATTTGCTCTTTGTAATAACATCCTGTCCATCAGCTTGTTTCAATGCTGAGATTTGTGTGAGCAAGTCCTGCTGAAATCAATGGCAACTCTGGGAAACAACCCAAGAACGGACTTGGCTCAGAGTCTTCAGTGGTCTGTAGAGTTTACTTCATTTACTCTTTCAGTTTTATAGCATTAAACCGTTCTTAGAATTTATTTACTGGAAATATCAATATGCATAAACTTTAATGAAAAAGTATTTTGTTATGTTTTTATGTCCTCCTTATATAAGATGTTGAATTCTTTCCCCTGTTTATAAATATTTACATATATATATACTGTTGTGGTAAACAGCCTGCTTCCCTATTTATAATGGTCTGGCCCTCTAGCAACTTCAGCACAAAATTATAGCTAATTTGCCTACAAACGTCAGGTGGTTATAATAATCTGGCCACTCAGTGTATATAGGGTGCCCCAAAAATGTTTACATACTTTGAATAATTATTAATTACTAGTGTCCTAGTGCATGAAATTCGTGCACAGAGGGTGGGCATTCCCTTAGGCCAGTCTGCACCCTCTCCAATCGGAGATGTCCCTGTGGGATCGGGCCTAAACTGGCAGTCAGACATCCCTCTCACAATCTGGGACTACTGACTCCTAACCGCTCACCTGCCTGCCTGCCTGATCACCCCTAACTGCCCTCCCTTGCCAGCCTGATCTCACCTCCAACTGCCCTCCCCTGCCAGCCTGATCTTGCCCCCAATGGCCTCCCCTGCCAGCCTGATCTCGCTCTCAACTGCACTCCCCTGCCAGACGGATCAGCCTTAACTGCCTCTGCCTCAAACCCACCACCCTGGCTTTGTCTGGAAGGAAGTTGGACATCCGGAAGATGGGCAGTCGACTGGTATAATTAGCATATTATCCTTTTATTAGTATAGACTAGAGGCCCAGTGCACAAAAATTTGTGCACTCGGGGGGGGGGGGGGAGGGGGTCCCTCAGCCCGGCCTGTGCCCTCTCTCAGTCTGGGACCCCTCGGGAGATAACGACCTGCTGGCTTAGGCCTGTTCCCGGGTGGCAGAGGGCAGGCCCAATCCCTAGGTGCAACCCCTGGTCGGACTCAGAGCAGGGCCAATTGGGGAGTTGGGGCGCCGCCCCCTGTCATGCACAGAGCAGGGCGGATTGGGAGGTTGCGATGCCACCCTCAGTCACCCTCAGGGTAGGGCCAATTGGGGGGTTGGGGCACCGCCCCCTGTCATGCACAGAGCAGGGCCGATCAGGGGGTTGAGGAGCTCCCCCCGTCACTCACAGTGTAGGGCAGATAGAGGAGTTGGGGCATTGTCCCCTGTCACCCACAGAGCAGGGCCAATCAGGGGGTTGGGCACCGCCAGTCACACTCAGGGCAGGGCCGATGGGGAGGTTATGGCTCTACCCCATCACACACAGAGCAGGGCCCGTGGTGGGGAGTCGGGTTGGGGTGCCACACCCTGTCACACACAGAGCAGGGCAAATCAGGGGTTTGGGATGCTGCACCCTGTCACACACAGAGCCGCAGGGTGATCAGGGGGGTTGTGGACCTCCCCCTTATCAGGCACATAGCAGGGCTGATCAGGGGGTTGGGGCGCCTTCCCCTGTCATGAACAGAGCAGGGTGGATAGGGAGGTTGTGGCCCCACACCCTCTCACACACAGAGCCGCAGGGTGATCAGGGGGTTTGGGTGCTGCCCCCTGTCACGCTGATCCCGGTGCCGGGAGGCCTCGCGGCTCTGCTGATCCCAGTCCTGGGAGGCATATTACCCTTTTACTATATAGGATAGAGGCCTGGTGCATGGGTAGGTGCTGGCTGGTTTGCCCTGAAGGGTGTCCTGGATCAGGGTGGCGGTCCCGCTTGGTTGCCTGGCCAGCCTGGGTGAGGGGATGATGGCTGTTTGCAGCTGGTCACACCCCTTCAGGGTGGGGGTCCCCACTGGGGTACCTGGCCAGTCTGGGTGAGGGGCTGAGGGCTGTTTTCAGGCGGGTGGGTGACTGAAGCTCCCAACTGCTCCTTTTTTTCTTTTTCTTTTTTTATTTTGGGCCAGCTTTAGCTCTGGCTCCAGCTCTGAGATCCAGCGGGCTGAAAGCAGGTTTCTGGGGTTTTGTTTAGCTTCTATATTTGTAACAATATTTCAAACTGCAGGCTCAGAGGCCGGCAGCAGCAGGCGGGAAACGTTGGAGTCCTCTGTCCCTGAAGCAAGCAAGCCTCATGTTCGCTTCAAGCTGCCTGGCTGCCGGCCGCCATCTTGGCTGGAAGTTAATTTGCATATCGCCCTGATCAGCCAATGGGAAGGGTAGCGGACGTACAGCTAATTACCATGTTTCTCTTTTATTAGATAGGATAATGGGATAAATCTGAAAAGAAAGAAATATCAATTGAGCTAGCAGCTGTAAAGGGTATATACATTTTGGGGAGTGTGTGTGTATGTGTTTGTGTGTGTGCAATGAGATAATTCAGAAAATGGACCTAGAATGCCCTATTTGAGAGTTCTTATATTTGCTGAGGTCCTACCACTGCTCAAATTCTTTGTCAGCAATGCTTTTCTTTGTTAAAATTTATTAAAGAGATCATTCTTTCCTTTTTATACCTGTGAATTTCTTTTTTTTTTTTCTTAAAAATCACACAGAGTAATACATACTTACTTGCAAGATTGTATCTTCTGTGAGACTTCTTTTTTTTCTTCTTGATTTCGGAGAATATTTTTCCTTCATATTTTTTTTCACAGCCTTTAATACTCAATACACAGTAAGTCGTAAATGAGTGTTTGTTGAATACATGGAAGGAGGTTGGCATATCAACAAAGGGAAAAGTGCATAATGGGTGTTACGAAAATTAGTGTGTCAATATTAAGAAAGAAAAAAAATTCACATGTAGATATCATCCCCCACCCTGGTAGAGACATGTGTGGAAAGAAACCAATCAATGTATCTCACTAACATCGATGTTTCTCTCTCTCTCTCTCTCTCTCTCTCTCTCTCTCTCTCTCTCTCTCTCTCTTCCCCTTCCTTCCACTCTCTGTAAAAATCAATTGAAAAATATTCTTGGGTGAGGATTAACAATAAATAAATTTAAAAATAAAATATGCTTAACATATTAATTATTTTAAGGATTTTTATAGTGATTACTAAATGATGAAAAATTATTTTATAATTTAAATTATTTTCTAATTTCCAGTGAACTATTTTAACATTAGATTTTCTTAAGTAAAAGTTTTCATTTATTTCTAAATTAGAATATGGAAATACTCTAAGAATAATTTTTAAATGTTCACTGTTTAAAACATTCAATAAAATGGATATAGAAGGAAACTTCCTGAACATAATAAAGGTCATATATGACAAACCCTCAGCCAATATACTCAGTGGTGAAAAACTGAAAGCTTTTCCTCTAAGATCAAGAATAAGACAAGGATTCCCATTCTCACCACTATTATTCAACATAGTACTGGAAGTTCTAGCAAGAATAATTAGGCAAGAGAAATAAATCAAAGGCGTCCAAATTGGACATGAAGAAGTAAAAGTATCTCTTTTTACAGATGACACATTTCTTTATATAGAAAACCCTAAAGACTCCACCAAAAATAAACAAACAACTATTAGAAACAATAAACAAATACAATAAGCTTTCAGTATGCAAAATCATTGTACAAAATTTCACTGCATTCCTATATACTAACAATGACATTTCAGATAAAGAACTGAAAAAATTATTTTGCAATTGCATAGGAATAAAATGTCTAGACATAAACTTAACAATAAATATGAATGACCTATAAACTAAAAACTACAAAGCATTATTAAAAGAGATTGAAAAAGACACAAAGAAATAGAAAGATATTCCTTGTTCATGGATTGGAAGAATCAACATAGTTAAAATGGCCATATTACCCAAAGCAACATATAGATTTAATGCAATCCCCATCAAAATTCCAATGACATTTTTTTAAAGAAATAAAACAAATCATCAGATTTGTATGGAACCAAAAAAGACCTCAAATAGCCAAAGCAATCCTGAGAAAGAGCAAAACTGGAGGTATCACACTTCCTGACTTCAAATTATATTACCAAGTGATGATGATCAAAACAGCATGGCATTTATAGAAAAAGACAAACAGACCAATGGAATAGAATTGATAGCCCAGAAATAAACTCACATGTATATGTCCAAATAATTTTCAAAAAAGGAGCCAAAAAAAATACTATAGAGAAAAGAAAACCTTTTCAGTAAATGGTGCTGGGAAAATTAGAAAGCCACATGTAAAAGAATTAAATTAGATAGCTGTTTGACCCTACATACAAATATTAACTCAAAATGGATCAAAGACCAGAATAGAAGATCTGAAATAAAAAAATTACATAGAAGAAAACATAGGAACTAAGCTTATGGACCTTGGTCTTATAGAAGATATTATAAATTTGACCCAAAGGCAAGGAAAGTAAAGACAAAGATAGATGAATGGGACTATAGCAAACTGAAAAACTTATGTACATCAAAAGAAACCAACAACAAAACAAAACAGCAATCAACTTAATGGAGAAGATATTTGTAAACAGCAGCTCTGACACATATATAAAAATATATACAAGGAACTCATACATCTCAAAAATATATAAAGAACACATAATAACTCAACACCAACAAACAATCCTATTAGAAAATAGGCAGAGGACCTGAGCAGACATTTCTTCCAAAAGACATACAAACAGTCAACAGATATATGAAAAGATGCTCAACTTTACTAGCTATTAGGGAAATGAAAATTAAACTACAATGAGATACCACATCACACCTGTTAGAATGGCTAGTAATAACTAGTGTTGAAGATGTTGATAAAATGGTACACTCATTCACTGCTGCTTGGAATATAAACTGGTCAAGCTACTATCTAAAACAATGTGGAGGTTCCTCAAAAAATTAAGAATGAAGCTACCATATGACCCAGCAATCCCTCTCCTGGGTATATACCAGAAAAATTTGAAAACATTTATTCACAAAGATATATGCACCCCTATGTTCACTGCAGCATTATTCACAGTGGCCAAGACATGGTAAAAGCCAAGGTGTCCTTGATAGATGATTGGATAAAGAATCTGTGGTACATATATACAATGGAATACTATTCAGCCTTAAGAAAGATGAAATACTACCATTTGTGACAACATGGATAGACCTTGAGAATATCATGCTAAGTAAAATAAGTCAGCTGTAAAAAGTTTAGAGCCATATGATTTCACTCATATGTGGGATATAAAACTAAAAGCAACAAATGAACAAATAAGAAAAACAAACAAAAAACTCATAGACACAGAAAACAGTATGCTGGTTACCAGAGGGAAGCGGGTGGGGAGGTAGTAAAGAGTAAAGGGGGCCAAATATATGGTGACAGAAGATGATTTGACTTTGGGTGGTGGGCACACAGTACATTATGAAGATTGTGTATCATAGAAATTTACACTTGAAACCTATATAATCTTATTAACCAGCCACACCAATAAATTTAATAGAAAGAGAAAATTTGAAAAAATAAAATAAATATAATGTGAGAGAGAAAAAAATATGGTCAGATAGTTGGATGGCCTTAAATACTAAGCAAAGGTAAATTAATTTGATAGAATAAACAATATATTCATCCCACTGTAATTGAGTTCTAGAATGATAGCACTCTAGAATGCATATAGAATGATTACTAAGTAAATGGATTTTAATTACATCATATCTAGGACATGTAGACATGTATTAAAAAATTTCCTGTTGCCTTAATGTCTGGGTACAAAATGTATTACATAAAATAATTATTAGTCACTACTTACTGACTGCTTATAGAATTTTAGACACTGTTTGAAAGGCTCTTAATGTATTACATTGTTGATTTCTTTTTTTAATCCTCACCCGAGGACATATTTTTTTAAATTGACTTTAGAGAGAGGGAAAGGGAGAGAAAGAAAAACATCCACTGTTTGCCTTGCATATACGTATGTCCCGACTAAGGATAGAACCTGCAACCTAAGTATGTGCCCTCACCAGGAGTTGAACCTGTGACCCTTCTATGCAAGGATGACAGCTCCAACCAAATGAGCCACACCAGCCAGGGCATGTTGTTGATTTCTTAAAAATCCTTTCTATAAGTAAGAAAATGGCTCTATATCTCCCATTTTTGTTTTTGTTTTTCCCCTGTTTATACGCCAATGAAGATATATGAGAGATCTGTTAAGTGATCCATACTTTCCAAAATACAAAAAAATCCAAATATTCAATTTTAATATTTTCTCCCCATAATTTGAAATTTGTTAAAAGGTCATCTTTATAGTAAAGAGAACTTTATTTTACCTGTGTTTTTTACTCAAATATATTAGGTATGATATGACAGAGAACAAACTACTTACCATTTTGAAAAATCTCAATAATTTTGAATAATTGCTCCTCCCTTATTTTCTCCCTTTGGTAAGAAAAAAAATATATAACTCATCTTAAAGTTGATTAAAGTCTTTAAATTTCTTACCATAAGATAACCAGGAAAATTCTGTTATGGTACAAAGATGTCACTCACTGTCTCATTGCAACATATTTTAAGATTCTAATATATTTCAAGGTCTTCTTTATGTAAGTTTAGGTACATCAAAAATATTCTGTACCATCATATGATTCAATTGCCTTCAAAGTCTTTGCTACAATAAGTGCATGTGAATGATGTGTTAAGTGAATAGCCCTGACATCTTACCCCTGAATCTTTAAAAATATTCCAATCACAGCAACAACTTTGATGGTTACATGAGAAAATATCTTCTGCGGTATATATCGCACCAAAAAAATTAAGATACCTAGGAATAAACTTAACTAAGGAGGTAAAAGACCTCTACTCAGAAAACTACAGGACATTTTAAAAAGAGATAGATTAAGACATACACAGATAGAAGAACATACCATGCTCATGGATTGGTAGAATCAACATCATTAAAATGTCCGCACTACCCAAAGCAATCTATAGATTCAATGCAATCCCCATTATAATACCAATAACATATTTCACAGACCTAGAACAAACTTTCCAAAAATTCATCTGTAATTTAAAAAAAGACCCTGAATAGCTGCAGAAATCCTGAGAAAGGAGAACAAAGTAGGTGGAATCTCAATGCCAGATATCAAGCTGTATTACGAAGCCACTGTTCTCAAAATTGCCTGCTACTGGCACAAGAACAGACATATAGATCAATGGGATAGAATAGAGAACCCAGAAATCAACTCAAACCACTATGCTCAATTAATATTTGACAAAGGAGGCAAGAACATACAATGAAGTCAAGACAGTCTCTTCAATAAATGGTGTTGGGAAAATTGGACAGATATATGCAAAAAAATGAAACTAGACCACCAACTTACACCATGCACAAAAATAAACTCAAAATGGATAAAGGACTTAAACATAAGAGGGGAAATCATAAAAATATTAATCTACTGGCAGCAAAATCTCAGACATATAGTGAAATTTATTGAAGTTTATTATAATTATTGCATAATTTTCAATATTTATGAATGTCTTCAAATTTTGTATATTTACTGTTCAAATGATTAGAGCATAATGCTTTCATTTTCTAGTATTTCAGCATATTCCATTTGTGAACTCATAGATACTTATAAATCCATATTTAATAGAAACTTCTTGAAATTTTTGAACTATTATGACAGTTTTTTGTCACCATTGATTAGATCATCTTTTTAAAAAATCTGATAATCTGGCTGCTGAAGAACATGTACTAATAATGGTAAAAGCAAGTCATTTATTCATTGTTCATTGTTTTTGCATAGGAAGTGTCATATTCAACTTGCATTTTCCTTGTCCAGTTTTTTAAAAACTCCTGGCCCATTTACTGATAATATTTAGTTCAAATAACATTATATAATTCATAATCTCGTTTACCAGGTACATGTAAACTATGACTTATGAGAGAGGGTACTAATGTCAACGGTTCTGCCATATAGAATTCCCATTATTCCTAAAATTCCCCCTGGCCGTATGTGCAATGGAACTACCTGTCCTTTAACCAAGGTGGGCATTGAGTATCAATTCACACACTAGAAAATAGTAAAGCCTAATATCATTATTATTTTTAAATAAAAGAAAACAAAAATTGAAATGTTAATGTAGCATACGCTCCCTTTTTTACAATGAATTATTTTTGTCTCTTGGACCTTATAGTCCATTTTTAAAGTATCAGATTTGCATAATGAGAACTGTGAATTGAAGTTGAAAGAGATTATGAGTGTAGGGAAATTAGAATGATAGTCCCAATGAGATATGAAGAGTACATGGAGATCATGACAGGTTCTATGATCAATGTGGATCCCTAAAAACAATTTTCTCAGTTCAATTTCATAACTCATTCACAAAATGCCAGATGTCTATGACCCATAGTTTTGTCATTTTAAGTTTAATTTACCTCATTTCTTTAGTTTTTAACTGCTAGGTCACTTGTCTTTTACTTAATATAAGCATTTATTTATTCATCCTTACAACAAATATTTATTAAGCACAGTGTATGTGGCAGGTATTCTTTCCTGCTATGCCCTTGAAATGCATACAACATCAAGCAATTTAATAAAAAATCTTTATCTTGTGGAGTTTACATTTGTCATCTACTGACTATTTTCCATCTACCAGACACTGCTCTTTTCTAGGGATAAAACAAATAAATAGTTGAGGTCCTCAGAACCTCATATTTTAGTTGAGAAGTAAAATATGTAAAACATAAACATAGCTTAAGTGACAGAGTAAGAAATCAATAGAGTAAGTTGGATTTTCATATTGGCTATTATACGATGAAAGATAACTGTATTTCTCTTATTGATTGTACTGGAAATAAAAGAAAGAAAGAAATTAAGTGGCTGATACACCACAAGAAGGATGAATACTTGCACAAGGAAACTGAGTTACAACTAAGGTAGTTAACAAGATCATGGCAAGCAAATTAAATAGGCTTTATAGCATGCATACTTTCTCTAAATTTTCAATTGATATTGACATCTTTTTTTAGTTTCATTTTTGTTATTAAACATTTTACCCCCCTTACCCACCTCCACCCACTATTGACTCCCCTTCTCTTGGCCTTCACCACATTATTTTTGTGTTCATGGGTTATGCATATATGTTCTTTTTAAAAAAATATTTTTTATTGATTTTAGGGAAAGAGGAAGGGTGAAGGGTAGAGAGAGAAACATCATTGATTGGCTGCCTCCTGCATGCCCCCCACTAGGGATCCAGGCCACATGGGCATGTGCTTTGACCATGAATTGAACCAGTGACTTCTTAGGTCATGGGTTGATGCTCAACTTCTTAGCCACACCAGCCAGGCTGCATACAGGTTCTTAACCTTCTTTACCAAATGCCCCTACCTTGGGGCTCCAGCCAGTCTGTTCCATGTGCCCATACTTCTGGTTCCATTTTGTTTGTCAGTTTGTTTTGTCCATTAGATTCCACATATTAGTGAGATAATATGGCATCTCTCTTTCTCTGACTGACTTATTTGCTTTTAGCATACTACTCTCCAGATTCATCCATACTGTTGCAAAGGGTAAGAGGTCCTCTTGATGATTTTTCTTAATGCTAAGTTACACACATTTCCATATCATTATTAAAATGATTTTTCAAAACATGTCAGAATGGACTAAGACATTACAAAGCATAAAAGGATGTGGTGTGATTGATGCATATATAATGAAAGAGTGCTAATAAGGCCTTAATGCAATTAATGAAAATTCCTCAAAAGCTGTTTAAATTCCAGCAATACTTCATCTAAAAAGGCATGAAAAAAATAGAATCTATGAGCTTAAACAAAGAGAATATTATTATGAAAATGCAGTACTCTTCAAAGTGCCTCAACATTACAGTTCTACATTACTAGTTCTAACATTGGTAAAGAGGTCGAAATGACTAATAAGCTTCATGAATAGCTGTGCATCCCTGGGATCATAAGCATTATTGCTAATGGCTACATTGTTTGGACAATGGATTCTGGGTGTGAGGAAGCTTCGACTCAGACTTGAATACAAAGTGTAAAAAGAAAAGTGATATATAATTTTGTGCATAAAGATGTGCTATTGAAATGGTAAAAAATGCTTTCTGTGTGTATACATAGACAGCATAGAGTTTGGGAAGCTGTTATTTGTCAAGACTTGCCATGTCTTCAATGTATCATAGAAGTAAGTAAATAAAGTATTTATTTAGAATTACTACTTCTCCTCTACTCAAAATGTAAGAAAACAACAGGAAAGTAGATAATTTTTGCTGAATTTCATATTCCTATAATTTCAGATTGTTAATATAATTAAGTAGTCAAGTATTTTTCTAGTGCCACTCATTTCCTAGGAGCTATTTAAAAAATCCTGGCCCTATTAATTTCTTGTTTTGTGGGCTTTGTACAATGAATGCAGTCTGTAAATAATAAATGACAAATAATTACAGTATCATAAATTCAGCAGTGACAGCCTTACTGAATCATTCTGAAAGAGTGTTTTCACACAAAAGAAAGAAAATTCTGAAAAATGCATTAGAGGAGAAATCTTTTCTTGTTTTAGTTATTTTTTTAAAAGAAAAAAGTTTATTAACATATTTTAAAGTCTCCACAACTTTAAAATAAATGGACATTTCAGTCTTGCTGAGTGAGTATAACGTTTGCTATGCATTAAGTGATACGTAATGTGTAAAATTGGAGAGAAAAGCCTCTGGGTGAGAACTTGGGTCAGAACTGATGCTTATAGATATCTTTTTTCTATCCTATATAATAAGAGCCTAGGTGGCATCACGCTCCTGTGCAACACCCTCGCATGATGCTGCCACAAGATGGCTGTGCACACAGCAGAGGCGGGTCCCAGCAGCCGCTCCATGCAGTAAGGCCTGGGGGTCCCACGGCTCTGCACGGCACAGAGGAGGCCGGTCCCAGCGTCTCCACTGTGTCGCCCAGAGGAGGCGGGTCGCAGCAGGGATGGGCAGTTGTAGGTGATCAGGCCAGCAGGGGAGGGCAGTTGTGGGCGATCAGGCCAGCAGGGGAGGGCAGTTGGGGGCAATCAGGCTGGCAGGGAGAAGCGGGTAGGGGCAATCAGGCAGGCAGGCAGGCAGGCAGGCGAGTGGTTAGGAGCCAGCTGTCCCAGATTGTGAGAGGGATGTCTGACTGCCGGTTTAGGACCAATCCCTGTAGGATGGGGCAGTCGGACATCCCCCAAGGGGTCCCAGATTGGAGAGGGTTCAGGACGGGTCAGGGATACCCCTCACCTGTGCACAAATTTCATGCACCAGGCCTATAGTTTTTTGTATAAAATAGTTTACTAGAATAACAGGGAGAATACTTTTTCACATGTTTATTATGTTTTTGATAGCATGGTTTGAGAGTTTGGAGCACATAAAGAGAACCATGTTGTGAAAACACAGTCCATACTATTTGTAGCTACTAGTATTTTTTGCATGGAGCACCAGGCTTTACCTCAGAAAAGGAGCCAGGACTTATGTTGCATGTGTGCTCATAGAAGTTTGTATGTCTGAGGAGTGGTGCGGGGGAGGCATACTAGTAAACCCCAGGAAAAATTGGACCCCTGAGGTGTGGGGCCCCAGACGCCTTCTTGGAGTCCACAGGGTTCCCTGGATCATCTGAGGGGCTTGGGGGCTAGAAATACTAATCACATTTTGCCTTTAATGACACTGAAGGTTCTCATAGCACTCAGTCATATGGGCGCTCCCTTGTAGGTAACTAACTGCCTTTCTCTTGATGCTTTTAAGAGTCTCTCTTTGTCTTTAACCCTTGGCATTTTAGTTATGATGTGTCTTGGTGTGGGCCTCTTTGAGTGCCACTTGTTTGGGACTCTCTGCACTTCCTGGACTTGTATGTCTCTTTCTTTCAGGTAGGAGAAGTTTTCTGTCATTATTTCTTCAAACAAGTTTTCAATATCTTTCTTTCTCTTCTCCTTCTGGCACGCCCATAATGTGAATGTTGGTAAACTTGAAGTTGTCCCAAAGGCTCCTTACATTAGTCTCATATTTTTGGATTCTTTTTGCTCTTCTGATTGGGTGTTTTTTGCTCCCTCATATTCCAAATTGTTGATTTGATTCTTGGAATTCTCTAAGTCTACTGTTGAATATCTGGACATTATTCTTTATTTCAGTTAGTGTGTACTTAATTTCTGACTGCTCCTTTTTCATGTTTTTGACATTCTCACGAAGATCCTTGAAAGTCTCACTAAGTCCCTTGAAGCTCTCCTTAAGATCCTTAAGTAACCTTATAACCATGGTTTTGAGCTCTATCCAGTAGTTTGCTTGCTTTCATTTCTTTCATCTGTGACATGTTTCTTTGTCTCTACCTTTTGGCTGCTTTCTTGTGTATATGATGAAACAATGAACAGTTCAACATTATTCATAATTATTATATTTATGTCTCTTACCCTGCTACTCTCATTCTTCAGTACGTATTTATTAATTATTCACTATGTGCAAAATTCCATACTCAGTGTCTCATGTACTGCTGTGCCCTCCGTTTTGGGGTAATGGGGATTATATGATATTGAAGAGTAATCGCTCTATAAACATCACTACAGACAGATATTAGAGGCCTCAGAACTGACTACTAAAATGAAAGGGGCTGATAACTGAAAATCCTTCTGGTATTGAGAGGCACCTTCTCCAAGTCTCTAAGTAAAGTGGACAAACTTGCTACCTCCTAACCCGTCCCTAGGTCTTCCTCTCCTCAAGTCCATATAAACATAGCTCTATAAAACCAAAGGAATTTCTCAAGGCAGGAGTAGTAGAAAGTACAAAGTTTATGGTAATGGGTTAATTCCTCACACCACATTTTTGGTCAACAAGCAGACATATTGCCTGGGTATAGACAGGAAGAAGAGACTGCCATGTCATTCCTCATTTAAATGCCCTCTGTTCTCTTATGTAGTAGGTTAGCTGTTGTTAATTGGTTGCCTCCTTGAGTAAGTGGAAAAGCAAAGGGAAAGAGTCAGAATCTACATCTAACTGAAGTTTTTAGTGGAACTAGATTGGCTTGGTTAAATTTAGTACCTGAAAGTGACCTGAAACCAATGAGAATTTCTCATAATGGTTTTACAGAGGGGAAAAACAAACAAAAAGATTAGACATGACATAGTTGAAGACAATGGTTGGAAGAAAAAAATTTAAATGTTTATTTTTTACATATTACAGAGTTGAAATGCTTAATAAATCAGTTCATGTGGATAAATAAAGAAATGTGAAAGATAAAATTCAATATAAAAGTATACCCCCTTCAACAGGAAGTGGTACAAAGTTCACGAACTTCATAATCAGGGACAAATTTGAATCATGACTCTTCCTGTCACTAGTTGTGTGACCTTGGCAAGCCATTCATTAATTCAGTTGTTTTTAATCCATAACATGATAGCTAAACTTACATCAGATTAAGATGAAATGAAATAGTAGGCCTGTTAAGATCCAGCCAAGTAGCAGACTCTCAAAACTTTGTAGTTTTTTTCCTTACTTTTTCAACTCATTCCTTACAAAATTGACTTCTGATGTAAGAAATTGTGTATGCACTACAAGACAGGAAATAATATGACAATAGAATTTGACTCCAAAAATGATTAGTAGAATAATTCAAAATCTAGTGTACGACTTCTAGTGAGGAATTCTGGTATTCATCTGGGAATTGTAGAACAGATCACATTTTTATAGACTCAGATTTTGGAAAAGAAGAGATATAGACAGAGGTATGATTTGAGAGACCAACTTCAATTTGAGAAAATTGCTCATGTGGCTAGCAGTGGAGGAGAAATAGGTCAGATGGGAGATGGGTGGGGCCTCACAGAACTCTTCCTGGAGTGGAATGTTACTGCAAATTTGTTTCAATACAGGAATATTAATGACTGCTAATCATTAGCCTCACGCTTCACTTATAATAAGAAATAACAACAAGTTAATTGTATCTGCTGAACTTTAGGAATGTTAATAGTTTGTTCCAGAAGCTTTAACCTAACAACATATTCCCCTGAATAAATATAACAATAGCACTCAGTTGCTGTGACATTTGAAAAATCTCTGTTTTCTAAATTATTTATTCTATTTCATTAAACCAGTCACCTTAGTTTTTGTTCTATTTTATTACACTCAAAATGATGAGTAAAGTTGCTATAATTTATTATATTGTAATAATAAAAATGATGCGGAGGACAGTTTTATTTTGGTAGGGAAAATAAAACTACTTTTAGCTAAACTTGATCAGCTATTCCATAAGTAATCACTCAATTCAAGAAGTATTAAAATTATGCCCTTTTCAAAATTAACTAATCAGATGTAATTAAAATAATGGAAAGAATCTGGAAGGGTTAAACTGACAAAACATTCTCATTTACCAATAAGTAACTCAATTTGGGCTTTGTTTAAATACATAGATTTGCTACACAAACTTCATATCTAAGAGTTCATTTGCCATTTTCTTTAAAGAAGTAGTTCTAGCCGAGGCCGGTTTGGCTCAGTGGATAGAGCGTCGGCCTGCGGACTGAAGGGTCCCGGGTTTGATTCCGGTCAAGGGCATGTACCTGGGTTGCGGGCATATCCCCAGTAGGAGATGTGCAGGAGGCAGCTGATCGATGTTTCTCTCTCATCGATGTTTCTAGCTCTCTATCTCTCTCCCTTCCTCTCTGTAAAAAATCAATAAAATATATTTTTAAAAAAAGAAGTAGTTCTAAACACTAGATGCATATTATAACAACCTGGACGTATTTTAAAATGTTTCTGTGCTGAAGATGCACCTGCAGAGATTCTGCTTTAACTGGCCTAGGCTGGAGCATCATTTATTTTGAGAGTTTCCCAGGTGATACAAATGTGGAGTTAGGCTTGAAACCCATTTCTAAAGCTTCCGTCAGCTTTTCAGCAACGGTGAGTGGTTCTTTCTTTGGGGTCTCATAGATCTACTCATAATTCTGATAGCATCTGTCATGCAGTATTGTATTACATCTAGTTATGCATCAGTCTCCTGGATCTGCATCTGGAAATGTCTCAAAAGTAGAAATGTCTTACTGGGTATCGGGCGTCTACCAGGGTGTCTGGACTATTGTGGGCCCTCATTGCATTGGGGCGCTAGGGGGTGTAGCTGGTGTTTTAAGTTGGGAGTATGAGATTATGACCTGCTGAATGAGGGTCACAAACCACTCACACTGGGTTGGCAGGTAGCTCCCCCAGCATCCAAGATCCCACATTTGGGAGATGAAAACCCTGTGTTTGCTTTGATGGAAAGCATAATTTTAATACACTTTACACAAAGGAAATAAAGTCATAAGACTTATTAATTATAGACCTCAGAAATGGGGGCTCTGATTTTGGAGGAGAAGAGATCTAGACAGAGCGAGGGGAAGGAAGTCCTCTGTCCCAGTCCCAGGTCACTAGCCAGCAGAACATTGAGAGCAGGGTAGCAAGTGCTCATTAATTACAAGGTGGTTGGGACAGAGTCGCTAACTTTTTGCAGGTTCTACTCTAAATGGTTATTTTAAAAGGTACCCAGGGGAAGACCCCGTGGTAGGAATACTAAGCTTGAGCCCTTCCCTAAGTGTCCAGACTCCGGGTGTGAGCAGGATTGTCACACTGCAAAAGCCTTGGCCGACACTCAACATTGCGGTTTTCTCATCACACTCATCAACGAATAAGGATCCAAAGGTGATGCGTGGATGCCCGTGTGAGGCAATCTATAACACTGGTGCGATTGTGAAGGGAATAATATAGACAATGGCTCTGGGAGAAAATAATTGTGGGAAGAAAAGTACTTGATTATAACCCCTTTGAGGCTTTTGCTTTATAACTTATTCCAATTTGCCATACAGGTATAAGGATATTAGCCTTACAGTTTATTTTTTTTATTAAAAGTAAAACAGTGATTATATCACTAAATTAAATATTCTCCTTATTTAAGGAAGAACTAGCATGCATTCAGACGCCTGGTTAGCTCTTCCTTCTCAGTTAACTGCTGTTACTGGAACATTAGTCTCATTGAAGTATTAGTTGGTAGGCTTTAAATGTTTATGTATGCTAAGGATAAATGCAATCTAACTGCAGCTCAATCGCATTTTGAAACAAATACAGAAGTAAGGTGTGCACATTTTAGAAAGTTCAGAAAATACATGTACACATCATCCTACATGAGTAGACAGCTTCTCAGAGCCTCTCTGAAGCGTGACTGAAGCTGGGTGGCCTCAGTCCCTGTGGAAGAAGACTAGAGATGGGAGTCAGAGCTCTCCCATGGGTGACTGGAGATGTGACATCAGAACTCAAACTCCATTATTTTGTCACTTGAGAAATTCTTGCCATGTCTCAGGTACCTGCTTTGGTCTATTTCTTACTGATCGGTCAGACCTGCTCAAGTTTCAGGACATTAGGCCTTCCTGGGTCCCAGCATGCTTTGAGATATAAAAGGATCATCACAGGAAATCGATATTGTGGTAAAGATTTTTTCTTATAATTTCATATTGTATGAAGACATGTTGTGAAAATGGAAGAAAGACCATGTAGTCAATATACTACAACTTCCATATAGGTCCAGTGTGTGCCAAGTTCTATGTACTGAGAGGTAAAAAATAAAATAAAACTCAGTCCTCGGGTAATAATATCATTCAGGGAATCTCTAGAACAAGGGGGCAGATCTGTAGGATTTTCAAGGAAACTCCAAAATAACCCTGGAAAATACAAGCATCTTCAGTACAACTACACATATTTTTTGAGCTCTACAAATTGTGGGATGATAGAGAGACACTAAATCAAAGAGATGTCCCACTCCACTCTGTCATTGATGTCAGTGGGCAGGAGCCTCTCCAAGACAAAAAGAGCTGTGCTTTACATTTCTGGAACAGAGTAACCTGCCTTTGAGTCACCTAGGTGCTTGTTAATATGAAGATTCCTGGGCCCTCCACCCTGGATTAAAATCTTCAGCAGCAAAGCTCTGGAATCTGCATTTTAACAGCTCTCAGGGAGATTCTTCTCTGTATTAAACAATTGCCCTAGTGTGTAGTGGCTGGTAAGGTTTTAGAACAGCAACTAGGAGATCTGGATTGTAATATCAGTTTATTCACTAAATCTCCTACAAAGTCATTTCTGTGTCTTCGTATTCCATTTTTTGCTTTCAAAGGAGCATTTAGTAGTGTTTGTTGAGCTAAAGTTAATCAAACATTGGTTAGATAACCTAAAGCTTAGATCTCAGTTTCTTCATCCATAATTTGGTTATTCTGGACTAGATGATTGCTGGGGTCCAACCCCAGCAGGTCCAGGGGTCCCCAAAGGTGTGGACGGAGTCAGCGAAGAAGGAATGACACGGAGACAGCGTTCAGTTGATCAGCAGCCTAGCCAGGATCTCTAGCCAGGATCTCCAGCCAAGTTCTGGTCTGGATCTCCAGCGAAGTTCTGGTTAGGATCTCCAGCCAGGTTCTGTGTCCATGTTCTCTTGCTAGGTTCTCCAGCCAGGTTCTCCAGGTTCTCCAGCCAGGTTCTGTCCAGGTTCTCCAGTCAGGTTCAGTCACTAGGTTCTAGTCAGGTTCTCTTGTCATGTTCTATCCAGGTTCTGTAGCCAGGTTCTGTCTCTAGGTTTTTCAGCCAGATTCTTTCGCTAGGTTCTGTCTCTAGGTTCTGTTGCCAGTTTCTGTCCAGGATCTTTTGCCATGTTCTGTCTCTAGGTTCTGTGTAGGTTCTGTGTCTAGTTTCTGTGTCCTATTGTCTTGTTACATCTGTATTTATACCAGTTGATTCCAATCCTATCAATCTCTATTCTAAAGGTTAGGGTGTTTCTTATCTCCATTCCAGAGAGTAAAGATTATGTAGCTTAATCATGATTGTTTGTAGTTAAAGTGAGTAATTACCCGCCTGGCACTTAGTTAAGGGGTTTTATTCCCTCCCTAACTTCAGGGGAAAATCCCTACCTGGGGAAACAACCTTTCTCACATAGTGCCAAGAAGGTGAGCAAACATATTAAGAACAGTATGCCATATATGCCAGGTCCCTTGAAACAGCAAGGATGGACCGGCTCCCGGCAGATGATTTCAATCTTCTGGTTCTAACACTTTACGATTCTAGGTCTCTCTGTAGGGACAGGGTGGATTCTGCTTCAGATAAAACAATAGCTAACTCCTGTTTCTGCTGCAGTGTTTTAGTCTGTTCGGGCTCCTATGAGAAAATACCAGAGACTGAGTGGACCATAAACAACAGAAATTTATTCTTGAGACTTGAATTCCAAGCTCAGGGTGCCAGCGTGGTCAGGTTCTCATCAAAGCCCTCGTCCGGATTGTAGATGCCCAGGTTGCACTGTGTCCTCACATGGTGGAAGGGGCAAAGGAGCCCTGGCGTCTCTTTCCTAGGAGCACAAGTTCCATTCCTGAGGGCTCTCATTATCTCATTTACCTGCCCTCATGACCTAATTGCCTCCTAAAGGCCCCATCTTCTAATACCATCGTTTTGGGGATGAGGTTTTGAAGCATGGTAGCAGTCATCTCAGGTAGAAACTAGTTTAACTGTAACCCTGCTGTTTGGCTTCTGTACTTATTTGCTTGTTTAACAATAGAAAAGTTACTTTGATTTTCTGAACTTATGTATGCTGTCCCAATTGACTGAATACTCTGTTGTTGGTGGTTTGAATATCCAATTGATTGTGATCTTACTGGTTTTAGAAGGCACATTCTTCTGTACCTGGGAACCAGGATAGCACGATTACCCTAAATTGCCTCAGTGGCTCCAGGCAATGTGTTTCCATTGATTCAGTGATCAGGAGACCCAAAACGATAATTTAACTAACTTGCTCAATTCCGCTTCTGTAACTGCTTTTTTTTTGCAAACCAGGTTCCTCATTCCAAACCCCGAGATGTAATCAATACCTTTGTGATTTTTGCCTATATAAATCTGGTGTTGGGGCTATGTAACTACTATGAGATTTGGAGAGCATTGCCCCCTCGTAGTCACGGCTTCGAAATAAATGTGACTCCTTAATTCGACTTCTTGAGGAGTCCTGGTGTGATTTGCAGGGTAACAACAGTTTCAACAAATGAGTTTGGGGGTGACACAAACATTCAGACCATAGCATGCAGCTTTGAGAACATGAAACCTCTGCTTCCCCTGATACATAGTCTCTGGATTTTGAGGAACTCAGAGGGTTTGGGTTGGACTCACAGTTGAGAAATCTCAAGAGAAAGAGAACACGGCCAGTTAGCTGGTTTAAAGATCGGCAAAAAGATGCTTGCAACATTGGCACTCACCTACACATACAGGTTAGAGTGAGAGCAGTAATGCCTGATGCTTTCTGCGTGGAGTGTGTCATCTCCTACCGTGAGCAGTTCACTTGGTGCAAGTAATTGTTAGCAGGTAAAAAGCTGGAGAAAGAAACAGTGATTCCCTACAAGAAAAACAAATCTGCTTCAAACCCCTGCCAAGCCAAGAGTCACAGAGTTAAAACAAGATAATAGTACACGGCAAGTAAGACTTACCTGCTCTTCATACCTCTTCAACTGGGGAAGCACTGGAGGGGGGTCAGGGAGGGGAGAGACAGGAGACCGCCACTCCTCTCCCTCCCACAGCAGGAACCAGTGAAGCAGTCCCCACCGAAGGAGGGAGCAGGTACACCGCCCATCGCTTGATAGATGGTTTAATTACCAAAGTTAGATGGTCTTAGGAGCATTTACCCTGGATTTCAAACAAGTATGAAGAAGAAGAAGAAGAAAAAAAACAGCCTTAGAGAAAGTTTGAATACATCATGAAGAAAAATAGTAAGATTGGGTTTTTAAAAAATATATATAAATTATAGTTCCAAATTTTGCATTTTATTCTAACAGTGAACCCACAAATATACAGTGGGGCCTTGACTTACGAGTTTAATTCGTTCCGTGACGGAGCTCATAACTCAAATTACTCGTATGTCAAATCAAAAAGTGAACAAGTGGGACACGTGATGCTGGGCTGATGTTGTGGCGTTCACTGTGACGTTCACTGCGCCAACTAGCGGTGGGGTATCTGAAGCTGGCTCATAACCCGAATTTTCGCTCGCAACTCAAAGTAAAAAATCGGCCGAGAGATGGTTCGTATCTCGAAAAACTCGTTAGTCGGGACACTCGTAAGTCAAGGCCACACTATATATTGAATATTGATATGTGAAGAGAACTCTTTCTTGTCTTTTGGGTGATAAAAAAATGTGCATGGCACTGTCCCCATCCTCAGTGAAATTCTACTTTATGTTTGGATAAGGATATATCAGTAATTATACTTCAAAACATAAGAGCATAAGTACAATTCATACAAAGCAAAGTTATGAATTTCAGTGAAAAGATTTGGCAAGTTTTCATACAGCAAAGGCATTATCAAGGTTCCTTGGAGAATGGGTAGATTTCTTTCTTTTGACAGGGAAGCAAAAAAGAATAGCTTGATGAGAATGGCAGAATAGGAAAAAATATAGGTTATGTAGAAAGAGAATATAGAATAGTATGGAATTAGAGTATGAGGGCTAGAGAAATGCCAAAAGCAATATCTTGGGACTTTTTTTGTTTGGTTGGTTCGTTGTGTGGGTGTGTGTTTTGTGGGTTTTTTTGTATGTTTATTGATTTCAGAGGGGAAGGGAGAGGGAGAGAGAGATAGAAACATCAATGATAAGAGAGAATCATTGATCGGCTGCCTCTGCACATGCCCTACTGGGGATCGAGTCTGCAACCTGGGCATGTGCCCTTGATTGGAATTGAACCTGGGACCCTTCAGTCTGCAGGCCGACACTCTATCCACTGAGCAAAACCGGCTAGGGCCTGTGAGTTGTTTTTTTTTACAAAGAACATAACAGTTTGTAAATTTTAAAAAAAAGGTTTACAATAAACTTGTTCAAAGTAAAATGTTATTTTGGAGGCAAAAGTGAGAGAAGATATGATTTTATGAGGCTGTAGACATTTACATATAGCAAAAATGCAAAATATGAATTTTGTAGATAAAATATTATAAATTCTAAGCTATAAAATAATTCTAGAAAACTTAGAACCCAGGTGTCCCCATGTTTATATTAAATGAATGCCAAAGAAGTGCTGGTCCCTTTGGAAAGAGTATTGTAAATGATACGGGAAATATTGATTGTCTTTGGAACAAAATTATTAACCATAAATTTAAGGAGAATTGTGAGTCTGAGATTTTTATTTCAGGAAAAATTTTATGAAATTGGAGAAGATTTAGAGAAGCAAAAATTGCATATTTTAGGTGATGGTAGTGTATCATAGCAGGAGAAACTAAACAGATACAGCAGTTCTCAACTTGTGGGTCGCGACCCCTTTGGCGGTCGAATGACCCTTTTACAGGGGTCACCTAAGACCATCCTGCATGTCAGTTATTTGCATTACGATTCATAACAGTAGCAACATTACAGTTATGAAGTAGCAATGAAAATAATTTTATGGTTGGGTCACAACATGAGGAACTGTATTTAAAGGGCCAGAAGGTTGAGAATCACTGGATTAGAACATTTTAGTCTGGAAATAAAAAAGTAAGTGAGAGCATTTATGAATACCCTCTCCATAAATAGGACAACAAGAGAAGCTTCTTCACTAAAACCCATTATGAGTGACCCCTGTGGCTTTTTCCAGTTATGTATCAATGAACACAAATTAAAATGACCATTGAAATGGATAAAAGGGGTCAAATTTTTGCAAAATGTTGTTGTGTAAATGGTTACAGACATGTGTTTAGTACCATGGGTTGTAGGTGTAAAATCTGGTTTATTGGGACATAATTTTCTAACAGAGAAGTAGCATAGCACACCCTATGAATTCCCCGAGTTTTCTGTATGGCCTAGGCCAGGCAGACAGGCTGCACGCACCATGCTGCAGCCCCAGTAGAGGGGGCTATGGCCCATAACTATCTACCCTGTTATAGGCACAGCAAACAGGAGCATCCACCCGGGCTGGGCAGTGGCCTTTTTAAAAGGGAGAGCACCAGAGATCACAGCCTAGTCTTTCACTGCGTGAACTCAGACCTGCTGAGGCAGCTCTCAGCTGAGCAACCTAAAAAGGAAGACATTATCCTTTACTTTTAGCCAATAAAAATACAGGATTCACATTACATTAGAATGTCAGATAAATAAAAAAAACTAATACATTTTAATATGTCTATGTAATATATAGGACACACTAAAAAAATGTGATATGTCTGGAATTCAAACTTAATAATTCAAACTTAATAAAATTGTTTGTATTTAATCTGACAATTCTACCCCAGATTTGTCTCTTTTTCACAATGATAGCAAATAGACTGCTCAGTAGTGGGAGTGGACACGTGAGTCACGCAGCTCCAGCAATTGTTATGTATGTCCCAAGGCAATGCTGACACAATCTTTTCTGCTACATCTTTCTTTCTTTTCTTTTATTGTGTTTTCTTGAAATCAATCTATATGATCCCAGGGTTCCCCAGGATTCCCAAAGTGGAGTGAAAAGTAGAATGATTCAGAGCATATTCTTTACAACTGGACAGCTTTGGGTTTTCTCTTCCCTTTGTTGTCATGGACAAATTGTTTCACCTCCCTTACGCTCAACTTTGTCAACTGTAGTTTGTATATTATTTGACAGAGATGATGTTAAAGTATAAAACAACGTGTATAAAATGTGTGGCAATGGTGAACACTCACTAAATGAGAGATTTCATTCATATGACTTGTCCTAGAAATATATTTGCCCAGTTTATAAACATGACATGTAAATTTAAAAAACAAATTTAAGGTAATGATATTTCACATACTAGGCAGCATAAGCTGAAAATGTAGTTCCCCCAAATTGAATAGGTTCACAGAGAACTGGTTCATAAAAAATCATAATGAAGAGAGAGAGAGAGAGAGAGAGAGAGAGAGAGAGAGAGAGAGAGAGAGAGAGAGATTCCACATGTCTTCATGACTAAGCACTAATATGGTCTTATGAAGCACATCATTTTTATACCACCACATAACAGAGAAAATATAAACTATTTGTCTTTTTATAAATATAAGCAAATGTAGGATTACCCAACATTTAGCACCACTTAAATGAAATACTTAAAGTCATCCCTCCTCCTTGTCATTTCCCCACCTCCAGCCTCAATCATCACTCTGGATAAATTTTGATAAACATTGATATCAATCATATTATTTATTTATTTTATTTTGGAGAGAGGAAGGTAGAGCCAGAGAGAGAGAGAGAGACAGAGAGAGAGAGAGAGAGAGAGAGAGAGAGAGAGAGATGGAGGGAGAGAGAGAGAGAAATATCGATGTGAGAGAGAAACATCAATAGGGGATCGAACCTGCAACCTAGGTATGTGATCTGATCAGGAATTGAACCGTCAACCTTTGGTGTATGGGATGATGCTCCAACCAACCGAGCCACCCAGCCAGGGCACAATCACATCATTTAAATGTAGCTTTAAAGACCGTGCACTGCATTATTATGTGAATAGAAAATATTTTTCTCTCATGAGACAGGTGCTAAAATATGTAGTAATGAGGTTTCAGGTATGGTATTGAAATTTCTTAAGATTTAAATAAATGTCTGTATTTCCATAGCAGTAATGGTGTCCCATTGAGAGGATGGATGCACTTGGGATCCCTGCTGCAGGTCATAAACTACTCAGTCCTGTGGCCCTCTTCTGAATTATGACATTACAGTCACTTGATGATCATCTATTATCCTATGTATCATGGTCTTCCATTTCTAGGCTTCAAGTGCATAATTGAAATAATATGTTGGCGTTATATTATTAGCAATACAAATCTATAAGTTATCCCTTTTGCAGAGTACAGAGAAAATTTATTAGTATATGTCTCACTAAATTGATGGAATTCATAAATACAGTTTACATAAATGTCACTTTTAAAGCTATGCATTTTTAACACAGTTTCCCCAGATCATTTTTATCATCTGATTTTGAGGAAATGTCTTTTTTTGAGGATTAATAACTGAGCTGTGGAATTAGTTGTTGTTGACTGTATATATATATATCAGATGAAAGTAGAGTGGGAGGGGAGGCAAGTGAAAGTAACTCTTCCTTGTGACTTTATTGAGCCAAGTTCCTGAGCAAGGCTTAGTGAAACAATATAAATTAAAACGAGTTGAGGGAAGTGCTTTTTTTGCAACTCATAATTAACCCTCAAAACCCTGCCATAGCATTTTATGAAGGCAAATAACTTAGCAAGATTCAACAGGAAATTAGATACTATATCTGAATCAGAATGTCACTTGCCGTTAATCTGCCTCTAGTGAGAATTATAAACGTTATCAATGATTATGTTTACGCTTTAAATGATCACAAACTAAGACCAGAGGAATAATGTTCTTTGTGATATAGCACCGGAAAATGAGCTAAATGTTTTGGAGGTTAAGTAGATTATGATCTCACCAAGTTTTTTTCCAAGTTTAATTCTTCTGAAGTTATATGGTAGTTTGTGATGTTTTTTAAAAGAAATTCCAGATTAAGTATTTTAAATACATATATTTTTCTACTGCTAAACATCAGATTTTCCTTTTACCCTCCCCTTCCACTTACCCTCACTCATATGTTTTATTACAATGCCAGTATTTTCACTGTGCCCCTCAATCGTGGATACCGAAGACAATAAATAGAAAGGATTAAAAGATCCTCTGGATTGTCGTGTTGAATGTTCTCTGTATCATTACTTCAGACACTGAGTTAGGCCGTGGGCAGCAGTCTCTTCTACTTGGCTTGGCGGCTCTATGATAGTGGGCACTTTCGTGCTCTCTCTTCTGCGGAGATGAAGCTGCTGGGGAGAATGAGCCGTGCGAGAATGCCACAAACAAAGCAGACCGTGAGATTTTAAAGATTTAGTTCAACCAGAATGTACAAAAATTTAAAAGTAGACGTTCTTTTGAAATGTAGGTCTGAAGAAAATGTGAGCATTTTATATTCTCCAAAAACAAAAAAGAAAACTTGGACTGACTCGCTATGTTTATTTGTTTTTTGTCATCCCTATTCAGTCCTAATGCTATTAGCCCTATTTTCAGTATTTTTATTTTCATTTCATTATGTGACTTACCTTGTGATTTTACAAGAAAGATGAGGCGATACTGTAGGAGTAGTCAAAACATAGCACAAAAGAGCCCAAAGTGAGAAACTGCCAGTTTGTGTCATTTGAATACCATGTCTCCAGCTGGGAGTCAGTCCCACCTATATCGTCTTGGCTATGATTTTCATATTAGTCAGTTAAAAATTTCATATTTTTAGTTATTATTAAGCTCATCATTGCTTATTTTCCTTAAAGGAATCCTATATAATAAAAGGCTAATATGCAAATTGACCAAATGCTGAAATGATCGGTTGCTATGATGTGCACTGACCACAAGGGGGCAGACGCTCAACACAGGAGCTGACCCTGGTGGTCAGTGCACTCCCAGGGGGCTCACAGCTGGAGAGTACAGTGGCAGTAGCAGGCAAACATCCCCCGAGGGGTCCCAGACTGCAAGAGGGCACAGGCTGGGCTGAGGGACACCCCCCCACTAAACACACACACACACACACACACACACACACACACACACACTGCACAAATGTTGTGCACCGGGCCTCTAGTCCTATATAATAAAAGGTTAATATGCAAATTGACCCTAACAGCAGAACAACTGGGAATGACTGGTCACTATGACACATACTGACCACCAGGGATCAGACGTTCAATGCAGGAGCTGCCCTCTGGTGGTCAGTGCACTCCCACAGGGGCAGCTCTGCTCAGCCACAAGCCAGTAAAGTGGTGGTGGTGGGAGCCTCTCCCGCCTCCTCAGCAGCGCTAAGGAAGTCTGACTGCAGCTTAGGCCTAATCCCCCGGGGAGTGGGCCTAAGCCAGCAGGTGTTCATCCCCCAAGGGGTCCCAGACTGTGAGAGGTCACAGGCTGGGCTGAGAGACCCCCCGAGTGCACAAATTTTTGTGCACTGGACCTCTAGTTAACTATAAAAAAGCAAGACTTTTTGTCACAGTAAATTTGCTATCAAGTTATAAATGAATCATATCAACAGCATTTTTAAACAATTAATTTTGGGAAAGCAGTTTTTGTTTAAATCAGGCTACTTTTTTTTCTATGCTTATCTGAAGACTTCTGCTCATATAACATAACATAAAATGACTACTGTGGGTAAATTAATAAAAAGTGAAGCTTCAAACTATAAACTAGATGATTGCAGTAATTACTTTTAATGTTTTACAGTATGATTTTCAGTGTTTTTACTTTAGCTAGAATAGCACAAGCCATCTTAATTGTTGATCTTCTGAAAGACAATACAGTTGTAATATCCTGTATTATGACATTCTGTATATGAGCAGATCAGTGTGGTTTAATATGCTGAGTTATTAAAATTAATACTTTGTGAATATAGCTTATTTGAAAGTTTAGTTTAAAATGATCCAGTGATCACAATTATAGTAGAATCTATTTTCTGGCTATACAGCTTATTATGAAGTTTAAATTCTAGTTAACTTATTTTCATGAGGAACTGCATTGATATATTATGAATGCACATATAATATTAATGCATTGATGCAGAAACTATCAACAGCCACATTTTTCATTATAAACTTACAATTTAGAAACAATCTGCCATTTTTCCCCAGGTAAGAGAACAGGTATTGGCAATGCGGGCATACAAAAATGCTTTAGTGTTATAGAAAAGCCATACTTATTAAAACCACTCTGGTGGTCTCAACATTTTCATCTGTACTTAGCAAGTTTACTGTTAACTACATGTTGTTTCTTTATCCCTATTTGTAAACTAAGATGGCAAGTAGAGTATTTTTTTTTTTAATTAAAGAAGAAAAAGCCAGACAGCTGTAGTATAAGTGTCTGGCAATTGGGTTTTGTTTTTATTGTAATGCAAGTGACTTAAGCTTTTGATTGCCTAGGCCAGTGGTTCTCAACCTGGGCTGCACATTAGAATCACCTGGGAATCTTTTTAAAATCCTGATTTCTGGGCCTCACCCACCAGAAATTCTGTTTCTTTGTTACTAATGTTGTGGCCCCACCCCATAACAAAGAAACAGAATTTCCGGAGGATGAGGCCCAGAAATCAGGATTTTAAAGATTCCCAGGTGATTCTAATGGGCAGCCCAGGTTGAGAACCACCACCCTAGGCGTCCACTTCAAAGGCAGCTGTCCTGAATAAACACCTTGCCAGCCAAGCTATAGAGAAAGAACCAGGATACCCCAACCTTGAAGGTTGTTGTTTTGTTTGTTTGTTTTGTTTTAGAGATATCTGGTTGACTTAGTAACTGATCTTTTGATGGCTTATTTTTCTCTTCCTGTGCTTTAATTCTTGCTCTTATGTTTTAAATTAATCAATAAAGATGGAATCCAAGAAACCATAGGTCCCCATAAAAGCAGAACCACAGACCGAGAGAGAAGAGAGATGAGAGAGAGAGAGAGAGAGAGAGAGAGAGAGAGAGAGAGAGAGAGAGAGAAGGGCTCCCCCTCCCAGCTCTCAGGGACCTCACTATGTGGCCTCAGGAAGCCATGTACCCTCCAAGATTTATGAGTAATAAACTTTGTCTTTCAAAGCTTCCTGATGGTTATTGCTGAGGATATCTTGTAATCACAGCAAGATCCACAAGGGTGAGTCCAGCCACAATATTGGTCTTGAAAAGGGAGATACTTACATGTTATTGGTGGAAGTGGAATTCTTGGAGTGTCTCCAGGAAAAGAATTTCCTGCGGTCCCCACAGGAGGATGGGGTTTGGTGGAAAGCTTCATTGATGATATAAAGCTAAGTGTTCCCCGCCAAGGTCCCATCACTGTCCATCTTACCGGGGAGAAGCCCAAGCTGGTCTTCAGTAGGGCCACTGCCCACAGTTTCTGCTCCATATTAAAGTCCAGCCCAGTGCAGCATCTGGCTAGCGTAGCTTGTGTTCCCAGCTGCATGTGGGGTCCACACGGCTATGGAGAGAGAACAGGCCAGGGCATGGGTGAGTGCGAGTCATGAAACAATAACAAGAAGAGTGAAAAGGGCGAGGAAACTGGGGATTTTTAACCAGGAGTTTCTTAAAACTACCCAATCAGTCTTTTAAGATTTTGCACACTTCTGATGGGGCCCACTCCCTAGCCAACCCATTCTTCCCCAGGCTAGACTGAAGGCAAGCCTCTTCCCAATGTCACCCTGACTTCACTGAACATGCACCTCCCCCTTTATTCAATCCCTTCCCCCAGTGATCTGCAGGGAAAGGACTGGAGTTTCCCTGAGAGTGTGATGCTGCAGCTTCCTGGTGAAGCTGCCCAGACCATGTTTATAATGTCTGGCCTCCCCTTTGCTTCCTTCCTATTATTAATATTAATAAACTGGCTGATTACAACAATAATATATGGGGAGCTTGCCAGGCTCAGGTAAGTGCCCCCAGGCTATGGAGAGGCTGAGACCAGCACACAGCATACCTCTTTCTCTTTTTTAAAAATTTTATTTTATTGTTTAAAGTATTAAAATCATAGTACATATGTCTCCTTTTTTTCCCATTGTCCTCCCCCGAGCCTCCCCTGTGCCGGGGGTGGGGAGCATACCTCTTTAAATCAATGTATGTCTTGCAAAGAGAGCATTCCAAATGAATGAACAAAGCTGCAAGGCAGGAAGAGAGAAAGCTTGACTGTTATAGGCAAGAAATGTTGCTAGGTATTTTGTATTCGTATGTGTTTACACATTTAAGATTCACATACACTCTGTTGATAGTTAACCTCATTTACTTGAAGTATAAAATTGAGGTTCATCTTAAGATATAGGGAGGAGTTTTCTGATCTACACAATGAAATGAACTTTTCTTACTAAGGTACATGCAGGTTACCCTGCTGATCCAGAGTACATCCAATGGTGTCATGTTCACTGGGCTTACTGAATCCTGGTTTTGCCCTTCACCAGCTATATGATCTGATCTTTCAGGTATAAAGAAGAGAGTAATAATAGACCCTGCCTCATTCCACATGATGATCGTTATGGTATTAAATGGGATAATATATGCAAAGTACTGAATACATTTCCTGACACATCAAATCCTAGATTATCAAAATTAGTTACTATCATTCAAAGTACTTCAGTATATCATTGCTTAAATGTATCGTTTCTCTAATCACGTGTCTAAATTCATATTATAGTAATTTCCAGAGGAAGAATTCAATCCAGAGCTTTCACATTCTTTTCTCTCATTTTTACATTTTAAAGTATGAAATATTTCAAAAAAAACAAATATTAAAAATGATGAAAACTGGTGCAACTACTGTCAATATTCATTGAATGCTAATGTTCATTTGTTTTAAATATTTTATAAGAATTTTATATTTATTTTTTCCTATCACCATTTATTCCCCCTATATCCTCATTAGATATAATTGTTTAAGCCTCCTGTATACCCTGCGTCTGCACAGATACTCCATCCCATTCCCACTCTGTGTGAATTTTTCTCATTCATTGTTTTTTCAAATTATAAGAGAAAACTTATTTAGAAAGTTACAGAAGTAGTAGAAGCGAGCCAGCTGGGCTGCATAGGCTCAGGAAACACATTACAGAAGCAAATGAAGGGCCTTGGAGCTTAGGAGAGAGAAAGGCAAAAGCAACCTGTCTGGGGGAAGGAGCGAGGGAAGGGGAATGGAGGGGAAGGGAAAGGTGTGGGCTTGCTCCTGAGAGGGAGGGTTCTCCCATTCATATTTTTACAAATTCACCACATGTGTGTGTATTCGAAAGTAATGTAATAGTATTGTCTTTATATCTTTTTAAATTTTGTATACATGGGACCGTACTGTCTGTATCATTCTGCAGATGGTTTTTTTTTTTTTTTTGCCTCCAGTATTGTAGTTTTTACATTTACTTATGGTAAATTATAAAGATACAGTTGGTTTAGTTTAACTGTTCAAGAACATAACCTGTGTGACTATCTCCATTCCCCTATTCATAACACTTAAGTTGTTTTCAATTTTCTGTATTTTAAAAAAATGTAGCAATGATCAGCTTTATTCATAAGTCACTGTGCAAAATGCGTTTCTCAGAGAGCTTATATTGAGAAGTAGAATGGCTGGCTAATAGGATATGTACCTCTCCAACTCTATTAGTTTTCTATTGAGGCTGTACCATATTGCCACAAACTGAGAGGTTTAAAACAACACATATTTATTATCTTACAGTTCTGTAGATCATAAGTCTGACAGATCTCACTGAGCTAGAGTCACAGGTCAGCAGGGCTGCAGGCCTTTCCGGAGGCCGTAGGGACAATCTGTTTCTTCGCCTTTTCTTGGTTTTAGAGGCTGCCCACGTTTTTTGGCTCATGGCTCCCTTCTTCCATCTCTACACCCAGCAATGGTGAGTGAGTCTTTCTCAGTATCACCATCACTCTGACCTCTGCTTCCCCAGTCACATCTCCCTCTCACGACAGCTGGGAAAGGTTATCCCCATTTAAGGACCCATGTTATTTCATCAGGTCTGGCCAGATAAGCCAGAATAACCTTCCTAATTTAAGGTCCTCTGATCAGTAACCTTACCCATCTGCAACCTTAATTCCCCTTTGCATGTCGCCTCACACATTCACACATTAAGAGGGTTAAGGCACTGCCATTTGGGGTTCATTATTCTACTTATTACATCAACTTTATGCAACATTTCCTAATAGCTCTCTAAAATGTTTCTAGCAGTTCTATTCCCACAAATAGTAGATGAGAGTTTTCTTTTCTCTACCACTGGTCAATACTGGGTGTTTTGGGTCATTCACATTTTTTGCCAATATAAAGTCTCTCATTTTGATTTAATTTGTATTTTCTCAGTGAATAGTAAAATCAAGCTTGTGACATGCTCATTGATTATTTTGGCTTTCTCATTTGAAAAATGCGTTCATATCTATTTTTTTTTTTCATTAGCTGCATTGCTTTTTATTTTCATTAATTTTAGGAGTTATTTATATGTTATTTATTAAATCTTGGTAAGTTAATTGTATCCTCTCAGATGGTGCTTTATTTAAAAATGAATTTGCCTGATTTCTATATGAGATTAAAATTTTGATGCAACAAGTTTATAATTTTTTTATAGTTTGTGTATTTTATGTCATATTTAGGAAATTGTTCCTAATTGGAGGTTAAAGATATTACCCTATATTTCTTTTAAACTTTTACAATTTTTTTCTTACAACATTTAAGTCTTTAATCCACCTTGGATTTTCAGTGTGCTGTAAGGCAGTGGTCCAATTTTATTTTATTTTCCATATGGATAAAAGTTGTTTATATTGCATATACTTAATTTTCAATCCTTTCCCCCAACTTCTTTCCTCCTCAAAACTATTATAAGTTGGGGGTATTCTTTTACTTTTTTTTCATTTTTAACTATATTTTTTATTGTTGATAGTATTACAGATCTCTCCCATTTCTCCCCCATTTCTGCCCCCTTCTCCCAGCCCCTATCCACCCCCTCAGGTTTTCACCACCCTATTGCTCGTGTCCATGGGCTATGCATATCCTATCTAATAAAAGAGAAGCATGCAAATTGGTGTCACTCCGCTACCCTTCCTATTGGCTAATCAGGGTGATATGCAAATTAACTGCCAGCCAAGATGGTGGCCAGCAGCCAGGCAGCTTGAAGCAAACATGAGGCTTGCTTGCTTCACTGACGGAGGACTCCAACGTTCCCCACCTGCCTTGCCGGCCTCTGAGCTTGCAGTTTGAAACATTGTTACAAATATAGAAGATAAACAAAACCCCAGAAACCTGCTTTCAGCCGGCCCGGGATCTCAGAGCTGGAGTTGAAACAGTGTTTCGATTATAGAACCCAAACAAACCAGATACCTGCATGCAGCAGCCAAGGCCTCAGAGCTGGAGCCAAGCCTCAGAGCTAAAGCTGGCTCAGAATAAAAAAAAAGAAAAACGGAGCGGTTGGGAGCTTCAGTCACCGCCTGCCTGAAAACAGCCCTCAGCCCCATCACCCAGACTGGCCAGGCACCCCAGTGGGGACCCTCACCCCGAAGGATGTGTGACCAGCTGCAAACAGCCATCATCTTCTCATCCAGGCTGGCCAGGCACCCCAGTGGGGACCCCCACCCTGATCCAGGACACCCTTCAGGGCAAACCAGCGGGCCCCCACCCATGCATCAGGCCTCTATCCTATATAGTTAAAGGGTAATATGCCTCCCAGCACCGGGATCAGTGGAGCAGCGAGGCCTCCCAGCACTGGGATCAGCGTGACAGGGGGCAGCGCCCAAACCCCCTGGTCGCCCTGCGGCTCTGTGTGATGGGGGCGACGCCCCAACCCCCTGATTGGCCCTGCTCTGTGGGTGATAGAGGGCGGCGCCCCAACCACCCCCCATGGGCCCTGCTCTGTGTGTGATGGGGTAGAGCCATAACCTCCCCATTGGCCCTGCCCTGAGTGTGATAGGGTGCAGTGCCCCAACCCCCTGATCCACCCTGCTCTGTGTGTGACAGGGGTTGGTGTCCCAACTCCCCTATCTGCCCTACTCTGTGAGTGACAGGGGGGAGCTCCTCAACTCCCTGATCGGCCCTGCTCTGTGCATGACATGGGGGAGCTCCCCAACCCCCTGATCAACCCTGCTCTGTGCGTGACAGGGGATGGCGCCACAACCTCCCCATCGACCCTGCCTTGAGTGTGACAGGGGGCGGTGCCCCAACCCCCAAATCGGCCCTGCTCTGAGCCCAACCAGGGGCTGCACCTAGGGATTGGACCTGACCTCTGCCACCCGACAGCAGGCCTAAACCAGCAGGTCGTTATCTCCCGAGGGGTCCCAGACTGCGAGAGGGCACAGGCCATGCTGAGGGACTCCTCCTCCCGTCTGAGTGCACAAATTTTTGTGCACTGGGCCTCTAGTAAGTATATACGATCTTTGGTTTATCTCTTCTTGTCCCCCCAACCCCACATCGAGGTATGTGAGTCTGTTCCCTGATTCCCTGTTTTCTATTTAAGATATAATCTGCTGTATTTAACCACTTATCTGCAGCTTGCACTACAACCCTACCTCTACAAACCTGTAATGAACAATGATCTGCTTTATTTAAACTAGGTTTTGAGTACGTAGGTGTATTAGGTTTACTGCAATAATACACGACCCCTATTTTAATATTGTTTTCAACACAGAAATTTAATTTGCCACTTACGTTACCTGTTGACTGCCTGTCTGTTGCTCCTCTGCATCTGCTCTATGTCTTTTCATTTCTGAGTCTAGGATAAAGCAGGCAAAGCTTTCCTCTAGGAAATACCATTCTGATGGGACAGGGAAAGGAGGAAGAGAGTGGGTAGAATTGTGCAGTGGCTCTCTAAATCTCTGCTTGGGTGTGACTAAGTCATATCCCCTCCCTTTCGTCAAAGCAAATCGTCTGGCTGGGTCCTATGTCCATGGGGCAGGAAAGTGTTCTCCAATAGGAGACAGTGCCAGGCACCTCACAAAGAAGGAAGGATACAGAATCCTCTTTCAGGCTGGGGTAGAGGACACTTGGGAAAACATAATCTACCCAATTATATCTGATACAAAAAAAATCACATACTTTTAAATTATGCACATTTTAGGCACTTTCATATTTGATATATTTTACATAAAAATAGTGAATTCACAGACTGTGCATCCCCGGTGAAGCACTCTCCCTGCACAGGGTGACAAGACAAACAGAAAGTGTGAACAAAGCTTTAAGGTGTGAAGACTACATTCAGAATATCCATTAGGTGACGTGAAGTTTACAGACAAAGTAAAGGATATTTTCTAGAAATAAAAAAAAAAATATTTAGTGTACAGATTAAAGGGGCTCACAGAATGCCATCCAGAATAAATAAAGACAAAGTCAAGGAGGATTTTCACAAAAAAGGCAGAATTGGCTCAACCTGTTATTAATACAGTGCTAAAGATGTAACATGTTAGATTCACCCACTGATGATTCATCCTGAATTTATTTTCATAGATTGTCCCAGTTTTCTCTATATTCCTCTTTAGAATTCTACAGTTTTATTTCACTCACATTTTCTACCAGCCAGGAACTGTATTCAAGTTATTCTCCTTGAAATCCTACAGTCTAGCAGTCACTGGCACATAGTAGGTTCCCAATAACGAATCGATAAATAGATATAAAAGTAGGCACACTGAACTTCTCATCATTTCCCTAAATGGCCATGGTCTTTCATTCCTGCCCATGCAGTTCTCACTGCTGGACGTCCTCTCTCACCATGCAAACAGTTAATAACAACCCTCCCTCCCCCCGCCCCGCCACCGACCCCCGCTCAATCTTCTGTGCTTCATTGACCTTTATACATACTTTTGTTATAGCACTTATCACTCTGGGTACACTATGTCTCTATATTTCCATTTGCCCTCTAGTATCTATAAGAGTCTGTATATAGGAGGGATCTATAGAGTGTATGATTAGTGCATGGATTGTGTCCATCACTATTTTAGTACTTTGCCCCATTTTTTTTTTCTGCTGAGACTTATCCTGTCATTTAATGCAGGACTTTTCCAATGGTGATATCACACCAATTCAGAGAGTGGTAACCGAGAGGAATAGAAATAATTTTGCAAAAGTGCCGGGAGCCGGTCCATGCTTGCTGTTTCAAGGGACCTGGCATATATGGCATACTGTTCTTGGCACTATGTGTTTTAACCAAGGTCTCTGAGAAAGGTGGTTTCCCCAGGTAGGGATTTTCCCCTGAAGTTAGGGAGGGAATAAAACCCCTCAACTAAGTGCCAGGCGGGTAATTAATCCCTTTAACTACGAACAATCATGCTTAAACTACATAATCTTTTCTCCCTGGAATGGAGATAAGAAACGCCCTAACCTTTGTAATAGAGATTGATAGGATTGAATCAACTGGTATAAATACAGTTGTAACAAGACAGAAACACTCAGAACTCAGGAGACAGAATTCAGAAGACAGAACCTACACGGAGCCTAGAGACAGAAGAACTTCGCTGGCGAGAGCATGCCAGAGGATCCTGGACCGGGACTGGCCTCGGAGCCTAGAGACAGAGCCTAGCGGGAGAACATGGCAAGGGATCCTGGACTGAACCTGACTACAGAGATTGGCAGGAGAACCTGACTGGAACCTGGACACTGAACCTGACTGGAGAGCCTGGACAGAACCTGGCTGGAGAACCTAGCGAGGGAACATGGCTACAGAACCTCGCTGGAGATCCGAAGCAGAGCCTCTCTGGAGATCTGGGCTAGAGATCCTGGCTAGGTTGCTGATCAACTGAACGCTGTCTCCGTGTCATTCCTTCTTCGCCGACTCCGTCCACACCTTTGGGGACCCCTGGACCCGCTGGGGTTGGACCCCGGCATATGGCGCCCGAACAGGGACCCCTAAGTAAGCGCCCCGCACTCGGGACGGATCGGACTCCACCGTAGGAAGAGGGTGGATAGTCTTCGCCGACTCCGTCCACACCTTTGGGAATGCCTGGAACAGGATTCCCTTAGGTAAGCCCCCCCCTCATTGAGAACCCCCACACTCGGGACGGATCAGACTCCACCGTAGGAAGAGGGTGGATAGTCTTCGCCGAATCCGTCCACACCTTTGGGAACCCCTGGAACAGGATTCCCCTAGGTAAGCCCCCCTCCCCCACTGAGAACCCCCACACTCGGGACGGATCAGACTCCACCGTAGGAAGAGGGTGGATAGTCTTCGCCGACTCCGTCCACACCTTTGGGAACCCCTGGAACGGGATTCCCTTAGGTAAGCCCCCCCCATTGAGAACCCCACACTCGGGACGGATAGGACTCCACCAGGGTGCTACAGACCCCCCTATAGAGGATAAATAGGGTAAGAAGGTGGATAGTACAGAACTTAGATTGAGAAGATGTGCCATACTGAGTCCAAAGAAAGAAGACTCTGTATTGATCTTTAGATTAAGAAGATGTACCATACTGAGTCTAAAGAAAAAAGACTCCGTATTGATCTTTTAACACATATGCTTGTTAGCAGCGGAATTAAGGTTACTCCCAGTCAGATGGAACATTTTATACAAGAAATACGTCCATGCTTTTCTGAGGAAGGAAAGGTGCCGGAAAGGTAAATGTAGAGGCATGGGAGAAGGTAGGCCCAAGGAGCCTTATCCTTAACCCCACTGCAGCCTTTCCACCCCGGGAAAGTGCAGGATTGGCAAGCTCTCCCTGGGGTGATAGATCAGGACTCAGGTAATAGCAGAAAGCGCCAATCCTACTCTTAAAATGGATATAAGAGAGCATTTCAGGTTTTTCTTTTTAATGCCTGCTTTTAAAAAATAAAAAAGGGGGAATTTGCCGGGAGCCGGTCCATGCTTGCTGTTTCAAGGGACCTGGCATATATGGCATACTGTTCTTGGCACTATGTGTTTTAACCAAGGTCTCTGAGAAAGGTGGTTTCCCCAGGTAGGGATTTTCCCCTGAAGTTAGGGAGGGAATAAAACCCCTCAACTAAGTGCCAGGCGGGTAATTAATCCCTTTAACTACGAACAATCATGCTTAAACTACATAATCTTTTCTCCCTGGAATGGAGATAAGAAACGCCCTAACCTTTGTAATAGAGATTGATAGGATTGAATCAACTGGTATAAATACAGTTGTAACAAGACAGAAACACTCAGAACTCAGGAGACAGAATTCAGAAGACAGAACCTACACGGAGCCTAGAGACAGAAGAACTTCGCTGGCGAGAGCATGCCAGAGGATCCTGGACCGGGACTGGCCTCGGAGCCTAGAGACAGAGCCTAGCGGGAGAACATGGCAAGGGATCCTGGACTGAACCTGACTACAGAGATTGGCAGGAGAACCTGACTGGAACCTGGACACTGAACCTGACTGGAGAGCCTGGACAGAACCTGGCTGGAGAACCTAGCGAGGGAACATGGCTACAGAACCTCGCTGGAGATCCGAAGCAGAACCTCTCTGGAGATCCGGGCTGGAGATCCTGGCTAGGCTGCTGATCAACTCAACGCTGTCTCCGTGACATTCCTTCTTCGCCGACTCCGTCCACACCTTTGGGGACCCCTGGACCCGCTGGGGTTTGGACCCCGGCACAAAAGTGCCACTTCAAAAGGCACTTTTGGCCTGAAATCAGAAACTCTGCCTTAAATGATGATAGTCTGAGTGGTTATTATAGTCTGTTTTCTCTATCAAGAAAGCAATCAAAGCCTTTAATTAACTTAAAGGTACTAGAAGGAAAATTAAGTGATGTCCATTCATTTTTATCTTTGATATGAAAGTCATTTATTATTAGAATTACTTTAAGCATAAACAATGCAACTGATCACTTGGCTGATAATAAAGATTTTAGGAGTTGTGGTGAAACCTATATTCTTTAGTTATAAGATATAAATAATATTTTCTTATGGTGTTTCTGTAGGGCAACAATATTCAACCTTTTTCATCTCATGGCACACATAAGCTGATTATTAAAATTCTGCAGCACATCAAAAATATATATATTTTTTGCCAATCTGACAGTATCTAAACCCATTCTGATTTAGGAAAAATCTGATATGAATCTTTGTGGGAGGCTGAGTTCATGTAGGAGGTTTTCCCCCATGGTAATTGAGTAAACTCAGCCATTCCCTTTCATTAAATGGTTTATAGACCTTGACAATGTAAAGAATTGTGTGCTAGGATTACCCTAAAGATTTTGGATTATACATTTCTATGACTTAGAAAAATCAATAAAGAAAATATTAAATCACTATGACTTGCCATTATATTTAAGAGAATTAATTAGCAATTAATTTTGGGTCTTTCTCTGCAAGATCTGAGAATGTTCTGAGATTTTGCCTACTGGCAAGTTAATATGTTAGCCTGCCAGTCTCATGGATGCTGGCGGAAGACACAAGACTTCTGGATCAGAGACAAAGGACACTGTGTTTCTCACAGCAACAGGACAGTTTATTGCTCACATAAATAGCAGCAGCCAAAGTAGTAGTGTTTTTAAAAATATATTTTTACTGATTTCAGAGAGGAAGGGAGAGGGAGAGAGAGATGGAAACATCAATGATGTGAGAGAATCATTGACCGGCTGCCTCCTGCAACTGGGGATAGAGTCTGCAACCCAGGCATGTGCTTTGGGACCATGGCCTCTGGTTCATAGGTCTCCACTGAGCCACAACTGGCCTGGCAATAGTAGCATGTTTGTAGCCTCTCAATTTCTACAGGGCTATGTGAAGCATGGTAGATGACACATACACCAATGAGAGGTATGACAGTATACGGGCTTTGGCACCCTGAATTTTTTTATGGGCAATAAGCATACCAGCTCTGTGCTCCAAAGGGCGGCACTATCCAATTCTGTCTTCTGAGATGGTTCACTATACAAGCTATCTTGAACAAAGGGCAGTCAATACCTTGCTCGTAAAACTACAAAAATGTAACAAATCCATAGAATTTTTTTTTTTTTGTCTCCTAACAGTCATAGACCATGAGTCAGTCCGTAGTAGGCAGCACAATAGGCCTGGGCAGAGACAGGCCAGGTACAGGGGTCACCAGGGCGGAGTCTCAGAGGCCTAGCAACAAGCAAAACCACAAGCCTTTGCATGAGCATTCCCCTAAGCATTAACCCGGAGAGACGACACCTGGGCTTCAGCTGTGTTTCACTCCAGGCCCAGAGTAGCAGCATGGCTGACACCCCGACCACCGGCATTGACTAATGAACCTTTCCCAATCAGTGGAGCCTATGACTATGGGGGCCACACCTGGAGAGAGGGTGAATATTTTATTGAGATCCTCACCTGAGACCTCCAGTAACCCTTTTTCTGCAGCACACTGCAGACTTCCCTCTCTCTTTTGTCTCTCAAGTTTTCTCTCTCTCTCTCTCTCTCTCTCTCTTTCTCTCTCTCTCTCTCTCCCCCCCCTAAGTTCCAAAGGTCTCTTCTTTTGCCTCTGTAGCTCCTTTCTTGAGCCCGTTTCTTCTATGGCTCAGTTTACTTCTGTGACTTTCTAAATAAACTTTCTCTTATAGTTTGATCTTGCCTCTGAATTCTTTCTTAGCCAGAACCCAAGTACCAAGGTTGCTGAACCCAGGTCTAACACCTGGTGCTATTTTGTCACCAACAATTCCATGTTATAAGATCATGCCTCAGAATATTACAGTCTTAGGACATAACAAAAGAGAAAAACTTTAATCTGGAATGTTTTTTATGATTTTGTATTAATGCTATTCTTAAGTAGAAAACAGTTTTTTTATATAAAGAATATAAAATTTAAACTTCACTTACAAATCTATTATCAGGATGAAAAATTATTTGTAGAGTCCTCTGAGTATAGTTTTATACCTATCAACAAAGATTATCACATATATACTTAACAGTTGTTCTATGGCTATGAAAGTTAAAGACAATGACAATGAAAGGACAAATCTAACTTTACCTTTAAATACTAATCATTGGATAATTCATGCCTATGATTTAGTGTTTCTTATTATTCAATATGAAAATGTTAACTGGTGTTTAATGCTAGGCTTATAATAAGCCAAATATACTCTTTAAAAGTTAATTTTTAAATGTTTCCTCCATGTTCATTGGACATCCTGTTTTACAATATGCCCATTTATTTTAAATGCAAATATAAAATTATTTATTGAAAAAATTTCCCTTAATGATGTCCTTTTTATAGTATTAGCAACTAAGTGCTATTTTTTTTTAATTTCCATGAACGATACTGACAATGGATTAGTACCAGATACACAAGTGCATCTGAAAATGCATAATCTGACCTTTATCTCTACTGTAATCAGCATGAGCTGTCACCCTTCATGGTATAACTTAACAGCTGTTATAATAACTGACCGTAATCAATCATTTGCACTTGCCTGATTCAACCAAGCTGAATTGCTTTGAGCCTTTCTCTCAAAGACTGATTTAACTCTGGGAATCGGTGAGGAATTTTGTCTTACTCTATCTATATGGCTTTTGAGGGAATCTGATAAAATTATAAATAAAACAAAATGGCAATGTATGTGCAAACCTAATTTAAATAAACATATCTTTAAAACTATGTTGTAAACCAAAATTAAATTTAATGAGTGGAGTATTAGAAATTTTAAATGACAGTCTTAGGCACCAAAGTTAAAAAATAAAATTGAATGTCATTTTACATGCTTGTTAGCTTCCAATATTAGTCTTATTAAACGCATAATAAAACATAATTAACAACAGAAAAAATGTTTTCTAAGACCTAAAATTAAAGCATAAGTAGAGATATTGAATTTTAATAGGCCACTTTATTTATCTTTGCTATTTGGGGGAAAATGTTTTAGAGAACTCTGAAAATCTGAGGTCATTATATCTATGCCCATTGTTTTTTGGGTTAGAAAACTAAAGTATAGAGATAGTAAGAGACATTTCCAACATTGGTTGTGGTAGCAGACTAGAGTCCTGGGTCAGTAATTGGTCAGGGAGAAGAGATGTGGCAGAATCCCACTCACATAGAGCTAGAAGGGAAGTTCTGCTCAAGGGAGAATATAAATATTATTGAACTCACCACTAGGTGGGGCTTTAAATGACTCATTTGTCCAAATATACAATATATTGATTTATTTATGACTAATGGTGTGTTTATTTTTTAATTAAATTTATTTTTGTGACACTGGTTAATAATATTATATAGTATTGAAGTGCACAATTCTATAATACATCATCTGTTTATTGCATTGTGTGTCTACCACCCAAAGTCAAATCTTTTGTTACCACATATTTGACCTCCTTTACCCTTCACTCCTCTCCCAACCCATCCCCTCAGGTAATTACCATACTATTATCTGTGTCTATGAGTTTTTATTTGTCTTCCTTGTTTGTTCATTTGATACTTTCAGTTTTATATTCCACATATGAATGAAATCATATGGTTCTTAACTTTTTCTTTCTGACTTATTTTGATTAGAATGACATTCTCAAAATCCAAGACATGGAAACAAAGTATCTTTTGATAGATGATCTGATGTGGTCTGTACATAAAATGGAATAGTACTCAGCCATACGAAAAGATGAAATGCTGTGCTGTCATTTATGACAACATGGATGGATCTATTGGTACCTTCATATACACTGTCCAGTTGATAACTGGAATGGTGAGCCCAGGTGTTTTTCCCAGGGTCATGTCTCATGACACCAAAGAATGAGCTCCACTGACCAGAAGGTTCAAGCAAAAGTGGGGAAAAAATTTTTATAAGCAGATTCAGACCCCTGCAAGGGGAGGGGGACCCCATAGTGGGCTGCCTGTTAAAGCCTTGTCGTCCAATGGTATGTATTTGCCAAAGCCTGCTCTATCTCTACCTGTGTCCTCACCTGATTGATTCCCTCAATTGTTCTCGCCCAGCAACGGACCTGAACTTTGCCTGTTTCTATGTGTACTTTCTGTGTCCCTGTGCTGATCTTACCCTGTTTCTATGTGTACTTTCTCTGTCCCTGTGCTGATCTTACCCTGTTTCTATGTGTACTTTCTGTGTCCCTGTGCTGATCTTACCCTGTTTCTATGTGTACTTTCTGTGTCCCTGTGCTGATCTTACCCTGTTTCTATGTGTTCTTTCTCTGTCCCTGTGCTGATCTTACCCTGTTTCTATGTGTACTTTCTGTGTCCCTGTGCTGATCTTACCCTGTTTCTATGTGTTCTTTCTCTGTCCCTGTGCTGATCTTACCCTGTTTCTATGTGTACTTTCTCTGTCCCTGTGCCGATCTTACCCTGTTTCCATGTGTACTTTCTCTGTCCCTGTGCCGATCTTACCCTGTTTCCATGTGTACTTTCTCTGTCCCTGTGCCGATCTTACCCTGTTTCCATGTGTACTTTCTCTGTCCCTGTGCCGATCTTACCCTGTTTCCATGTGTACTTTCTCTGTCCCTGTGCCGATCTTACCCTGTTTCCATGTGTACTTTCTCTGTCCCTGTGCCGATCTTACCCTGTTTCCATGTGTACTTTCTCTGTCCCTGTGCCGATCTTACCCTGTTTCCATGTGTACTTTCTCTGTCCCTGTGCCGATCTTACCCTGTTTCCATGTGTACTTTCTCTGTCCCTGTGCCGATCTTACCCTGTTTCCATGTGTACTTTCTCTGTCCCTGTGCCGATCTTACCCTGTTTCCATGTGTACTTTCTCTGTCCCTGTGCCGATCTTACCCTGTTTCTATGTGTACTCTCTGTCCCTGTGCCGATCTTACCCTGTTTCTATGTGTGCTTTCTCGGTCCCTGTGCCGATCTTACCCTGTTTCTATGTGTTCTTTCTCGGTCCCTGTGCCGATCTTACCCTGTTTCTATGTGTTCTTTCTCGGTCCCTGTGACGATCTTACCCTGTTTCTATGTGTTCTTTCTCTGTCCCTGTGCTGATCTTACCCTGTTTCTATGTGTACTTCTGTCCCTGTGCTGATCTTACCCTGTTTCTATGTGTGCTTTCTCTGTCCCTGTGCTGAACTTTCTCTGCTTCTATGCGCTCATACACCTTGTGACTGCAGGTCCTCCTCTGTTTTCCATGCCTCCTGCTTTGAGTCCAGAAACATTTTATTATTTCTGCTTGGTTGGTTCTGGGATTAGGCTGCTCAAACTGATGTGTCTGCCCCTGCCTATGCTCCACCTGCCTCTGTTTTCCACTGGACCCCTGCCCTGGCTGCCTGCATTTCAAGTTAACCCTCTCACAGTCAAAACCTAGTGATATCATTGAAGTGCCAGCAAGATGACAACTTTGTAGTACTCCCATAGCAGTTTATTTCACCTCGATATTTTGGCAATGTTGTTTAAACTATTTGTCATCTTATAACTAAGTAGGCTTTTAAAAAGCTGAATAGAGAAATTCTTTTAAAAGTGTTGAGTAGAAAAATTTTCACTGATTATCTTTTTTCTTCCCCTCAGCAATTTTTCCTATAGCAAATATATACATCTAAAATAATTTCTTTGACCTTAAAGCTTCTTAAAGTAGGGTAACAACTGATCAATACTTTCATGTCCCTGACGATATAATGATATTAGTGTTTCTTCAACTGAAACAGAAATTATTTAGCTACTCTCTTCACCACAAGGCAAAGGGTCTCCTCATAGCACTGATGAAACAGTTCATTAATTATCTTTTCTTATAATTTAGGCTCTTGACATCCTGTTTGACAGTTATTTACTTTCACCTACAAAGTACCATGTACACACAAATATGCTGCTGTGTAAATGAAAAGCTGTACTTTGGCAAGCTACTGAGGAAAATATTTACTTAATTTTTTTCTTTTTAGATTTTTTTATTGTTGACAGTATTACAGATGTCCCCCATTTTCCCACTTCCTCACCCATCCCTCCCCTTCCCCTTAGGCCTTACAACACTACTGTCTATGTCCATGATCTATGCATATAAGTATACTAGAGGCCCAGTGCGTAAAATTGCCCATGGTAGCCCACTGCGGCTCACAGCCCCACCCACCCATCCACCGAGCTTGCAGCACCACCCACCTGCCTGGCAGCCACCTTGCTGCGATTGGAGCCTGTGGGTTGTGGGGGAGGAACTGAGAGGTGCTCAATGCACCTCAGGGTGAACGGCCATTTGGTCATCCTGGTCATCATGGGCACTGGCTTTTTATATATAGATAAGTTCATTTGATTTTGACACTTAACAGTACCTGGTTTAGAATACATTTAATATTATTTTCTTCGATCTCTATCACACTCTACTTTTTAAAATTACTAAATTTGACATCCCCTTTCATGAATAAATGTACTTATTAAGTACATTTAATTTGAATTGTGTAATATGTAGAATTGGAAAGAATCCTTCATCACTAAGAAGCAACATGGAATTTCTGCTGACTTTTTTTGTTGTTGTTTTAAGTATTTATTTTGTTGCTTTTTAAAATTTTCAGCTTGATTGAGATATAATTGACATATAGTATTGTGTAAGTTTAAGGTTCACAACATGAGAATTTAATAAGTGCATATATTGAGAAATGCATATATTACCACAATAAAGTTGGTTAACATATTCATCACCTCACATAGTTATCATTTTGTCTGTGGGAGTGGTGATAACTTTTAAGATTTATTCTCTTACCAACTTTTAATTATACAATATAGTATTGTTAACTATAGTCATAATGCTGAACATTATATCCTCATATTTATTATAATAATATGAATAAATTCTGAGAATATTTGCCCACCTTCACCCATCACCCTAGCTCCACCCCTGGCAGATACCAATCTATTTTCTGTAGAATTCAATGGTAACATCTTCTGATCCTGGGCTTTTATTTGTGGGGAGATTCTTTATTATTAATTTAATCTCCTTACTCATTACTGGCATGTTTAGATTTTCTATTTTTATAATTCAGTCTTGGTTGGTGTATGTTTCTAGGAATGTATTCATTTTTTTCCGTTGTGCAATTTGTTGCATAAATGTTTGTAGTCTCTTATGGTCCCTTTTATTTCTTTGCTATCTATTTTAATGTCTCCTCTCTCATTTTTAATTTTATTTATTTGAGTTATCTCACTTTTCTTGATATGTGTAGCAAAAGATTTGTCAATTTTGTCTGCAAATCTTTTCTATTTGTTATCTATTTTCTATTTCATTATTTTATGCCCTATTTTTTCCCCTTCTGCTAAGTTTGGCCTTATTTTGTTTTTCTTTTTCTAGTTCCTTGAAGTGTAAAGTTAAAGTTTTCATTTGAGATTTTTCTGTAATTTTGATGTGAGCATTTCTATCTGTAAACATTTATTGTAGAATTGCTCCTGCTGTATTCCACACCTATTGGTGTATTGTGCTTCTATTTTCATTTTTCTCAAGATAATCTTTGACTTCTTGTTGATTCCTCCTTGACCCAGAGCTTGCTCAGGAGTGTGTTGTTTAATTTCTGAGAATGTATGAATTTTCCAGGTTTTTTTTTCCTATTATTGATGCTCAGCTTCATACCATTGTGGTTGCAAAAAATACTTGATATAGTTTCTATTTTCTTGGATTTGTTGTAACTTGTTCTGTGCCCTAACATATATCTACCCAAGAAAATGTCGTGTGTGTGTTATAGAAGAATGTGTATTCTGCTGTTGGTGGGTGCAATGTTGTATATATGTCTTTATATATTCTGTAGACTAGGTCAGTTTGATGTATATTGTTGACCTAGCCATTGTTGAGAATGTGGTATTGAAGCCTCTTGTATTATATTGCTGTTTATTTCTCTTTTTAGCTCTGTTGGTATTTGCTTTATATATTTAGATGCTTTGATGTTAGGTATATAAATATAATTGTTTTAGCTTCTTGATGAATTAATCATTATAAAAAAATCTTTTTTGTCTCATGATAATTTTATGTTAAATTTTATTTTTCTGATATAAGTTTAGCTACCCCTGCTTTCTTTTGGTTACCATTAGCTTATGATGTTTTTCAATCCATTCACACTCATCCTATGTGTGTTCTTAAAGCTAAAGTAAATCTCTTATTGAAAGCATATCATTAGATCAAAGTCTCTTGATTGGAAAATTTAATCCATTTACATTTAAACTAATCATTGATAGTTAAGTACTTATGATTGCCATTTGTTTTCTGATTGTTTTGTAGATAGTTTGATCCTTGCTTCCTCTCTTGCTGCCTTCCTTTGTGATTTGATTACATTTTTGCCTTGGATGCTTTAACTCCTTTATCATATCTTGTGTATCTACTGCACAAGATGAGGTTTACATAAAATCCTATATAATAAAACCCAAATATGCAAATTGACCTTCCAGTGGAACAACCGGTTGCTATGAAGCACACTGACCACCAGGGGGCAGAAGCTCAACTCAGGAACAGGGCTCATGGCTGGTGAGCACAGCGATGGTGGCGTGAACCACTCCTGCCTCCGCAGAGTGCTAAGGAGCAGTGAGCCTAGTGGTAAGGAGCAGCAAGAAGGTGGGCAGTAAGGAGCGAGGAGTCTCGGACTGCCAGAGGGTGCAGGTTGGGCTGAAGGACGCCCCCCCCCTCCCCCAGCGTATGAATTTTGTGCACCCATAGTCATAACATTCTCTCTCAAGCTGATAAGTTAACTTTTACACATTCGTATGTTTCCATGATGTTCACTAACACATTTTTCATTCTACCTTGAAGTTCACCCACTTGCATTTCATATAAGATGAAATGCAAGTGGGTGAAGAACTAGTTGTGAAGAACTCCCTCTATTTTTTACTGGTATTTGTCTTGGAAACTCATTCTTTCCTTCATATCTTAGAGACAGCTTTGGTATCTTTCTCTCTTTCTCTTTTTCTTTCTCTCTTCCTTTCTCTCCTTCTCTCTTCCTTTCTCTCTTTCTCTCATTCTTTCTTTCTCTCTCCCTCTTCCTTCCTTCCTTCCTTCCTTCCTTCCTTCCTTCCTTCCTTCCTTCCTTCCTTCCTTCCTTCCTTCCTTCCTTCCTCTCTCTCTCTCTCTCTCTCTCTCTCTCTCTCTCTCTCTTTCTTTCTTTCTTTCTTTCTTTCTTTCTTTCTTTCTTTCTTTCTTTCTTCTTTTTTATATATTGAATTGTATCATCCATTGTATCATCCTACTTTCTCCTGGCCTGCAAATCTCCTGAGAAATACACTTATAGTATTTATGGAGGTTTTCTTGTATGTAACAAGTCACTTTTCTCTTTCTACTTTCAAAATTCATTCTTTGATTCTGATAAATTAGTCTATTTGTAACTTTTCTAAGGTTCAACCTTTTTGGGTTCTTTTGGGCCTCATAAATCTGTATATACACTTCTCTCTGCAAGATTTTGGAATTTTTCAGCCATTATTGCTCCAAATAGACTTTCTGTCCTTTTATCTTTCTCTTATCCTTCCAGGCTTTCTCATCTGGTAGGCTTCCAGCTCTACTTTACAGTTGGGTGGAGCTGGATATTGTGCACCTTTACTGAGCTGAACCCCTGTCCAGACTTTCTCCCATTGGGTGAAGCTGTGGCTGTGCTCCATAATCAAGCAGAGTCGAGGCTGAGCTCCCTGCTTGGGCAAGGCCACATGCTGTTCTCAACGGTCAGGCAGAGCCATAGGGTTAACTCTGCTGCTAAGTAGACTAGGCTCTAAGGCTGCTCAGGATTAATGTCCAGGCTCTTTGGTCTGTGTCTGTAGAGGCTATGCTCAACAATTTGGCAGGACTCCTGGCGTGGCTTCCTGCCTAAGCAGGCCATAGGATGTGCTCCATAGTTGCTGGGCATCTATGGCCAAGCTTGCCAGTGGAGTGACCTGGAGACTATGATTAGCAGTGGACTGGACTGCTCATTTCCTGACCTTTCCTCCCTAGAGATAACATCTAAGCCTCAGTTGTATTTCAGCTCCAGACCCAGAAAAGCAGCAAAACCAGACAAGCAACACCTAGGCTGATCATTAGGATCAGCTGTATTGAATAATGATCCCCTGCCCTGGTGCCAACCAATCAATCTGTGGAAACCCTGACCCTGAAAAGCTGCTGAATATTCTATTGGATCTTCCCCTGGGACCTCCCCTAAACTCTCCACCCTTAAAACCCTTAGGGCAGAGGATCCATCCCCCTCTCCCATTCTGGAGCACACCTGGAGCCTTTCTCTTTCTCCTCTCTCCCTTCCTCCCCCAAGGTTTGTTATCACAACCTTTCTCACTCCCAAGTTTCAAGGGAACTTTGCCTCTATAACTTGTTTCAGAAGCCCCTTTATTTTACAAATGACTTCTTCTACCTCTGTGATTTTATAAATACACCAGAGGCATGGTGCACAAATTCATGCATGGGTGGGGTCCCTTGGCCTGGCCAATGATCAGGGACGATCAGGACCTTCTTGCCCAGTCCCAATCAGGGCAGATCGGGGCTGGCCAGCGGCAGGGAGGGACCATGGGAGGTTGGCCAGCCACGAGAGGTTGGCTGTGGGAGCACACTGACCATCAGGGGGAAGTTTCTGCATTGAATGTCTGCCTCCTGGTGATCAGTGAGCATCATAGCGACTGGTCGACTGGTCATCTGGTCATTTGGTCACTTAGGCTTTTACATATATACTAGAGGCCTGGTGCACAAAAATTTGTGCACTTGGGGTGGAGGGTCCCTCAGCCCAGCCTGTGCCCTCTCACAGTCTGGGACCCCTCGGGGGATGACCACCTGCTGGCTTAGGCCTGCTCCCCAGGGGATTGGGCCTAAGCTGGCAATCAGACATCCTTCTGGCAGCCTGGCAGCCCTCAGGGGATGTCCACTTGCCAGTGGGGACCAGACCTAAGCTGCAGTCAGACATCCTTAGCACTGCTGAGGATGCTGGAGAGGTTCCCACCATCACCGCTGTACTGGCAGCCATCAGCCTGGCTTGTGGCTGAGCAGAGCTCCCCCATGTGGGAGCGCACTAACCACCAGAGGGAAGCTCCTGCATTGAGCGTCTGCCCCCTGGTGGTCAGTGTGTGTCATAGTGACCAGTCATTCCCAGTCATTCTGCTCTTAGGGTCAGTTTGCATATTACCCTTTTACTATATAAGATAGAGGCCTGGTGCATGGGTGGGGGCCGGCTGGTTTGTCCTGAACGGTGTCCCGGATCAGGGTAGGGGTCCCGCTTGGGTGCCTGGCCAGCCTGGGTGAGGGGCTGATGGCTGTTTGCAGCTGGTCACACCCCCTTCAGGGTGGGGGTCCCCACTGGGGTGCCTGGCCAGTCTGAGTGAGGGGCTGAGGGCTGTTTTCAGGCTGGCCTGTGACTGAAGCTCCCAGCCTCTCCTTTTTTTCTTTTTTCTTTTTTTTATTCTGGGATTTATTTACCTTCTATAATTGAAACTTTGTTGCCATCCTGCTCTCTCCAGCTCTGAGGCTGCGGCTGGCTGAAAGCAGGTATCTGGGATTTGTTTAGCTTCTATAATTGAAACTTTGTTGCTTTTGGATCTGTTGCTTTCAGAGCTTAGAGCAGGCTGTGGCAGGCGGGGAACCTTGGCTTCTTCCATCACTGGAGCAAGCAAACCTCCTGCTCGCTTCAGCTGCGTGGCTGCCGGCTGCCATCTTTGTTGGCAGTTAATTTGCATATCTCGCTGATTAGCCAATGGGAAATGTAGCGGAGGTACGGTTAATTACCCTTTTGTCTTTCATTAGATAGGATATATATGTATGTATGTATATATATATTCTCTTATAGTTGGAGTCTTGGCTCTGAATTATTTCTTAGCCAGAATTCAAGTACTGAACCCAGGTCCAGTCTGACCCCAGCAGTCTAAACACTTGATGCCACTCTTGCCACTCAGGACAATGTCCTGACTCTAATTGGCAATGTCCCTCCCCTGCTGACTCTTTTTAAAGCTTGAAGCTATAGAATTATTCTAGGTACATAGGTAGGCTTATGGATCCTAAATTGAACCAAACGGCTTTTTCAATATGCCATACTAATTTTCAAAGATATTGTATTTTATTGGCCAGGAATTATATCCCTTTTCCCTGCTTACCACTACATCCCTGTATCAAATTTTCATCTAAAGTCAGTTTTAGTTATTTCCCCTTTAAACTTCAAAGTCTGGCTAATTTCTGTTTTTGTCAAGATCAAAATAATTCTATGCATTTCACAGCTCTTGCTGTAATGTAAGCTTAGTGGCTGCCAGTGAAGAAACAAATTAGAATTTTCTTGCTCAAGCCCCGAGAGTAAATGAATTGCTTCCTTGCATTATGTAAAGAGAAAGGAAAGGGGACAGTTTATTTGTATTCAGTTTAACCTCTCTGAGCTCTTGACATTGGAACTGTTTAATGGCAAACTGTTAAGAACTATTAAGTTCTCATTAGTGATGCCTTGGGTTACAGCCATGTGGAATAGGACATCATCTAATAGCAAATATAAAAGCATATTTATGAAAAGGAGAGAAAGGCTTGCCTGAATTATTTAGAAGAAGAAAACAGAAGAATAGAACTTAATTGGTATCAAAACTGGATCAGAGACTAATTATGATTTAAGTTCCATGTAACTTTACCTTCTCATTTCTTGACTTAGTAATTGTTTCTGACAATGTCATGGCTAGAAGAATGAAGTGCTTTCAGAAATGTGAGCAGCTGAGAATCATTATTAACCTCAGGCCATCTATATAATTAATAATTCAATGTAATTTTATCTATACTAGTGTTCAGAAGCTTTGTTATGAGATAAGGTAAAATTAATCCAGTTGTCAGGGAGCAAATAAAAAAGAATACAACTCATATATCAATTAATTTATTCTAGTTTGGAAGTCTGTATGTAGATTGCAGTGTAACATGACAATTATTAATGATTTAAATTTGATGAATTCTTATATGTCATTGGCATATTGAAGTGCAAATAAAGCAAGGATAGCAACGCTAATTGGCATATTGATGACACTGAAAATATAAAAAAGCTATGCCCATTTCAGGGAACGAAAAGAAATACTTCGAGTCACATTTTAGCAAAAGCATCATGATGTGTTCGTGAGCTTTACACACACACACACACACACACACACACAGACACACATATATTTAAACTTATTATAAACACAATTTAATTATGTGCTCAAACAGTATACATCATATGAAGACATTAAGCGGCTGTTTTATTTAGGTTCAGGTCTCCTAAATTTTATTATCTCTTCTTTCTTAAGTAGGCACCTGGAGGCCACTTATTGGACTGTTTTAATCAAATGAAATTTATTATTTCTGAAAGTTGGGCATTTGTTTAAATATTTGCTTTAAGAGTGTTTATTGTTTTGCTCCTTATGTAGACTATTCTATCTTATCTATAATAAAAATCATATAACTTTAAAGTTCTATCTAAATTATATATATATATATATATATATATATATATATATATATATATATATAATTTAAAACTAGAAACAATGCACAAGACCCAGAATTCAAATTTATTCGAAACAGTATTTCACTGAAAGACTGAAATTCAGTTAACCAAATGTTTTATTTATATTCTTCTTTTATCTTATTGTGACCATCTATGCACATCAATGTATCTGTCTATTTTCTTGTTGTTCTTAATCCTTACCTGAGGATATTTTTTCCATTGATTTTTTTTTTTAGAGAGAGTAGAAGAGAGGGAGAAGGAGACAAAGAGAGAGAGAGAAAACTTGAGGTGAGAGAGGCACGTTGATTAAGGTTGCCTCCTGCACATACCCTGCACCCAATTGGGGCTAGGGATTAAACCTGCAACTCTGGTGCCCTTGACTGGAAATCCAACAGAGACCCTCACGGGGCAGGCTGACTCTCTAACCATTTAACAACACTGGCCAGGATGTGGCTGTCTATTTTAATTTCCTCATCTATAATGTGCAGTTAATAATTTCTTTTAAAAAAATTGTTTTATTGCTTAAAGTCTTACAAAGGGTATTACATATGTCTCCTTTTCCCCCCGCCCTTGACAATCCCCTGGCCTCCCCTACCCCCCAGTGTCTTATGTCCATTGGTTATGCTTCTACTTAGTTTATTATTGTGTAGTGAGAATGTAAGAGCAAAGTGTAATACTATATTGCAAAGACCCCAGCTTTGGTGTTAACAGCAGATTAAAATCCCATTAACTTTGTGAATGTCATTTAATAGCTTTCATTTTCTGTTTCTTCATCTGCAAAATGTTGTGCGTTAGAGATAAAGTATGTAAAGCACCTAGCACAAAATAAGTATTTTGCCAATGGATCTATTTTCTAATCTCACTATACAAGACTTACTCGGAAGATTGATAACCTATTATGAGTCCCTCAAAGAGCAGTTTCCCACTAAGGTTGAGGCAAGGACAATGCTATGCAAATAATAATGATATACATGTTTGTATGAAAACAAAATTTTGATATGTTCAGTCAATCAAACTGTTATGACAAATTAAACTCCAAGTTAAAGGTGATGTTGTCAAATATTTAGCTACTTATCAGAGTTTTCATTTTAATAATAATTTTTATCCTACAGGTATTTGTTAGATGTTTAAAAAACACAATAGTTTTTTGTTCCATAGAAAGTTTTAGGATTCCCAAGTAAAAGCCTATACTTTGCGTGTATAGTAGAAACTTTTGTAGCAGTTTTGGATCTTTATTACATATAAAAATTAGTTTCATCACAATAATCCCAAGGAGATCCTTTGAATGTTTTTTTAATCCTGAGTACCAAGCCCCCCAACCCAGCCTGGTCTTGGGAGCTGAGTCCAGTAGTTAAGAGGGCTTGTGGGGATTGAAGCTAGTGATGACTCTAGCAGCAAGGAAATTAACCAGTTAACTGCCACGCGTCCAAAACAGAAACCATCCCCACACGTTATGATATTTTGAATTTAATTTAAAAAATCAATTTGCAATGAATATTATAAAAATAAATAGATTATGAAAAATGATTTTAAAGTTGGTTAGGGCTGCCAGTTAAGGAAAACTTTTTTAATTATTATTATAGACTGGAGTCCCGGTGCACAAAAATTTGTGCATTCAGGGGGGAGGAGGGGTCCCTCAGCCCGGCCTGTGCTCTCTCGCAGTCTGGGACCCCTCAGGAGATAACGACCTGCTGGCTTAGGCCTGCTCCCGGGTGGCAGAGGGCAGGCCCAATCCCTAGGTGCAGCCCCTGGTTGGGCTCAGAGCAGGGCCGATTGGGGTGTTGGGGCGCCTTCCCCTGTCATGCACAGAGCAGGGTGGATTGGGAGGTTGCGATGCCACCCTCAGTCACGCTCAGGGTAGGGCTGATTGGGGGATTGGGGCGCCGCCACTCTCACACTCAGGGAAGGGCCTATGGGGAGGTTATGGCTCTACCCTGTCACACACAGAGCAGGGCCTGTGGGGGGGGGGCGGCTGGGGCGCCGCACCCTGTCACACACAGAGCCGGGCCCGTGCGGGGGGGAAAGAGGGGGTTGGGGCGCCGCACCCTGTCACACACAGAGCCACAGGGCGATCAGGGGGTTGGGGAGCTCCCCCATATCAGGCACAGTGCAGGGCTGATGAGGGGGTTGGGGCGCCTTCCCCTGTCAGGAACAGAGCAGGGCAGATAGGGAGGTTGTGGCCCCGCCCCCTGTTACACACAGAGCCGCAGGGCCATCAGGGGGTTTGGGGGCTGCCCCCTGTCACACTGATCCTGGTGCCAGGAGGCCTCGCGGCTCTGCTGATCCCAGTACTGGGAGGCATATTACCCTTTTACTATATAGGATAGAGGCCTGGTGCATGGGTGGGACTGGCTGGTTTGCCCTGAAGGGTGTCCTGGATCAGGGTGGGGGTCCCCCCTGGGGTGCCTGGCCAGCCTGGGTGAGGGGATGATGGCTGTTTGCAGCTGGTCACACACCCTTCAGGGTGGTTGTCCCCACTGGGGTGCCTGGCCAGTTTGGGTGAGGGGCTGAGTGCTGTTTTCAGGCCGACTGGAGCTCCCAACTGCTCCTTTTTTTTCTTTTTTCTTTTTTATTCTGGGCCAGCTTTAGCTCTGGCTCCAGCTCTGAGGCCTCTGCTGCTGAAAGAAGGTATCTGGTTTGTTTCGGTTTTATAATCGAAACAATGTATAACTCCAGCTCTGAGATCCCGGCTAGCTGAAAGCAGGTTTCTGAGGTTTTGTTTAGCTTCTATATTTGTTACAATGTTTCTTAAACTGCAAGCTCAGAGGCCGGCAGCGGCAGGCGGGGAACGTTGGTTTCCTCCCTCACTGAAGCAAGCAAGCCTCATGTTAGTTTCAAGCTGCCTGGCTGCCGGCCGCCATCTTGGCTGGCAGTTAATTTGCATATCTCGCTGATTAGCCAATGGGAAGGGTAGCGGTCGTACGCCAATTACCATGTTTCTCTTTTATTAGATAGGATGTGCAGCATGTGGGGAAAGTCCGCCACTTGCGTCTACAGCCACTTATGGTGTACAATGGGTTAAAAAGGGAGAGGAGACAATTTCTTTGGAGATAAAAGAGTGAGTCAAAGATGGGAAAGTTTTCTAGTAGCAGGAAGGCTGGTTAAAAAGTAAAAACTCTTGCACCTGGTTCATTGAAGGTTCAAGATAAATTGAAAATGTCCGCCCTTACAGTTTACTGCTACATACACATTATGCTAGCTGTGGTGGGTCTATAATGCATTACATCCCTCATATATTTTAGAATTTTATATTTGGAGGAAACATTAGTGGTTATTTACTTTAACCCATGTGCAATTTCAAATCTCCTAAGTTCAATTTATAGTTTTTCTTGGGTGAAATGAAGATTTCAGAATCAGCATTAATTTATTTAATTTTTGCAATTTTTTAAAATCCTCACCAGAAGAAATGTTCATTGGGGGAGAGAGAGAGAAATGTGTGAGAGAGACATCAATGAGATGCCTCCCACAAGCACCCCGACTGGAATGGAACCAACAATCCAGGCAGGTGCCCTGACTGGGAATCGAACACACAACACTTTGATGTACCAAACGATGCTCCAACCAACTGAGCCACCCAGCCAGGCCATCAGTATTTATTTTAACTTGTCTGTAACTTTACACTTGAATAAAAATATATGTGACTTAGACTAGACACCATTTAGTTCAATTTAAATTAGCAATTTATAATGGCAGGAACCTTATATGCAGCCTGATAGCTGACTGCTTAGACCAGCAAAATGAATGATTGCAACCTTGACTCTGCTCCGAGTTAAAAAAAAAAAAAAAGTAAATTGAATAATAATAATAATAATAATATTCTATAGCAACATATTTCTGGTTAATTTATATCCACTTAATATTTAGCTGCTTTTAGAAAACAAAAACCCATCTGAAATCCTTAAGGATATTTATAATGACCAAATCTAGAAAAAAATATAATATTTGTCCAGGGAGTCATTGGGGATTTTTATCCAAAGTTAGAAGTGACAGCTGGCAGATTTTATTCTATATTTGCTACAAAGAGAAAGGGATAAAGTTTGTCTCTAATATGTGTGGCATATACTTTTCCAAAGGAAACAACAGTACTTTTCAAATGGGTTTTAAAATACATCTACACTAATAAAAGAGAACCATGGTAATTGGCGTACGACCGCTACCCTTTTCATTGGCTAATCAGTGAGATATGCAAATTAACTGTCAGCCAAGATGGCAGCCAGCAGCCAGGCAGCTTGAAACTAACATGAGGCTTGCTTGCCTCAGTGACGGGGGGGGGGGGGGGGGGGGGGGGGCTGCAGGCCTCTGAGCGGGCAGTTTAGGAAACATTGTAACAAATACCGCCGGGCTTCAGCCAGCAGATTGGCAAATTGTAAGCAAAGGCCAGAAACCTACTTTCAGCCAGAGGCCTAAGAGCTGGAGCCAAGCCTCAAGGTAAAGCTGGCCCAGAATAAAAAAAAGAAAAAGGAAAAAAGGAGCGGTTGGGAACTTCAGTCACTCCCAGCCTGAAAACAGCCCTCAGCCCCTCACCCAGACTGGCCAGGCACCGCAGTAGGGACCCCCACCCTGATTCAGGACACCCTTCAGGGCAAACCAGCCGGCCCCACCCATGCACCAGGCCTCTACCCTATATAGTAAAAGGGTAATATGCCCCCCGGCACTGGGATCAGCGTGACAGGGGGCAGCGCCCAAACCCCCTGATCGCCCTGCGGCTCTGTGTGTGACAGGGGGCGGGGCCACAACCCCCTGAGCAGCCCTGCTCTGTGCCTGATAGGGGGGAGCTCCCCAACACGCCCCCCCCACGGGCCCTGCTCGGTGTGTGACGGGGTAGAGCCATAATCTCCCCATCGGCCCTTCCCTGAGTGTGAGAGTGGCGGCGCCCCAAACCCCTGATCGGCCCTGCTCTGTGGGTGATAGAGGGCGGTGCCCTAACCCCCTGATGGGCCCTGCTCTGTGTGTGACGGGGGCAGCGCCCCAACCCACTGATTGGCCCTGCTCTGTGGGTGACAGGGGGTGGCACTGCAACCTCCCCATCGGCCCTGCCTTGAGTGTGACAGGGGACGGTGCCCCAACCCCCCAATTGCCCTACCCTGAGCGTGACTGAGGGTGGCGTCACAACCTCCCAATCTGCCCTGCTCTGTGCATGACGGGGCGGCGCCCCAACTCCCCAATTGGCCCTGCTCTGAGCCCGACCAGGGGCTGCACCTAGGGATTGGGCCTGCCCTCTGCCACCCGGGAGCAGGCCTAAGCCAGCAGGTCGTTATCTCCCAAGGGGTCCCAGACTGCGAGAGGGCACAGGCCGGGCTGAGAGACCCCCCTCCCCCCCGAATGCACAAATTTTTGTGCACCGGGCCTCTAGTTTATAATAATTCCCATTATCTTAAAAAGCAACATTTAAATAATGTTGCCTATTTAAACATTATAATAAGCAATAATAGATATATTGAAATTATAAAGTTCTTAATTGTCTCATTTTTTTCTACATTGAGAAAACAACAAGAATAAAAATTTGGTTTGGGTTCTATTTGTTTAGGTATTTTCCTTTTTGTTTTTGCCTTATAAACTTTAGGTATTTTCAAGGATATGATTTATCAAAACTAGAAAATTATTAGCCCAAAATATAGATAATAAAACAAATTCATTTAGATGAATTTAACTGCCAGGTCTTTTAAGTTGTGGCCTGAGGCATATTTAGACTTATGAATATCAACATTGGAATTTTTGTACCTTGGGAATTATAAAATAAGAGCAACTGATGGTGTGGAGTCTGTATTTTTGAGTGCTGAGAATTAGGAGAGGGGAAAAAAAGGACAATTTTGAGGCCACCAAATGTTAGTTTCTATTTTAGTTATAAATACTTAATAGTTGTGATATTAGAATGTTAAGATCTTAACTTTACAAGCATAGACATGTCTTGATTTTCACAAAACTATTGCTGATATGCCAGAGAAGTCTGCATTTTCCATGCTCTTTCACTACTGTGCATCGCTCCATGCACTACAACTGTGCCTGGGTTGGCTATTCAAGAAATGAATACTCATTCTCCTATATTAGTTTTCATTCTAGTGATGACATAAAGTTTTATTCTTCTGTTTTTAATTAGGCTTAAGCTCTACAAAGATAAAGGAAGAATAGTCTACTACTTATTTCCTAGCCACTTTCAAAGATGTAAGTGGTATTTGATTGTATTTCCCAAGACATTGTAGCATACAAGGAACTCTTACTCAAGTTAACAAGTGAGATTATTAGTATTTGATGGAGGAAAAAAGTGACAGAATAAATTTTCTGAGTTAAGAGAAATTTTGTGTGCATTTATTAGTCACGAAATTTTAAAAACAGATATTGCACAACCAAATGGACTTAATTTTTAAACAAGAGAATAAAAATATATTTATTAGGTATATTTCTTGGAGCTATTGATTACTCCATCACTATAATAAAGGCACAATTATATTTAATTAATTTTACATAATTATCTCATTTATTTTAATGCTGAGTGTGCCAGAAAGTACCAATAGCATTGGTGGATAATAGGTGAAAACTTTTTAAATATGCCAGGTTATCATGTTTTTTATAAATGGAAATATTAACAAATAACTTCACTTGAAATTTTCAAATTTGGTAGTATGTGTTTACCAATAAAGGATTATGAATAACCCCACAATAAAAAATAATCTTGCTGCTGATTTTAAATGAATTCATAAACTTGTTGACAATTGTCAAAATGGGAAAATTTGATTCATGACCCAAGACAGAATCCATTGAATACACCAGTTACATTTTGGTTTTTATTTGATTGTTTTCTATGTGACCAGTCATATTCTAAAATGTTCTCTCAACAAGGTTCTAGTCCATATTTTCCACAGACTTCATATTTAATAGGTGTGTGTCTATATGTTTAGGTGTATGGATATATCAGAAGACACACACACACACACACACACACACACACACACTCCATAAGGGACATAGCATGACCATCCTATATAATAAAAGCCTAATATGCTAAGTGTCTGGTTGTCCAGTTGGCTGCTCAACCAATCAAAGCGTAATATGCTAATGATATGCTAAGGCCGATCAACTGCTTGCTATGATGTACACTGACCACCAGGGGGCAGACAGTTGACTGGTCGACCAGTCACTATGACGTGCACTGACCAGCAGGGGGCAGACGCTCTGATTGGTAGGTTAGCTTGCTGCTGAGGTCCAGCCGATTGGAACTGAGCAAGATGGGCTGGACATGCCATGGAGCCCTCCCGCAGACCATCCCCAGCTGGCCAACCTCCCATGTCCCTCCCTGGCCCTGATCGTGCACCAGTGGGGTCCCTTGGCCTGGCCTGCACCCTCTTGCAATCTAGGACCGCTTGGGGAATGTCAGAGAGCTGGTTTCTGCCCGATAGTGGAATGACCAGTCACTATGACATGCACTGACCACCAGGGGGCAGGTGCTCAATGCAGGAGTTACCCACTGGTGGTCAGTGCACTCCCACAGGGGGAGCGCCACTCAGCCAGAAGCTGAGTTCATGGCTGGCGAGTGCAGCAGTGGTGGTCAGAGCTTCTCCCACCTCTGCAGCAGCACTAAGGATGTCCGACTGACGGCTTAGGCCTGCTCTCCTGAGCAGGCCTAAGCCGTCAGTCGGACATCCCCCGAGGGTCTCCTGGACTGTGAGAGGGTGCAGGCTTGCTGAGGGACCCGGCCCGGGGCACGAATTTTGTGCATTGTGCATCTAGTCTATAATAATAAAAGTGTAATATGCTAATTAGACCGGACAGCCAAACGACTTTCTGGACATCATTCTGGACGTCATTCCGGATGAAGCCATGGCAGCAGGGGCTGAGGCAGAGGTGGTTAGAGGTGATCGGGCAGGCAGGCAAGCAGTTAGGGGCAATCAGGCAAACAGAGTGGTTAGGGGTGATCAGGCAGGCAGGCAGGTGAGCAGTTAGGAGCCAGCAGTCCCAGATTGCGAGAGGGTGCAGGCCAGGCTGAGGGACTCTCCCCCTCCCCCCATGCATGAATTTCGTGCACTGGGCCTCTAGTCCTATATAATAAAAGGCTAATATGCAAATTGTCGCCTCGATCAGGAGTTCAACCAGGGGGCAGGGCCAGCTGGCCAATAGCCCATGACCCTTTCCCCTGGCCACCCTCCGGAGTTGGCCCCCCCACACCAATTGGTGGGGGCCGGCTGGCCAACCACCAGCTGCCCCTCCCCTCTTGCATGCCTGGCCTGATCAGCCCTGAATTCATGCACTGGATCTCTAGTCTTTAATATTATTATGCTATACGGGTTTTAGTTTGGCCTGCATGATCACTCCTGAGGTGAAGTCTGGATATTCAATCTCTTATGGTTTAGTAAAAAGTTTTAGTTTTATTTATACTAGCCATGACTCTCTTGGTCACATACAAGTCCATAAATACAACTCTTTAGACTAAACTGGAACATCAAGATTCACTCTGAAATATTTTGTTCTGTGATAACTTGACACTGAAGTACCCCTTCTACCTGATGGGGTACTTTCAATCCAGAACTAGAAAATTTTCAGAGTAAGAAGAAAAATTCATCTTATGGGAACAATAATATTTTTTTTTGTAAAACAATTTTAAATATGTACTTTAAAATCATAATAAGTATGTGTAATTTAAAAGTGTTTTTGTCACCTATTCTATATAATAAAGAGCTAATATGCAAATGTCATCACACCTTCGCACCCTCACACCCTTGCGCCCTCATGCCCTCATGCCAGGGCCAGGGGACCTGAGGCCATGCCCCCTGCCCTGGCGCTGGGCCGGAGGACATGATGCTGTGCAGGGGACCTGAGGCTGCACCCCTCACCTGGGAGTCTTGATGGGGGACCTGAGGCTGCGTTCCCCACCCTGTGGGGCTTGACGGGGGTGGGGCTGGCCGGGTCTGGGTCTTGTGTGATTTTGAGGCACATGCCAGTGGGCAAGGACTTGACTCTGGGTCCCATGGCGCACCCCAGATTCTGACAGGAGGGAGATTTTCATATACATTTTACTAATTTTCTTTCATCTCTGACACTTCTATTATAGAGAAAGGGCAGGTAGCAATATTAAAATATCTCCTCTAAATAATTCCCTTTTAATGTGCATGAATTTCATGCACCAGGCCACTAGTCTATTTATATAAAACCCTAATATGCAAATAGACCAAATGGCTGAACAACCAAACAACCAGACACTATGACATGCACTGACCCCCAGGGGGCATGTGGAACATGGTGGGTGCCAGCCACAGCTGGATAGTGGAGCAGGTGAGCGGGTGCGCCAGACCAAGGGGGAGCACCAGTCGCTGTCATTGATGCGAGCGTCTGGTGGTTAGTGAAAATTCTTTGCTTACAAGTACTGCAATCCCGCCCAGTGCTCACACCCACTGCCAGTGCCCAGCGCTGGCCCCGATTATTCAGCACTATCAGTGGGTGCAAGTGGAAGCTGCTGGCCCTGATCACCCCTCAGAACTTCTCCACCTCCCCCTGCTCCCGAGGGGCGATCAGGGCCAGCAGCCGCCTCTCACACCTGCTGCCAGTGCCGGCTCCACTCACACCCGCAGCTAGCACCAGAGCTGATGCTCACACCCCCTGCCGGTGCCCAGTGCCAGTCCCGATTGCTTGGTGCCATCAGTGGGTGCAAGTTGCATCTGCCAGCTCCGATCTCCCCTGAGGGCTTCTCCACCTCCCCCTGCTCCAGAGGAGTGATCGGGGCAGCAGCCACTAGTCACACCCACTGATGGCACCAACCCCACTCACACCTGCAGCTGGTGCTGGCCCCAATCTCTCTGCTTCATCAGTGTGTGCGAGTAGGGCCAGTGCCATCAGCATGTGGGAGCAGTGGCAGCAGGAGTAGGGATGCTGGCAGAGGGGGGACAGGGGCCACAGCAGGAGGGGCTGGGCGGGGGTGCGGAGGATGGGCCGAGACCCGCCCCTGTGCCCAGAGCAGCTTCGTGGCCCACAGATCCTTTCAAGGTGCACAAAATTGTGCACTGGGCCCCTAGTTGTTGCATAATAAACATGAATCATCCTAAAATGATTAAAAATCACATTTTGTTTCTGTGTTGTAACAATTCTGTGTCTTGACTAGGATCTCCTTGTGTTGTAGTCAGATAGTTGTCAGGGGTAGAGATATCTGGAGACTCCATGGATCAGATCTCTAAAATGGCTCACTCATCTGGATGACAATGGGTGCTAGCAGTGACCTGCCATCTCAGCTGTGGCTGTCTACAGCACCTTACACACCCAGTCTCTCCATATGTCCCAGGCTCCTCACAGCAAGGCAGTGGAGTTCCAGGAGCCAGTAATTCGAATAAAAAGCAAGGCACGTAGGCTGCCAGGCTTTTAAGGCCTGGGAATAGAAACTGTTTCATCATCTCTTCCATCACAGCAGACACAGAACCTGCTCGCATTTAAGGGGAGAGGATATTAACTTCCCTTCTCCATGGTAGGAGTTCAAAGACTATGTGGCTAATTTTTTTCCCCACAATATTTTATTTTATAAAGAATTTCAGTAATAAAAAATAAAAGAGAATTTCAGTAATATACTTTAAACTTGCTTCTGTTGAAAATGAGAAAAAGGAGTATTTATTTTTTCCAGTTCTATTCCCATGATAAAACATTTTACTTTGGCAACTTAGTTTGTGTAACTTGAATAGAATTTTTATAAATAAAATACTTTTCTCTGAGGAAAACATGGAATACTTGCACTTTGTAAATAATAAATCACTAGTTATTAATTTAAATATAATAATCTATTATGTAAATTAAATTTTGGGATGATTGAGTCAATCACATTAGAACAAATGTATTGCATTGATTCTCTGATAAATACATATGGATTAACAGAAATTAAGCTAATAAAGAATTTTAACTTAAATGCTTGTGACTATAATTATGTTATCCCATTGGCTTTAGGACTATTTACTTTGTTTTGAGTAAACATGAGGGCAATTTTAATTATGCTTTTAAAATTTGCAAGACATCACACCAAATATCCATGGACTAACAGATTCTGAAGAGCAATAATTTGGCAGTGGACCAAAAGTAAATTCAAACAAAAGTCACCGATCTTTCAGAATAGATGATTTCTGAAAATCAGCACATTTTCCCCTTTCATTTTCACATTTGTTTATTATTGTCTTCTATTGTATTTCTCTTTGAGCATTATCGTTTTACCCCCTTAACTATGTATCTATTTCACCAATACAGTAGTTGAAATATCTCATTATAATATAAATTTTTGTATAATGTATAGGATGATAAGCTATTTTAGCAGAAAACTTTGAATGGAAAGTTATTTTCATTTTATTTTACCTTTTTCAAAAGATAAGTACAGATTTGTGGTAATTTATCTTTTAAACATATATAGCTATACCTTTGCATTTAAAATGACTGCAATGTACATTAAAAGTGGTTATAATTAAATATAACATTAAAATTATTTTTAGACATTATATCCCAAAAAATGTAAAATAAAGTATCAACAATTTCAGATGCCTGCACTGAGCCAGACCTCTTTTCTTGTTAAATAATAATATATCTCAAAGTAGATAATATTTTTCCAACTGACCCTAAATTATACATGTGTCATAGTATGTGAGCTAACTTTAAAAGTTTCCTTGGGGCAATTTTCCTGAAGTGATAATTATCAGAGTCTGAGGGTTAAATCTAATAATAGCTTCTATAAGAAGAAGTGCTAATTCTAGGCTGCCATGCTATTTATATAATGTTAGTATTTTTCTACTTTACTATCTTGAAATATCAATGATGGCCTCATCTCAAATCTATATTTTTTTTGGATTGAAATGGATTCTTAGACATCCTTTAGTATGCAGGCATAATTCTACAAAAAAGAATGTCATAACCTCTTTTCTTACACTGTTTTACAAATGAAACTTTCCATATCTTCCCCAGCTATGATTTTAATTGCCTAATTTAGGTGCAGATTTCTTTAATATTGAGATATATTTTCATATCATTTGAGAAATAGCTTTTACTTTTTGTAGATAAAAAAATCCTGGAAAAAAAATTCTAAGTGTAAAACATTGCCATGAATCATATCAAATTCATTATTAAAAAGCAGAATAAAAATTTCAATGACTTTGAAAATTCAAAAATTTTACGCTACATGCAAACTAACAAATTAGCTTGCCATAGTGTCATGGATGGTAATAGAAGACACAAGATTCTTGAGTCAGAGATGAAGGAGAGTTTATTACTCACAGCGACAGCAAGACACAGAGTAACATTTTTTCGTCCCATAGAGAAACATTAAGAGAGTTAGACTATAAATGTGCACACAATGGTTGCATTACAGGGGGACACCATGAATTTAGAGGCCTGGAGTATGCCTAATCTTAGCCATGGTGGAGACATTAACTTTACTACTAAACAGTAAACATATGTTACCTTTGCTCTGCAGAGGGCATCATGTCTCTTTTCTTCTAAGCAACGCTTTCCTTTGTGCTCTTTGTTATACATACATTCCTTAAAGTGATAATATGGATCAAAGAGTAGTCAGTGTCTCTCTTTGCTCGGAGAAATATAAAAAACCCTTGGAAAATTGTTTCTCAGCAGTAAAATGTACAATATAGAATCCCTCAAACAGATATAAGATAAAAATACATTATTTGCCACATAACATATTGACTGTTCATTCATAATGCCCCAATAGAATGTCAAATTGGGTGGCAACTTTTTGAGTTTCTTACTTATGCAGGCTCTTTAAACAGTAAAGTTTAGGAAAACATCACAATTCTTTCAACTTTTTCTATAAAATCCAAAAAATGAACAAGTGGTACCAGTTGTTGAAAATTTATGCTAGGTAGTATGGCAGTATAAAAAATTACATTCTCTAAAACAGTTTATAATTTCTTTGGGGAGACATAATCATATATGAAGCAAACTAGAGAACAACTTAGTGTGGTATATATTGAAATACTAGATTATGGATATAGAATTAATATCCTATTGATTTAATTTATAAACCATTTTAACATATATTGCCTCATTTTGTATCCATGCTTCATTTGTATTATGCTATTTTATTGATTTTACAATTTAAATTTTTTATCATCTCTGAAATAACCAGGGATATTATACTTGATGGCATCTTGCAAATAAAATAGCAATATTTTCTGAGTGGTATAGACAATAATGGTGCATTTTTCATCATTTGAAATGCATCATTTCCGTTTGGAGAAGAAAGTGAAGCTCAAAAATAGTATTTTCCCAGATAACCCAGCCAATAGATATTAAGACATAACTTGAACCTAGGTCATTTCATTCTAGCACTTTTTAATCTAACAAGAAGTGCTTTCTGCCTCATGGTTTAACACCTACATTATTTCATATTGATGGCATTGAGAAGTTCAAAAAACTATTTGCTCAGATTAGCTTAATTCCAAACAGATATTTTTGCAGTCCCAGTGAGAGCATCTTCAAAGAGTTAAAAGGTTAAATACAGTACAGCTAATGAGGAAATAAAATATTATCTTTTTCCTGTGACCATTTGAGTTGTGTTTCTCTCTTTCTTTTCAGTCTGCAGGTCTTTTTTTTTGTTTTGTTTTAGTAACAGAAAACTTTGTCATAAGTATTTTAAATATTTTTTGCAGTATCTAGTTTGCATTTTAGTTTTACGTTCTTTTGTTTTGTTTTGCTGTGCAAACTAGAATAGTCTATGTTTCGAGTTTTAAAATGTATTTTTATACATTTTTACATAATAGTTTCTATATTTATTTGCTATATACTTTTATATCTGTGGTTTGTCTTTTATTTTTATTATTGATATTTTTACTTTGATTATTTATTTGATCATTTCAGTTAATCAGGCTTTACTATTCCTTCCAATCTCCTGAGATGATTTGAGAGGTACAATCCTAAATAATAAAAGGGTAATATGCAAATTGACCCTAATGGCAGAATGACCAGGAACGACTGGTCGCTATGATATGCACTGACCACCAAGGGGCAGACGCTCAATGCAGGAGCTGCCTCCTGGTGGTCAGTGTGCTTCCACATGGGGAGCTCTGCTCATCCAGAAGCTTACTCATGGCTGGCCAACACAGCGGTGGTGGTAGGAGCCTCTTCCACTTCCACAACAGCACTAAGGACGTCTGACTGCCAGTTTAGGCCTGCTCCCACTGGGTGCCTTTCATTGGACATCCCCCGAGGGCTCCTGGGCTGCCAGAGGGATGTCTGACTGCCAGCTCAGGCCCGATCCTCTGGAGAGTGGGCCTAAGCTGGCAGGTGGACATCCCCTGAGGGACCCCCCCCCCAAATTTTTGTGCACTGGGCCTCTAGTAGATTATAAAGTGGTGCAGTTTTAAGGATGTGTGAGATTACTTGGATTCACTTAAAGCAACTTTCACTACATTCATAAATAAACATTGAAAATTCTCCAAATGTTTCCATATGAAACAAATAGGTGTCTGGATACTTGACGGATGCTGCAATCTGGTGTTCTCTTCTTCCTCTTTCAACTACGCCGAAAGTAGCTGTTCCGAAAAAACAAGCATCTTTGAGTGGGCACAGATTCAGGAATACTTTCAGGAAGTTTCTCACTGACATTAGTACTTTTTACTGGGAATTAAGGCAGGATGATAACCCATATTGATTGAACCTAATGTACAAATTTCAAGTTTTTGTAAGTGCACAGCAGTATATTCTTGTTATATAATAGTTGCAAACTCACTACTTTCATAATTTTATTTGACATTTTACTTCCACAGGCCTTGTTATGGTCTATTACAGAAGGATGCTGGGGAGAAGTTAATTATACGCCTGTGCTTAAGAGAAGTCTTTAAGTATAAACAAACCAAAGATATGTGGTCTATTTTGGGGTTTCTCGGGCCTGATTACTCATAAGTGTACAGAATATTCTATTTATCCTGTGATCTCCCAGGTAGCTCATACTTTTATGATCTTTGCTTAATAGGTAAGAAGTAATAGAAATTCTTCCTATCTTGGCACCTTGAGAATAGGACTTGTTTTATTTTAAATTTTAATTTTATTTATCATCTATCTATCTATCTATCTATCTATCTATCTATCTATCTATCTAATCTATCTATCATCTATCTCTCTATTTTCCAGTGCCATGGAACCTACATCTTGTCATCTTCTAATCACTAGTCTGAAAAATAAACACCACTTTGACTTTTATTATAGACACTTCCTTGCAAAATTATATGAAAAGAGGTAGATTATGGCTTCTTATTGTCAAAGTGATGTGTATCCCCAAAAAGTTATCTAACATTTCTCTGGAAGTAATCAGTATGATACTATGGAAAAGAAGAGTATGAAAACAAGCCTCATCTTAGAGCCACTTAATTTTAACTCAACTAATATTTGGTTCTGCATACTATGAAAATGTATCAAGCAGGAAGGAGGGGATCTAGAGAAACAAGATGTACTGGTACCTTCTGTGTTGCAGGCATTATATTTATATCATTTCTAGTTTAGTGGTCAACCAATAATTCACAAAAGGAAGTTACTAAAATTATGCATTTTCAAATTTAATGGAGTTTTTTCCTGATCCATCTGATAAGTGGCAGCTTTTGTTATTTTGATGCATTTTAGATTGAGATTGCCAAGACAGTATTTTTAAGACACTATGGAAGGGAGATAGCAATTGCGGCATCTGGATTGCCCTGGGCATGACCCAAACCTTTTTACTTGTCTTCTCTTTAATGTTCTCTTTAGTGAGAGTAATAATATCCAACCCTGACTGCCTAGGTATGAACTTTGCCAAAAACAGTAACAAACTCACAAAGTGTTAACTTTGTATCTTTTTACAATTGAAATTCATTACTGATGTTGAAATTCCTCTAGTGTTTATTCCTACGGTGAGCTGAGAACTTGTTTTAGAAGATGGACTTACTGTCTTCAGGATTCTTCAACCTGAGTTCTTCAACTTAGGTTCATTGCCTTCGAGAATACCTATAAATGAGTGGACCAGAGGTTCCATACTCACTTTCTTGCTTTTGTTTACAGTTTAACTAACTAAGCTTGTGTCCCTAAACACTCTTGTTCAGTGTCGCCTGCTTTCTTTTTGTACTTTACATAAATGTAATCAGTCAGCATATATTATTGTTTGTGTCTGGCTTGGTATTATATTGTAAGATTCTTCCATATTGTCAATCTTTTAAAATTCATACATTCAGGTGAGGGCTTAGTAGTACCTCATAATTCTAATTAGCATTCCCCTAAATTATTTTGAATTTGAACAGTCTTTATTGAAAAGCTGTTGTTTAACAAAAGAAAGGAAATAGGCAGAATAAAAAAAGGAAAATAAAGGGAATAGAGAGAAAAAAAAGAAAAGATAACTCTTTTTTTTTAATAACAAATGCATATTTCTTCATACATGGTAATTGCCCATCTTTAGTTAGTGGCTCTCCTCCATGGGTTCTCCACTCTGGGATCTAAGCTGGTGAAACAGCCCCTTTCTGGACATTGATAGTTTCGTGCCAAATGAAAAGCAGAACATGGCCAGAACACCCCATGGCTTAAAGCTTTAATTTAGGTGGTACATGTCACTTTCCCTCATATTTCATTGGTCAAAGCAATTTGCATGGTGAAGCCTTTTACCAATGGGGCATAGAAGAGTGTGAAAATTTTGAACAATAAAACAATCTATCAAATCCTCTTTTGTGAGGTGTCAGTTCAAATCACTTTCCCATTTTTCTCCATCAGTTTACCCATCAACCTCATGTGTTAGTGCTTTTACCTTGGTTTTGTTGATCGTTCTCTATTTTATTTATTTCTCTTTTATTAATTCCCTTTATCTTTATATTTATAATAATAATAATATGTTCTTTTTATAGTGATCTCTTTTTTTCAAGTAATTCATTTTATTTTTTAAATATACTTCATTGACTTTTTACAGAAAGGATGGGAGAGGGATAGAGAGTTAGAAACATCGATGAGAGAGAGACATCAATCAGCTGCCTCCTGCACACTCCCTACTGGGGATGTGCCCGCAACCAAGGTACATGCCCTAGACTGGAATCGAACCTGGGACCTTTTAGTCCGCAGGCCAATGCTCTGTCCACTGAGCCAAACCAGTCAGGGCAATATACTGATTTCTTGTGATGCATGCTTGTCTTATTGATTATCAGCATTCTCTTTTTTTAATATATACATTTAATGGTATGCATTTTCCTGTAAATTAAGTTGTATCCTACAAGTTCTAATTGTACTATTTTTATTAACATTCATTTAAAATGGTTCTTAAAAATTTACATAATGATATTTTAAAGCACATTGAGATTTCCTAATCATCTTTTCCTCATTTATTTCTAGCTTAATTGTGGTCACAGAAATACTTCATATGATTTCCATCTATTCAACTTCATTGCCAATCATTGGTAAGTCATAATAAATGTTCTCTATGTATTAAAAGGCATATTATATATAGTTAGTACTAAGGACAATGGCCTGAATATACTTATTAGATCAATGTGCTAATCTTTTTGGTCTAGTCTGATACATCAAGCAGTATGGAAAAACTCAAATTGACTTCCTTAAGTGCCCATCTTTTCCAAAATCAGGATCAGAGATACCATGTTGGGAGTTTGAAATAAGCTCTGGTGGCAAAGTTTATACCACAGAAATCAGTAAATACTACAAATCAGGGTTTTATATTCTTGAGGGCCCGTTATTAAACATTTGCCAGCACTCTAATGGCTATATCTCTATGTGTATGTATATGTATACATACTACCAGTCTCTAAGAATGGGTTATGTTAAGACTTCTCACCAAGATTATGTATATTTCTATTTATTCCTGGATGCTTTGTCAAGTTTTATATTGTATATTTTGAAGCCAAATCATTCTAACCTAAGAATTGTTACATCTTATTGCTGAACTGAATACTTTATAACAATGAACTGCCCCTGCTTACCTGTAGTGAAGTATTTTGCCTTATAGACTACTTTGAATTTAACAGCAATATCAGGGCTGTTTTTGTTAGAGTTTCTGAGGAATATATTTCTCAATCTTTTGCTTTCCATACTTCTGAAACCTTACGTTTAGCTATGTCTCTTGTAAACAGAATATAATTGAGGATTTTTTTTAATCCATTACAACAGCCTTGTTTTATAAATGGAATACTTAGTTGATTTACATTTAATATTGTTACTCACATGTTTCTGTTTAAATCTCCGATTTTATTAAGTGAGTGATTTTTCTTTTCTTCATCTGTGCTGTGTCTTGCCTTTTTTGGAAGTGATTATGTGCATTTTATTGTTTATTTTTCATTTTCTTTCAACTTATATTCTTTAAAATTTACTTTCAAGTGAATATATGTTAAAAACAAATAGTGAGAAGATACTTTGTATAGCTAAATTAATGTTAACAGAGATTTATAATATCTAGGAAACATTTAATTTTAAGCTAATAAAAAGAAAAAAAACAATAAAATGTACATAATCATTCCCAAAGAGACAAAGGAGGTGAGAAGAAACAACAGCACAGAAGAAGAAAAGTCACTTAAAAATGATAATTTAAAGCCAAAATGTTTGAGTAACAATAGTAAATGTAAATAAACAAAATGTTCCATTTCTAAAACAAGATTATGATCTTGGATTAAAAAATGAAGCTCACCACAAAAACTCAATTATATTCTGTTTACAAAAAAAGTCTTTACAGTTCGTTTGCTTTTTTAAGTCTGTGGCTAATAACACCAATATCTGTAAGGCCTGTAAGTGTTTTTTCTATGTTCTGTTGTTTCTCTGGGTTTTGTTAATTTGTCTCATTTACCTAAGTTTCCAGTTATTTTCATATACATTGAGCTTGCAATATTATCTATAGAAATATTGTAATATCTAACATAATACTATTCCTCTAAGGACTGCATGCACTTGTTGATGCCAGTGCGCGGCGGAAGTAGCCATGTCACAGCACTCGCAGGCACTGAGCTGGTTGGAAGATGGGTTGAAGTCTTTAGCGGCAGTCCATCCTTTCTTGTTCAGACTTATGCCTAAATTGCTGTCTTTTGGTAGCTCAAAATAAATTAAGAAAGTTCATCAAGGACTTTTAAAGGGTCCTTTGATTCCAGCCCTATATTATCCTGAGCGTGCTAGTCTATTAAAGTATCCCTGCGCGTCTCAGCTGTCTCTCTCTTCAGTTTGCAGGGGTAACGGAGCTCCCATTCATGGCTTACTTCTCTGGGCCTCTCTCCATATCAGTTCTTACTAATTCTTCACCTGATGAGGTGGGCTTTTTTGTTTTTTAATCTTACATGTGAGAATTTAAAAATACTTCTCTAGCAGAATAGTTGATCTGGTTTAAGTAGTCTGCCATTATTGAAAAGTAAAATCCTTGTTATCATGGGCATTTATGACAATTGTTTCAAAACAAAATTATATAATTTTTCAATTTATTTTTCTTTAAACAAGTTGTTTCAGTGTTTATCTGTATTAAATCCCTTTCAAGAAGAAGAAAAGGAATTATCTCCATTTTACACATGAAATCTTTAAAACACAGGATCTGAGGCATACAATGTTTGTTTACTGTATATCTCACTAACGTGCTGGGGATAGAGTTTGAGTACTTCTTTCTAAAATGTTATTAATGCTCATGACACATCAATGTTGTAAACTTTAAACAACACTAGTTAATTAGACTTTAGATTTTTCATGTTTATTATTATATAGCCAAGTGAAATGTTACAGCTAACATTGAAAATATGGCAACTAATCACAAAATTATTTCAGTTCTTACTAACTTGCTAACAATTGTTTAGGTTCTGCATCTCAATATATCCACCTTGCTATATTTTCATTTTCTTTTTAAGTTTAGTAAGTAGTTAAACATGTGAAGAATCAGGAAAAACATCAATACATTTTCATAATGTAATTATAGTAAATGTCAGTCATATTTCTATAAACTTTCTTTGATAACTAACGATTTAAAAATCATTTTTGTAAATGAGAAAAAAGCAGAGTATAAATTTTCTAGAAGATTTAACTACCTATTTAAGGAGCAGCTCCTGTTCTCAAATATATTACAATCTAGTAGGAAACATAAGTATGTATTGTGAAGTGAAGCTACTGAACTGGAGGTGAATGTGATATGAGCCAAAGTGGGAATAGTGCTCATTGTGAGGTGAATAAAAATCTATGTCATCTCAAAATTTGATAATATCGATCAGAGTGACTATGTCTCTTTATTCCATTTAAGTAACTTCAATCATGTTATAGGATGTTGGCTACAAGTAAAGTAGGAGAAATGGCATATTAAAATTTCTCCTTTTTATTCTACCCACCAAATGGTTGACCTTAAGAATAATATAACTTCCTTAGGCATATGTCTTATTTAGGTGAAAAGTGCTTGTCATATAGTAAATTCTCAACCAACGTTTGTGAAAATGGATGTGAATCAGTTGCAGTAGATCTTATTATTTTAAAAAGCATAAGGAACCTATATCCTTTCTAGCATTGTTCTATTGAAACTGAAATCCTTTAATATATTTTTTATTTTCCATTGTGCACACTAATGATGTTTCATAATATCATAGTCTATAAAAAATAGTTGGATCTCTGGTCACATAAAATATGATACTTTCCATGTGGAACATAAAAATATGAAATCATCTGCATATCCATTTATCTGTGGCAATACATTTCACTTGGGTATATGAGACAAAGAATGATATTTTAATATGGTGAGGTCAAGATTTATTTTGAAAGAGTAAGAAAAAGCCTTTCACAATTGTATATCCTACCCAAAGGATCCTATTTGATATACGGTACCCACCACAGGTCTTCACGCTTTCTAGCTTGCAATCTCAGGGCTGTAGAAGGGGCAGCACTCATGTCTACAGACAGTGTTGTACAGATTCAGTTGAATGAAATCAGGAGAGAATTTTTTCTTGAAAATCACCTAGTAACTAAACCTAATCTATGGAATATACAACTTCTTTATGTCCACTAGGTTTGGTAAAATGACATGAAAATCTGTAATAATGTGATCAATATAAGAATTATTATACACTAGAGGCCCACTGCATGAATTCATGCACCAGTGGGGTCCCTCTGCCTGGCCTGCACCCTCTTGCAATCTGGGGCCCCTTGGGGGATGTCAGAGAGCTGGTTTTGGCCTGATCCCCACAGGTCAGGCTGAGGGGCCCCACCGGTGCAGGAATCCGTGCACTGAGCTCTAGTATGCATATAAGATCTTTGGTTAATCTCTTCCCACCCTTCTCCCTCCCCGCTTCCTTCTTAGATTCATCAGTCTGTCCCATGTGTCCATGCCTGTGGTTTCCACTCCTGCACTGAGCATCTCCCCCTGGTGGTCAGTGAGCATCATAGCTACTGGATGGTCGGCTGGTCAACTGGTCAGCCAGTTGGCTGGTTGGCTGGTCGCTTGCTTAGGCATATATATATATATATATATATATATATATATATATATATATATATATAATTATACCCATCAGGAGGGAACAGGATATATAAAAACAGATCCATGCTCTAGTTCGCCATGAGAGTCATCCATCTTCCAGAGCATTGCAAATTGTTAGTAATGTTATTGGCGGTAACATAAGTTTACATGAGTTTTCTCTGTCATATTACATTTGACAAAATTATATAATAAAACTAGTCCAGAAAATATTATAAGAGAAATAAGAAGTCATCTTATCATTTGTTTCTCTTATCCTCTGATCTGTCCTCCCTTTTCTTAAAGGGAATATGATAGGGTTGTTAAGATGATATAAAAATTATAAGGAGTGATCCAACAAGAAGAGAACTATAATACTTTATTATTTATGTGTGTGAATGAAGCAAGGAATATTGTTACTTTTTGATCAAATTCCATAAAGGAAGGTAATTGCTACTTCCGTGTGTTGCGGGATTATAGAAATGTCAGTACAGTTTTAATATTTTATATAGCCCAGGGGTTTTTAACTTAAATTGGATTCAGCAAGAATAGAAAAGATTTAAGGAGACACAGGAAACAGTCATTTACTATGGTAATCAAGCAGAATTCTTCCAAAAGTAGAAGTAGTATGAGTAGTATGAAAAATATTTATGACATTTCCAGTTTAGTGACTGACCAATAATTTACAAAAGGGACTTACAAAATTAGATATTTTCCAAATTTTATGGAGGTTTTTCTGAATAATCTGATAGATGGTGGCTTTTACTCTTCACACTACATTTTAGATTCCCAAGGCAGTAATTTAGGGATTTTTATGGGAAGAAGAAAGCAATTAGGGACATCTGGATTGCTCCAGGCATGACCCACACATTTTTTACTTGTTTCCTCCTTTTTAATGAGAGTAATAATATTAACCCTGACTGCCTAGGTAAGAACTTTGTCAAGAACAGTAATAAAATTACAAAGTATCTTTTTGCAATTAAAATTTAATATCATATGAAAATTTCTTTACTCTTATTTATACTACATATGAGAATTTAGAAAATGGACTTACTTGTTTATAATAACCTTATAATTTCTTTCAGTATGGAATTCCTTAATCAGGGCCCACAGTTTTTGAGGGGATCCACAGATGAATGGACCTCAGGAACTATAGGCGCAATTTTCTAGATTTCATGGCTTTTACAAATTCTCAAAGGAATTTGGTTCCCCAAAAGCTAGCACTCCATTGGGAGTGTGATCCTTATGCTACTACATAGCAGTTTGAAAGAAAGGGAGGTAAAGAAGAGTCATATTCTAGAATTACATATCTTAAACTCTCATAAAATACTTTGTATATTTTTAGAACACTTAAATGCATATTATTAAAGCACAACAAACAGGATAGAAAAGTTCTAAATAAACATAATGCATCGATAGCCAAATATAAGTCAGGCATATGTCATGTCCACCATAAAAATTTATTCATTTTTGTAGAATAAATTTTATACATATAAGTAGCTAAAACATAATGATTGTTGGGATAAAAAGAGTTTTTAATATCAGCAGTAATTATACTTTAATAAAAATCCCCAGATTTGGCTAAAGTTAATTATATATGTGGTCCCCAGCATTTGTTCCATATTATAATCGCCCTGGGAATTTTTAAAGCACTCCAGAATATGGGTCCCTTCCCAGATCAAGAATTGAATCAAGAATTCTAGGGGAAGGCCTGGGGATTGGTATTTCAAAAAATATCTTTAGGTGATTCCATTGTGCAGAGTGTTGAGAACCACCATTCAACTATTTAAATGAACAATACCTAATTATATCTAAGCAGTAAGTGCATTTAAGAACAATTTTGCTTAATTGGTCCTGACAAATTCACATTTCATTTATTTATTGTTCATTAGATATACATTTATAGAATGCCTACTGAATATGAGCACCTTGTAATGTGTTGACAATTAATGACAAATGTTTCAGTTTTATTCTCAAGTACTTTACAGACATATAGGTAAAGTGATTATTCTATTTGGCCTTGAAATATTATTCATAGAAGTTACACAAATAGTTATGAGAGAAAAGCAGTTTTTAAAAAGTCTTTGTGGTTTTGCTATATTCAGGTTTTTCAAATAGTCTTCAGACATTTTAAAAAATAATTTTCATTATTAATTTCATCAAATTGTCAAAAATTTAACCAGTTTTGTAATACTTCCTACACAGTGCACTGAAATCAAAAAGAGTGCAGCAATTTACCTTGCTAACTTTCTTTCTTTTCTTTTCTTTTTTTTTTTTTTTTACCTGTAATGCATTTCAAAATCTTATTTGAGCACTCACTAGAGTTCAGCAATTCTACTAAATTTCCCATAGACCATGTTTGAAAAATTCTCTTACAAGTTAGAGTTCATAAAAGAGTTCAGCCATGTTATAAGGTCAAAAATAAATATGCAAAAATCAATTCTATTCTATGCACTAGCAATAATAAATATGAAATGAAATTAAGAAAACAATTCCATTTAAAATAGCAACAAAACAAACAAAGTACTTAGGTATAAATTTAACAAATACATGCAAAACTCACACTCTGATAAGTACAAAAATATCTTAAAATTAAAGAAGACTCAAATAAATGAAAAGACATCACATGTTTATGGATCTGAACACTTATGGTTGTTAAGATGCCAACACTCACCAATAATTGCAGAATTAAATTCCACATATAGCTCTATAGATTCAATACAATCCCTATCAAAACCCACCTCATTTCTTTGTGGAAATCAAAAACTTATCGTAAAATTTGTATAGGAACACAAAGGAACAAGGATCGCCAAACAATTTTTAAAAGGAAGAACAATGTTGGACTCACAGATTTTAATTTCAAAACATATTGTAAAAGACAATTTAATAGGAAAAGAATAGTCTTTTCAATACATGGTACTGAAACAATTTTATGTCTACTTGCAAAAAAATGAAGTTTAATCTCTTCCTCACACCATACATGAAAATTTACTTGAAGCAGATCAGAGCTAAGATTATAAACTCTTAGAAGAAATTAAGGCATAAATCCATGGCCTTGGGTTATGTAAAGCCTTTTGAGATATTATTCCCCAAACCACAGGAGATAAAAGAAAAAATAGATCAATTTGGACATTATCCAAATTAAGTACTTTTTGTTTTAAAGGATACCATCAGGAAAGTGAAAAACAACCAACAGGATGGGAAAAATATTTGCAAATCATGTATCTGATAAAGAACTTGTATCCACAGTATATAAATAACTCCTACAATTCAAAAAAGACAAACAACACAAGTTAGAAATGGGCAAAGGACTTGAATAAACATTTATCCGAAGATGATATACAATTGGTTAATAAGCACATGAAAAAATGCTCAATATCACTGGTCACTAGGGAAATACAAATCAAAATCACAATGAATTCTTTTTAAAAAGCAGAAATTAACAGGTGTTGGTGAGTATGTGGAGAAATTAGATTGCTCATACATTGCTGGTTAGAAAGTAAAATGGTGCAGCCATAGTGGGAAACACGTTTGGCAGTTTCTCAAAAGATGAAACACAGCCTCTCCTTGATATAGTCCCAAGAAAAATGAAAACATATGCATACAAAAACTTGTATGTGGATGTTTACAGCAGTGTTATTTACAATAATAAAAAATAGAAACAGCCCAAATACTCATCAATTGACAACAGACAAATGTGATAAACTTACATGTGGAATTTAATTCAGCAATAATAAGGAATGAAGAAGAATTGATAACATCTGACATCATAGATAAAAATATAAAATATGATAAGTTAAAGAAGCCAATCATTAAAGACCATATATTATATTATTCCATTTATATGAAACTCCAGAACAAATAAAAATCCATGGAGACAGAAAGAAAGTATATTAGTATTTGCCTAAGGCTGGATTTGGGTTGGGATGGGATGGGCTGGGCTGGGCTGGGGTTTCCCTGACTTCTCCATATTGGAGTATTCTTGGTTCAGTCCGTGGAACACTCTGTATATCATATTCCTAGGTAATCACACCAGTCCCATGGCATCTAATACTTTCTGTACACTAATGACTTAAAGTATATTTCTAGCTTCTTGCTCAGCCTAAACTTTTTCTTATATAGGCATAGGTACTTCAGTAGGAAGGCTGCATCAGTGTTTATATTCAGAAGTCATTTAACACAGAAGTTTATTAAAACTAAGGCATCTTATATTTTCTATTCCTAAAGTTCTTCCTATTTCAGTTAGATCATAAAAATTATGTATGTATGTGCCATACATAATATTTTCTTTCAAAAATAATACTTTATTTTTCATATTATATGTCTTGATGTAAGAGATATTGATTTGATAACAGTTCCTGTGGCTTTGGAAAAATATTTGAGAAATATATTGGTAAACATAATGTAATCTACCATACAGTAAACTACTATAACAGGGGGCCATGATATTTAATAGGGTTTCAAGACTGATCTTTTCTTGATCTTAGAATGTTATTCATTAGCTGTGTATTGTCTACATAAATCAGAAAAGTTCTGATTTATGTAAATATGCTGTAAACCAAAGAGCTCTTTTTTTTAGTTATGTTGCATAAACTATTTCACCTCCTCTTTTTTCTGGTTAGAAAATGGAAATACATAGCAGAATTGTAAGCATATAGCAACATATATGTTCCTAACTTCTAGCCAATGTATATAACTCCACAAAAAATAATCTTAAATGAATTCAGTAGAGTTGCAGGATGCACTCAATATATAAAACATGTTTACAACCATATACCATGTTCATGGATTGGAAAAATTAACATAATTAAAGTGTCCATACTACTGAAAGCAATCTACAGCTTCAGCGAAATTCCTATTAAATGCCAATGGCATATTTCATAGGTCTAGAACAAATATTCCAAAAATTTATATGGAACCAAAAACACCCTGAATAGTCTCAGCAATCTTGAGAAAGAAGAACAAAGTTGGAGGGGTCAAAATAACAGATATCAAACTATACTATAAGGCCATTGTAATTAAAACAGCCTGGTACTGGCATAAGAACAGGCATAGAGATCATTGGAACAGAACAGAGAGCCCAGAAATCAACCCAAGACTACCAAAAATTAATATTTGAAAAAGGAGGAAAGAGCATATAGTGGTATCCAATGGAGTAAAAGGAGTTTATTTAATAAATGGTGTTGGGAAAATTGGACAGGTACATGCAAAAAAAAAATGAAACTCGATCACCAACTTACAGCATACAAAAGAATAAACTCAAATGAATAAAAATACTTAAATGTAAGTCATGACACCATGATAATCTAAATATATAAAAGCCTAAGCGACCATCACAACCGAAACAACTGAATGGACAACCGAACAGGCTGCATGGGGCGACCAGGTCAGCAGGGGCGTTAGTGAGGGACGACCAAATGACTGAGCAGCAGGCTGTGTGGGGCGACCCAGGCCGGCAAGGGGTTAGTGAGGGTCAACCAAATTACTGAGCAGCAGGCTGCATTGGGGAAACCAGGCCAGCGAGGCAGGCAGTTGGGGGTTGTCAGGCCAGCAGAAGCGGCAGTTGGGTGTGACCTGGACAGCAGTGGGAGCAGTTAGGGGCCATCAGGCAGGGAGGCAGGTGAGCAGTTAGGAGCCTATGGTTTCGGACTGTGAGAGGGATGTCCGACTGCCGGTTTCCCTGGTAGTCGGACATCCCCTGAGGGGTCCCGGATTGGAGAGGGTACAGGCTGGGCTGAGGGATCCCCCCCCCCCGCTGCATGAATTTTGTGCACCAGGCCTCTAGTTCTAGAAGAAAACATAGGCAGTAAAATTCCAGACATCTTGAGTAGCAATATTTTTACTGATATATTTCCAGGGCAAAGAAAACAAAGGAAAAAATAGACAAACAAAACTATGTCAGACTAAAAAGCTTTTGTATAGCAAAAAAAAACAAACAATAACAACAACAAAAATCAACAAAATGAATAGGGAACCCACTGTACAGAATATATTTACCAATGATACATCTGATTAGGGGTTAATTCCCCAAATTATATAAAGAACTTATACAACTCAACACCAGGAAGACAAAGAAGCTAATTAAAAATTGGTAGAGGACCTAAATAGACACTTCTCTGAAGAAAATATATAGATGGCCAATAGACATATGAAAAAAATGCTCAAATTCACTAAACATCAGAGAGATGCAAATTAAGACTACAATGAGGTATCACCTCATACCTGCCAGAATGGCTACCATCAGTAAGTCAACAAACAACAAGTGCTGGTGAGAATGCAGAGAAAAGGAAGCCCTGCATTATTAGTGAAAATGCAGACTGATAGCTGGTGCAGTCACTATGGAAAACAGCAAGTATGGAGTTTCCTCAAAAAGTTAAAAATGGAACTGCCTTTTGACCCAGCAATCCCATCAGTGGGATCTAAAAATTCCTATACACCAATCAGAAAGAATATATACATCCCTATATTCATAGCAGCATCACTTACAATAGCCAAGATCTGGAAACAGCCCAAGTGCCCATTAGTAGATGAGTGTATAAAGAAGCTGTGGTACAGTTACACATGGAATACTGCTTGGCAGTAAAAATGAAGGAAATCTTACACTTTGCAATGGCATGGATGGATCTGGAGGTCATTATGCTAAGCAAAACAAGCCAGGCAGAGAGACAATAACATATGATCTCATATGTAGAATTTAATGAACAAAATAAACTGACAAACAAAATAGAAAATAACAACATCTTTCCATACACTGACAATGAACTATCTGAAAAATAAATTAAAAAATGCCATTTGCAATAATATTAAAATCAATAAAATACTTAAGAATAAATTTAACCAAGCAGATGAAATATCTGTACACTGAAAGATATGACACTGATAAAAGAAATTGAAGAATACAAAATTAAAATGAAAGATACTGTTATATTATGCACAGTCATCAAAACATTATGGTACTGGCATTTAGAGAGACCTGTGGACAAGTAGAACAGAATTGACAGCTTAGAAATAAATCCTCACATATTCAATCAATTAATATTTGACAAGAGATCCAAGAATACTCAATGCAGGGAAGGATGCCTCTTCAATAAAGAGGTGGGATAACTGGAAATTCACATACAAAAGAATTGAACTGAATTGTTACTTTAAGCTACTCACAAAAATTACCTTGAAATTGATTTAGTGTACAAACATACCTGAAATCACAGAACTCCTAGAAAAGACACAGGAAAAATTGCCTTGACATTAGTCAACAAAAGCACAAATAAACAAGGGGGACTGCATCAAGCTACTACCTACTTCAACTACCATTTATATACGGTTTACTTCCATACTAGAGGCCTGATGCAAAAATTCATGCAAGGGGCTCGGCCCCCGCCTGCCTAGGCCGCCTCCTCTGCCTCAGCCCCCACCCGCTGCGGCAGCAGCCTCAGCCCTTGCAGCTCCAACTTTATCCGAAAGATCGTCCAGAAGGACTTCTGGTCTAATTAGCATATCATGCTTTTATTATTATAGATATGTATTTCTAGCCCAATCTTTTAGATTGCATTACTGACCCAAGTTTTGGCCTATCCTATTATGCACTTGAAACATATTTAAAAAATAAACTCATTTTCTTCCCCTCCGACTTTCAACCTCCTGTATTTCTGCTCTTTTGAGATGTATTATCATCCAAGTGCTTCTGCACAACAAAGAAAGACATCAACAAAAGGAAAAACCACAATGTAAAACCACAATGAGCTATCACCTCACATCTGTTATAATGGTTATTATAAAAAAGGTAAGAGAATGTGGTCAAAAATGAATACTTTTGCAATGTTGATAGGAATGTAAATTAGTACAGCTACTATGGAAAACAGTATGGAGGTTCCTCAGAAAATTAAAAATAGAACTATATGATCCAGCAATCTCACTGCTGGTATAGCTCCAAAGAAAATGAAATCACTATCTTGAAAAGGTAATTCACATCCCCATATTCATTGCAGCATTATTCACTACAGCCAAAATATGGCAACAACCCATGTGTCTATCAACCTATGTGTCTATATATATAAATTTAGTCATAAAAATAGATAGAAATCCTTCCTTTGCTTCAGCATGTATGGGCTTGAGGGTATTATGCTAAGTAAAATATGTCAGACAGAGAAAGTCAAATACTGTGTGATATCACTTGTATGTGGAATTTTTAAAAGCCTAACTCTATATAGAAATAGAGTGTGCAATTGTGGTATATGTAGACTTTTAAAAAGCCCAACTCATAGAAATAGAGTGTAGAATGGCTGAAGGAATAGGAGAAATTGGGAGATGTTGATCAAAGTGTATAGATACCTCTTATGAGATAAGTAAGTTCTAGATATCTAATACACATTATGGTGCCTATAATTAGCAACAGTGTATTATACACTCCAATGTTAACTAAGTTAGTAGATCTCAAATGTTCTCATCACACACACACACACACACACACACACACATACACTCACATGGTAATTATGTGAAATAATAGATTTGTTAACTAATCATATTGTGGTAAATATATATATATATATATATATATATATATATATATATATATATATACATATATATATATATACACATATATATAGTGAAATAATTATATATATATATATATATATGAATATATATAATCATCAACCTTGTGCACCTTAAACTTATATAATGTTGTAAGTCACTTATACTTTGATGAAACTGGAAAAAAAACAGTATGTGTGTGTTCTAAAAGTAACTTGGATTTTTTTAAAGCAATTTAAAGGGTGAAGAAATAAGCCTCAAGTCCATTAAGTCATAGTACCATGTAGAAAAAAATAAAACTATAAGGTCAATTTTAGAAGCTATTACAAAAATGAAACCATGAAAAGAATAAAATGTTGAAATTATTTGAAGAGATAGAAGAGAGACTATTATAAATGATTACTGACAGGATTAGTACAAGCACAATGTGATACAAGCATCTGCTATAAGACTCTCAGATACAGGTCCTGGGGCTTAATATTTCAAACATGCTTGCTCTTTATCTTTTATGGATAAACCCAAATATGAACAGCTAACAATGTTTCAGAGAATAAATATTCTAATCATTAAAATACTAAAAAAACCTTTAAAACGTCAATTTCCTACCTCTTTTTCTAAGTTCAGTAGAAGATCCTTTTATTAAAAGCCAAAGTAAGTGACTAGTTACCTTGGAAATGAGGGTGACTGACATTAAAAGTCATATTTCTAAAGTGATATCCTATGTAATAAAAGGCTAATATGCAAATTAACCAGCGGAATGACTGATCACTCTGATGTACACTGACCACCAGGGGGCAGACACTCAACGCAGGAGCTACCCTCTGGTGGTCAGTGTGTTCCCACAGGGGGTGCACCGCTCAGCCAGAAGCCGAGCTCATGGCTGGCGAGGGCAGTGGTGGTGATGGGAGCCTCTCCCACCTTCACAGCAGTGCTAAGGTTGTTCGACTGATGGCTTAGGCCCACTTACGCCATCAGTCGGACATCCCCCAAGGGCTCCCAGACTGCCAGAGGGCACAGGCCAGGCTAAGGGACCCTCCTGCAAGTGCATGAATCTCATGCACTGGGCCTCTAGTTATTAAATATTAAGTATCCTTATAATAATAGTTTAACACAAAGGAACTAATTCTATTTCATGTAAAATTAGTAAAATTATTTATTTTTAATGAATTAAAAAGTAAGAAGGAACAATATTTTATTTTAGTTCTCAAATTCATTGCCATTTATTTAATCTATGACTATAAAATAATTATAGACACATTAAAATGATCTTTTGCATAAAATGTTACTGCTCCTGAAAAGACAGAAACTCAAGTGATTGTAAATAGTGTGCAGTATATGCTGTTTAAGAGACATATGATGAAATGCACAATTACTTTTGAATGCTCTAAATTCAATTGCAAAAAGACTGACAGACTTGTGTGGAAGTGAGAACAAACTCAGCTCATGTAGAGACTCACCACTGGGGCCCATTTGTGTCGAAGAGGCTTCAGATTCTCCATAAGTATGTCAGTACTGCCTCTTTCTGGCTCAAATGGAGGCTAGATCTCCCAGTTGGTCACCTGCCACTGCCAATGCATCTTCATCTGTGTGTGGATGTGCATTTTCTATATAACATTCTCTTTTAATCCAGACTGAGGCCTACTGAGAAAACTTATGTTAGAGAATTACATCAATCTTTCACAGAACACATCCTACCTTCTATGTTGCTGTAATACGGAACAAGCATAGGTTTCCTCAAAAATACAAGAAAACAGAAAGCATATCCCTACAAAAACATGCTGCATTAAAATGCACATGGCAACCATGTCTCTGGAGAGTCAGAGACGTTGCCTTCCTTCAAAATAGGTTTAAACTTACAAACAGGAGACCCTGTGAGTTCTGCTCTCCATGTGAGCGAAGAGGACATTGTGCTTATAAATAGAATACCTAGGGAGCAGTCCTAGAAATGGTTTACTTTATTTTATCTTAATAAATGCTTTTATAGCATTTATTTTGTGCCAAGGCATTTTTTTTTGTAGTCATGCACTGTTTAATTCTGAAAACAAATCTAGAAATGAGTTTTTTTTTTAATTCTATTTTACAGGTGAAGTATATAGAGTAACTTTTTTAAAATGTTTAGGGTGGTCATGAATTTGCACTTGCTGCTACAGAAAGTGTGATTGAACAAGGATCCTAGGTGCTGGGCTTTGAAACCCATCGCCATGTTTACTGGAGAGATGCTGACAAGTGTTTGATAGACATGTGACTCCCAGATGCAGACTTTGGCCAAACGTTTCTTAGACTGTTTGTTCCCTAAACTAAAGAATGAGATGCATCCACTTGACCTTTTATAAGTTCAATCCAATCTAACCGTTCCAAAGCATAAAGTATATCCAATGTTTTATTTCTTAATTTTAGCATGTCCTGGAATTTGTGAAATATTTAAAAGAACAGTAAAAGAAAAACCTCCAAAAAATATAAAAGGAGAAATTAATCTCCACTGTGTATGATCTCACTTATGAATGTAAGTGCATGATCCCAATCAATACACCTGTAAATCAACACCATATTCAAGAAAAAGAAAAAGTGTATTGATAGATTTTTAAAAACATGGTGCCAAAACATATTTGCTAATATTCAAAATCTATTCTTGAAAATAGACATTAAATTGGAAATGTGACGTTACTGCTTAACATGATAAAATAAATCTATCTCATAAAGTAGTAGGATTCAGTGTTTTCCTTCCTAGTTTGTAAATGAGACCACTTTTCACAGATCCTTTAGACATGACTTAAAATTGCCAGACTAATAAGATTTGTAAAATGAAAGGGCGAGGACTACGCCCTCCATCTTACCCTGGGTCCTCCATATTTGGGCAGAGCCATGTGCTCGGCAGGGCTTCTTCCCAGAAGAAGCCTTTGCTAGCCACACCCAGGATTTCTCTGGACTAACCAATGATAATCAAGGGAAGTGCATGCCATCAATATAACCACATCCTGTGTAATGAGACACCGACTCATGCCTGGCCAATCGGCGGGGCCCACGGTTCCCTCTCCTGCCCTTACTCCAGCCCCCTATAAAACTCCTCGTCCCATCAGGCTTCGCTCTCTGCCACTGGGCTTACCGTTGCATTGGTGAGTGTGGTCGGGGAGCTGAACTAGTTCGAAATAAAGGACTCTTTGCTTTTGCATCGGACTCGCTGGCTCCCTGGTGGGCTCTTGGGAATCTTGAAATCTGGGCATAACATAAAATTAATGTAAACACTGAAGGAAAACAAGTTTTTTTTAAAGTTTTAATGTAAAAGTATTAAATACTAGTTTAATTTTCTAATTGAAGAAAACATTTCTAGATAGTATTTAACAAAAAATGTACCCATGAGTCATCTAAATATTTTTCTGTTTTTTTTTCTAAATTTTATTTACTCATTTATTTTTATTTATTGTTGACACTATTATAAATGTCCCCTATTTCTTCCCCCCACCCCTTTTCTCACCTCCACCCAAGCTCCAAGCCCCCTCCCTTTGGCTAGCACCGCACTGTTGTCTGTGCCCATGGGTTATGCATTATGTTCTTTGGTTAATTTCTTTACCTTCTTTCACCCATCAAGGCATCTAACATTCTCTGATGAGTTTCTACAAATCTGAAGTGCTTTTCTTTTCTGTTAAGAAGAAAAAAATATATTTTGAAATAAAAATAAAAATCTGGATTTCTTAAATAATAAAAAAATCATAATTCAATTGAAAATACAAAAAGTTATTAAATTTTATTGTTGTTACAGTTTATATCAGAGTGGATAATGTAAAATATGCAAATAAGAACATTATTTTGTCATTTTATGCTAAGTTATAAAAAGTTTACAAAATTTTAGAAAACTTAGGTGAAATATAGTGCTAATAATAGAAAATAGGTTCAAGGCATATGTTATTGCATTTATTATGAATAAGGTTTTAAAGCAGCCAAGTTCTTGTGAATGAGTCAATTAACTCTGACTATAGCTGCATTCCCAACTACATATCACTTTTTGCAAACACATTCTGTTCAATTGTGTCTTTATACTAGGTTATAGATGGTTTGAGCACAAGATCCAAGCTTATTCACTCTTGTATTTCTCTAGAAAGGGCACCCAATATGAAACTGTCATTTCTTCAGTAAAAATCTGTATAATACATATTGAATTTTACTGAAACGTGGATGTCACTGATTATAACATGCAGCCATAAGACAGCAAAAACAATCTCTATTGCAAGTGTAAAATTCATCTTTATTTCGGAGATGGTGCATATGCAATTTTGCATCTTAGAATTCATGAAATATGATACTACCTCTATAATCAACCTCTAGATTCTCCATGAGGTTTTAAAATTAAATACCTGTGCTTTTGAGCCTTTTCCTTTCCTTTAAGCTTTTTAATGCAGCCAAACCATACCTGGTACCTTGCAGAGGGACTAGAGTAATAATTTCCACAGACTTTGGTCCCTTGTACAGCTTACTCAACCTAAAAGTGAACCCTTACTGTCCTGAGTACCTCCCTCACCCAAGTTTCCACCTCCCATCCGCTGTTGGGCCATCAGGAGTTATTTTATTTAACCTTAAATCCACCATTCCATATTTTCCTAGTCTGCATTTAAGATTAATGCCTCTTTAGTCATTTATTCAGCCCATATCGCCCTTTCTTGTGAGCCAGTTTCCCATTTAACTAGTATTTAGCTTGCTTGATCCAAACTCCCATCTGTAGTAGGCAAATATTTTACTATTTATATACTCAAGTGTGCAAAAACATAACAATATTTTTCTGTAAGTTAATTCTTATTGTAAACCTCATCCCATAATCTAATGGAAAACTTAATCTTGCCAATTCAAAGTAAATTCAAGCAAATTTGTTGTTTCTATTTAATATGGGTTTATAATTCAACCATTCAGGATTTAAATGTATTTCTGAAGCTTTCTCCTTGCCCTTCCAGAATGAAGTTTATTAGATTATAGGTTCTTCCAGTTACACCTGTAACTAGAAGGTCATTGTGGAGATAGGAATTTCTAGATTCTTCAGAATGTAAAACATCTGAAGTCTTATGCGTGGGCAAAGAGTGGTGAGTGGAATGAAATTAAAGTATATTATTTCATTTCCATTTGCCTTGTTCTAATACATAAAGATCCACTAATACGTAAGTTATATTTTTACAAGATTTCCGGTGGAGAGGTTCAGATTGTATTGTGCAAACCATCTCAGGGCAGACCCAGCAGGTTTCTCACAAAGAGAGCTTTCAGACACCACTCCACTCTACAGACTCCGACTGCACGAGAGATCTGGAGGCATCACAAGCCTTCGAGTGCCACGCATCTCCATACTGACTTCTGTGCTTCAGCACCAGGCTTGTTGCTTCTGCCTCTGCTGAACCCAGGAGTAGAAGTATGGGTTCTAATTTACTCTTGGACTCCAAAGTTTAAGGTGGATTCCAGACTAGGAGGTGGAGGCAGTGAATTTATGTCACTGTTACTCCTCCACAACCTCCCACCACATACACACATAACTTTTAACACATTACCTCTTCTTTCCAAGACTCTCTTTCCTAACAAATCAAAAAGTTTTCTAGGTCAGAGATTTCAGGGAAAAACTACTTTGGCCTGTACATGTGGACTTTCTGCCTCATAGCTAAAGCCTAAGCTTTGGCACCTAGAAAAGGAAAATGTGTTGTCTCTTCTCCCTGGCTTCAATCCAACTATTTGTATCTGTAATGAATGGTAGTCCTGGGCCGTGCACTCTGAATTTCAGTGGTTATGAGCTAGCTGAAAAAAAGATTGTACGATTAATATCTTAGGTTATTATTCTGCCACACTCAGCTAACATCTTCACACACTTCTTTAACTCTTGTTTTCATTTCCTGAACTAAGCAGAAAAATAGATCTTTCCAGAGGGCATTGTTGCCCAAAGGCCCAGTTAATTCTCTAACTCCCCATGCCTCATGTGGCTCAAGGTCAAGAGACACAAAGTGGCCTCTTTATAATGATGGCAATAACTGTCATTCCTCCAATCTCCCGTGGAAATGCTTCCTACTTAAAGATTCAGGGCATTCATATAATAGAATTTTAAAGTGGACATTGATGTAATGAGATAAAATTTATATCACTTTTCAAACTGTGATAACAATGGCAATAATTTTCAAACAATTTAGATAAACACCCATTCCATTTAAGGCTATAGAAGAGTTGAAACTAAGATTAATGAAAAAAAGATTTTGGTTTGAATGAGTGTTTTGATATTGAGAATTGACAAAATATTTATTTTTATTTTTTATTTTATTTATTTTTAATTCTCACCCAAGGATATTTTTTATACTTATTTATTTATTGACAGAGTGGAAGGGAGGGAGGAGAGGGAGAGAGAGAGAGAGAGAGAGAGAGAGAGAGAGAGAGAGAGAGATCAAACCTGGTACTGAGGTACGTGCCCTTGATTGGGAATCAAACCCAAGACCCTTTGGTCTGCAGACCAAAGCTCTAACCACTGAACAAAAAATGGCCAGGGTAGACTTTTTTTAAAAATTAATTTAAGATTCACCAGAAAAGTTATAGGCCTGGTGTGATTTTTCATTTGGAGACAGTGAGTAAATGAATAAATATTAAGAAACAGTGGGGATTTTTTTGTCAGTTTTATTTTTCCATACCACAAGTAGTGTTTTAGAATGGAACATCTGCATTTTGCTATATTCTTCTTTTTCACTGTCAACCTCAAAGTAACTCATTCGTCCCACTTATTTACCAAATATATGGTATAGTCTTTGAATTCTTATCTATTTCCTCAAGTCCTGTCACTCTATGGGTTACTTTATCATCCATGTAGATAATCTAGTAAATACTCCAGTATTTCATCCTTTATGTCCAGTGACCCTCTCATCTCCACTATTTAAACCTCCCTCCCATGGTCATACTTTGAACCAGGCAGCCAGCCAGAACTGTTCCACTTCTAAAATAATATAAAAATTGTTTTGTCTGACCATAATCTTCTGTCCTACTCATTTTATTTAAATAAATTTCTGTACCTAATTATGTATGTACTAGAGGCCTGATGCATGAAAATTCGTGCAAGAGTAGGCCTTCCTTCTCCCGGCTGCTGGCACCAGCTTCTCTCCAGCACCCGGGACCTGGGCTTCCCTTCTCCAGCTGCCAGCAGGCACCTGGGACCCAGCTGCATCCCTCCTCCTGCCACCCACAGGCACCCGGGACCCGGGCTGCCTTCCCTCGGTCCCCGGCATCGTCAGGAAGGACGTCAGGAATGAAGTCCAGAAGACATCCTGTCTAATTAGCATATTACCCTTTTATTATTATAGCTTTAAAATTTATGCAATCCTTTAATTTATCCATAGAAGCTCTCTCTCTTCATCAAAATTATTTTATGTCTTTCCCTAAATTTCAATGTTTCACCCACTTTGACCCCATATTTCTATTATCTTCATCTCTTTTGCCGTGTTTTCATTACTCCTATCTGAAAAGATCTCAGTGTTGGTTGGGATTCATGTAGACTTTCTCCATGCCTGAATCTGTGTATATATGCAGTGATTTAGAATATCATGAAATCATGCAAATCCATGGTCAAAGCATCCATTAGTGTCCTTTCTGTAATCAGCTTCTTTACCCTTTTCTTGAAAGTAGTTATTGTAGACATCATCTACTATCCATCAATTTCTCTCTCCCATCTCCCTTTAATTCTGAACAGATGAATTCATCTTTCTACTTCTTTTTATTTCACAGAGAGAAGGGGTTATTATTCCCTTAAATTCCTTCAACCAACTCTATAATTTTATCTGTTTATAATTGCAGCCATCTTTGGTCACTTCCTTATTACAATGAAACATCTTTCATCCTGACTATGGCCAGTACCTCTACCTCTTCTTCGAATAGCATCTTCTCCTGATTTATATTAGACTTGAGCTATTGATTCTTTTCTCTTTCCTCCCTCCAAATCTCCTTTCCTATTGATTCCACTGTGTACAATATTCTTCACAGGAGGCAGGAGGAAAGAAAACATCCTCCAACAACAGATCCTCCTTCAACTTTTCCCTATATATTTCTGTTTTCTCAAAGTCAAATTTCTTTAAGGGAATGGTCTTCCATTACTCAATTTACATTAACTCCCAATTCTACCGCAATTTTGCCTTTACCACTACACTGAAACTCCTCTTGTTGAGGCCATGGTGAATTCCTGGCTGCTAGATCAATCTGGCATTTTAGAAAACACAAATCATTTCCACCTACCTCCTTTTCTTTTAGTATTATTTCAACCTTGTATTGTTACCTATATTTTATGAACAGAAAACTGATATCCTGAAAGCTAATTTGGTCAAGATCATAATACTTATAACTATAGATGGCAAAATACAATTTTGAATCAAGGGGTTCTGACTCAAGATTCTGAATTTTTCTACAGTTAAATAAAAGGGATAAATTATATTCTCATATTCATAATTCCATGGATATGTACAATTTATTTTTTGTTTAATATTACATATTCCCATGGTCTACATTGATAGGAGAGGACACAGGATCTGAAGTTATTAATAATGTAAGATGATCAATAAATTTCTGGACAAAGAAGAAGCTAATGAGAAAAGTTTCACCTCATGAATGTCTGAGCAAAAATATGGACACGCAACATGTTAGATACAGATGATTCCTCCTATAGAGTGTAAATTGAATCAAATAATAGTATAAAGAGGGTCATTGAAAGAATAAAATCTCGTCTGTTGTTAGGAACTAGCTTCATTGCTCTAGAAAGCCAAATATTGAATGATCACTCTCTGATCTATCTCTTAACAGATTTGGAAAAAAGAACTCCAAAATTTCCCCCTTTCTTTCATAATGCTCTTTCCAATAGGAGCTTATATTTTGTTGATAAGAAAATTATGCGGAAGAATAGTTATAATCTACAAGAATTTTCAGTTCATTGCTATGTGTATAGATAATGCAAACTGCCCTGGAAGTTGAATAAAATGAGTTCTTGAGGGCTGGCTTTCCAGAAGAAATGGTACTTAGATGCTTTCCAGGTGGACAAGGGAGGAAACGGCATGTAAGTAGAAATACCAGCGTGTGCCCAGTGCAGAGACAGAGGTAGATATTTTGGTACGTTTAGAGAACTACAACCAGTTGTTGCAATAAAGCATTAGTCAAGATTTTGAAAATATAATTGTCAGGGTGACAATTTAAAATATTTTGAAGGAAAAAACAACACAGCAGAGTGTATTTAGTGTTCACACAATGGAAAATCTCCACAGTGTCTGGTTTTAAGCACAGATGGGTGGGAGTATTTTAAAGGTGCCAGGAGTTATCTGTTCTTTTTCCCTTTCTTTCTTCCTTTCTTTCTTTCTTTCTTTCTTTCTTTCTTTCTTTCTTTCTTTCTTTCTTTCTTTCTTTCTTTCTTCCTTTCTTTCCCCCTCCTTTTATCCCTCCTCCCTCCCGTTTCCCTCTTTTCTCTTTCTTCTGTTAGCCTGATCCTCAGACAGGCTGTTACCACAGAGAAACCAAAATACATAGCCACCAACAGTGCTATACTAAAGTATTGCCATATTCTGGATCACAGAATGCATGTTCATTTTATGACTAAACTGTGGATGACTGTAAATGTCTTCATAGTGTGTCCCCTCTACTGCCCTTTCCCACTTTACTTTCTATTTTCTATGCATATTTTAGATATGCACATACCAGCTTAAGAAACCTGCTCTAAATGAATGGGGAACCTGTGTCAGGAGTGTAATGAATTAATGCACAAGAAAAACAAGGTAACTCTCGTAATTATAGGGATAACATAGGGAGACAAAAATTTGCTATGGTTTTTATGATGACAGACATATACTATCCAGGCTCCACTATGTTTGTCATAATTTATTTAACCAATTATATATTAATGTAAATGTAGTTGGGTTATTTTACCATTGCTATTATACTCTGCAGCAAGTATGCTTGCACACACGTTTGAAGCTATTTTCTTTGGTTATCTATATATATATAAAAGCCTAATATGCAAATAGACTGAATGGCAGAACAACCGAACACCTGTCTGCTATGACGTGTGCTGACCACCAGGGGGCGCGCGCAGAACATGGCAGGTGTCAGCAGCAGGCGGCAGAGTGCAGAACATGGTGGGCGTTGGCTGCGGTAGGATGGTGGAGCAGGTGAGCGGGGGCACCAGACCAAGGTGGGGTGCCAGTCACTGTCATCAGGACAAGCCTCTGGTGGTTACTGAAAATTCTTTGCTCCTGCACACTTCTGTCCCACCCAGTGCTCGCACCTGCTCCAGGGATCAGTGTGTGTGAGCCCCGATTGCTTGGCGCCATCAGCGGGTGTGAGCAGCAGCTGCTGGCCCCTGATTGCCCCTCAGGGCTTCTCCACCTCCTCCTGCTCCTGAGGGGTGACTGGGGATAGCAGCTGCCTCTCTCACCTGCTGCCAGTGATGATCGCTCATCCATCAGCGGGTGCCAGCAGCGGCTGCCAACCCTGATTGCCCCTGAGGGTTTCTCCATCTCCCCCTGAGGGACAATCAGGGAAGCAGCCACTGCTTGCACCCCCTGATCGTGCCGGCCCCAATAGCTCCACACCATCAGTGGGTGCAAGTGGGGCCAGCGCTGTCAGTGCATGAGAGTGGCGGTGGTGGGAACGGGGCTGCCAGCAGAGAGGGAAGAGGTGGCTGCAGCAGGAGGGGCCAGACAGGGGTGTGGAGGATGGGCCGAGACCCACCCCTGTGCCCACAGCAGCCTCACGGCCCACAGTTCCTTTCAAGGTGCATGAATTAGTGCACTGGGCCCCTAGTATTTCTATAAGTAAAAGTGCAAAGGAAAAGAATAACGTACATTTTAAAATATATACAAATTGGCCAATAGCCCTCATATTTCGCAGTTTGTACTTGTACCAACAAATTACGTGTTTTGATTTTCCAGTAGCTTAGATTCCCTGAAATTATATATCTTTGTAATTGTCAATATAATACAATTCTATTGAAAGATAATTTCTTTGCGTATATTTTCACAAAGCAGGATCTAGCTATAGTCTTCTGTGTCCATTCCTGGTTTGGGTTAGTAAAGGGTGGTTGTCTGAGCACGTTTACTATCTTGTGACAATTTCTAACCCTAAAATATATCAGTGTGTCTACCTCAAGCAGTATGACAGGTAGGAGAGATAATTGATAAATCCTACATTTTTATAAAAACAATAGCTTAGCAGGTTAGAAAGAAAGGAGCCAAATAAAGGTGGTGTTTATTACTGGCATTCTGTCTCTGTTGGAAGGGACAGGAAAATGAATGAGAGAACCATTTGGATATATTAGGAAGCAGAAGGCAGGGAAAAGAAAGAAAAAGTCTGTACACTAAGGAACAGATGATGCCTCCATAGCCCAAACTCCCCTAATCTCCCAGCTTGCCGTTCCTGCTTGTTCTGCTGTAGCAATATGTGTGGACTCACCGAAATGTCCTCAGCCTTGAGATTATTAATCATTTTGAAATTGAAACCAGCTGCATACAAAAAGATGTAAACCAACTGCTTGAATTGATTCACTTGGCTTTACTCATCCCCAATTAAGACATTTCTCCCATTAAACTGCACTTTCATTTTTAGTGTCCTTAGCTAAACTCTGAGCTACAAAGGCTATTTCCAATTGCACATTTTAACAAATATCTCTGTACATGCTACATAGTAGATGCCTCATGAGAATTTTAATAGGTTAATTTATGAATCGATTTTCCTAAGTCTGCATGGGTCTCCCTCCTGCCCCCACTCAAAATAACTGAAATCCAAAACAATACCCACTACCTTTGTCTGTTCACTCAACACACATTTAGTGCTGGGCTCTGATGACACAGAAATTGGTCCCGGAAATTTTTATGTCCTTGATGTATCATGCTTTAAATAATGTGGAGAAGACAAAAGGGAAGTGAGAATAAGACTTATATTTGAATTATTGGCTACCAAATACAAGGCGCAGTGCTACCCACTTTACTGATATTATCTTTATTTCTCAGAACAACCCTAGGGTTATTTCCTGTGTATTTCTGGGGAATTGTGGCTTATAGATATTTATGAAGTTTCCCCAAGATTTTAACACCAGTAATGGGAAGATCCAGGATATAAATATGATGTTTTTCTGTTTATTTGTTTCTAGCTTGTTGGATGTTGTTGGTCCTTTTTTACTTCATCCAAGTAGGCAGTATTATCCTGTTTCTTTTCAGTCATGTAAAATGGGAGGATAAGTAGTACGATTCTCATCAGCATATCTTTCATTCCCAACAATTAAAATTGCTAGCAACTTCATTTTTATTTACTTCTAATTTTCATGCCTAGAATATGCTTGTCTATATTTTTTATTTTTTATTTTATAATCTTCCTCTTACTAAACAACTTTCAAATTGGTACTTGGAACAGGGTTTACAGAGCCTGGGGAAAAAAAGCCTCATGAAAAATTACATCTTTTGCTCCAGTAGCCATGACACATTATATGTCTACTTCTCACTCCCTCATTTTTGCCCTTTTAGGCATGTCCCACTCTCTACCAGAGCACTAAGGGTATGTGAGAGGATGGGGCAGATCATACCTGTGCTCCTGCACACCCTCCTCAGAGAACTACTCCCAGGCTCTGCTATGTTGCTCTACTAATATATAGTCATGATATAATAGTTTTCTTCTGAAGTACATTTATGTGTTAGGACTCCCTGCTATTCATGCATGCATTTATTTCATTTATTTATTCATTGAGCAAACAATTTTATCAAGTTTCTGCTATATACCAGACATTATTCTAGGTTCTAGAACTACCAGTAAAAGAGAAAAGAGAGACAAGGGAGAGAGAGAGAGAGAGAGAGAGAGAGAGAGAGAGAGAGAGAGAGAATATGGCCGTGCTCATTAGGCTTATATTCCAGCACCTGTCCTAGCCCAAAACTTCCAAAAGCTAGACATGCTAGTATCATTCTAATTACTTTGCCTGCTTTTGCTGAGGAGGACAATATTCTCATGATGATGGGCTTAAAAACTACCTGATTGATACTAATTTATGAGTTCAATCTTCAGGTGGGGTTGGAAATAGTGTCCTATTTGGGAGGGGATGCCAGCGATAAAACAAATCCCAAATTAGCTGGGTGTTAAAATACCAAGTAGACATGGCAAGTTATAGGAATAACGGAACTCTAAACTGGTGATTCTCAAACTTTGCTGCACATTTCAATTACCTGGGGTAGTTCACAAAAATCCCGACTCCCATCCTACACCCCACATCAATTAAGTTAGGGAGAGGAACCAGGTATCTTTTTTTGTTTTAACTCTGCAGGTTATTTCAACATCCAAACACATGTTTATCAACTTTTAATTTACAAACAAATCAATTGGGGATCTTATTAGATACAGATTCTGGTTTAATAGACCTGGGTTGGGCCCTAGATTCTTCATGTCTAACAAGCAACCAGATGTTGTTGCTGCTACCTTTCTGCCTACCACACATTGAGTAGCCAGGCTCTAACCCACACTTGTCACCTCATCAGGACTGTGAAATGGTGTAGCCCTTTTCTGAGCAGTGGTGATCTCAAACCCCATTCAGAATAGTGGAGGCATGTCCGTGTTCCACGCAATTGGAGCTACCAAAAACGCATCCAGGGGAAAAACTCTCCGATGTTGTAGGTTTTTCTGACAAATTTGAAAAACTCCCTATCCCAACCCAAACATGAGAGGGCCTGCTTGGACATACACCTGGAGATGCTGCTCTCCCTCACGGTCTTCAGAAAGTACCATTATCAGTACTTGGCTCATGTTTAACCAACTAAACCTGGAAGAGAGAAAGAAAATGAGCTTTATCTGAATTTGAAACTTCAGTTTTTTAGCTTCTCTGTATCTGAAATGAGCTTCATGTGAATAACCTGAGTACAAATCATTCCACAGCCAAGTGGGGGATTACACAAAGGATGGGAAAGGCATGTTCATTTTGTGAAAGTATAGCTTACAATTCGACAACATTTAGAAATGAGATTACTTGCTCCATGAGTGATCATCCAAGTAGCTTTCTAAAATGTGCTCTATGCCTGGCTGGCGGGGCTCAGTGGTTGGGCGTCGTAATATGAATGAGGTCAGGGTTTAATTCCTGGTCAGAGTCAGGGCACGTGCCCCTGTTGCAGACTCAACTCTCAGTGTGAGGCATGTGATTCTCTCTCATTATTGATGTTTCTACCGCTCCCTCTCCCTTTCACTCTGAAATCAATGAAAAATATATTTTAAAATGTGCTCGAAATGATCACTGACAATCCCCTAGCTCTCTATCTCAATTCTTTCTTAACTATAAAAAAGCTTTATTCTTGGACTATGTTTTTCCTGTTTGGATTTTAAATTTTCATTTAAATTTTCAATTTTCATTTTTTTCCTAGATTAGCATTTAGAACAAAAACTGTATAATCATCAAAAATGACTGACAATGTGAAAAAGCAATGTACGCATTTAAGAAAGAAACTTGTCTTTTTGAAAAATGGATAAAAACATGACTTTCATGTTAACATTTCAGTCACATGAGTTATGATATAAATCCAAAATATTTTACTGAATTTGCAAAATTATATAATTTTACCAGAAAAAAATTTATTCTATAATATAGTCCTATTTGTTATTTATCGGGTATGTCAATAGTAGATGCCCAATAAAAAGTCAGTACATACTAAACCAGTGATTCTAGTGAACTTCATCCTCTACTGTAAATGTGTTGTATAGAGTGAAGCAGATGTGAATAGGAGGTAGAATTGGTAGGAAATTTGAATATCAAAAAAAAAACCTCCCCAAAGTGCTTGCTTTCAGAGAATTGGAGATTGCAGGTCACTTCAAATCAATTGCAGAAACTCCTTCATTAAAAAGGCAATTTTGTCTGCAATAACAACAACATGCATCTTTTTCTTGTAAGAGCAACCTTTTACAAGTCAACTGCAGCACACACATCCACCATGGTATACCTCCATTACATATATCAGTTATTCTGTTCATTTCATCCCAAATTGGGTCTAAGATGAATTCACCAACTCATCACTATTAATTCCAGCTCAAGTCAACTGAGGGATTTCTTTATGAAATAAAAACACCTCTAGTTGTCTGTGACTTAGTAAAAGTAAAACGAACATACCATCTAAGTGGCAGGGTCACACTGCCTGGAATGCAGTTGGCTCACAATACATGGTTTTGTTTTTCCATCCTATATAATAAAAGTCTAATATGCAAATTGTTCAACTGGGAATTTGACTGTTCGCTGTGACATGCTCTGATCACGAGGGGGTGGCACGGAACATGGTGGGTGTTGGCGACGTGGTGCTGGTAGCAGGCGGCAGTGGAGCCAATGGGCCCCAAAGAGAGCGGGACCTCGGTGGGATGGTGGAGCAGGTGAGCGGGTGGCGCCAGGCCAAGGCAGGTGCAAGTGGGGGCCCGATCGCCCCACCGATCACCCCTCAGATGGGGCGGTGGTGGGGGGTGGGGCCACCACCTGGCTCCCAGGTGATGAGGGAGCTGGGTGGGGGGCCCCAGCCCTGATCGATTGCCCCTCAGGTGGGATGGTGGAGCAGGTGAGGGGGTGGCACTAGGCCACGGCAGGGTGCCAGGTGGGGCTGCAGGGCTGCGAGGCCAGGGGCATGAGATGGGGCCCTATCCCTGCAGGCCACCCCAAGGGACCCCACCCATGCACAAATTCATGCACTGGGCCTCTAGTCATGTTTATATTATTTTAAGATTTGTTTTTTCTTTACTTAGCAAATTCTAATTAGATACATACTTAACACCCTTGTTTTGTAAAAAGAAAAAAGAAAAAGAAAAAAAGAAAAAGAAAGAAAGAATCAAGCATCTATTATAAAAATTATTCAAAATAAAACACTGTTTTGTTATAATGACTCAACTAAACTTGGCTTTTAATGGACATATATTATATCTTTCAGGATACTATTGTAGTTTTTTATTACTGTTTTAACAAATTACCTCAAAATTAGCAGCCTGAAATAATACTGATTTCTTAACTCCCCGTCCTGAGTCAGAAGTCTGGGAAGAGTGGCTCAGTGGCCCTCTGCTTGGTGTTTCACAAGCAGAAATCCAGGTATCAGTGGGCTGCATGGATTTCTGGAAGCTGGTGGATGACTCCACTTCCATTCTCATTCAGGTTGTTGGTGAACACAGTTCCATGTTGTTATAAATCCCCATTTCCTTGATGATTGTGAATTAGGAGCCTTTCTAGTTCCTAAGACTGGGTCAATCTCCCTATTTTAAGGTTCGTAATGTCAATTACTTTTACAAGGACCTTCTTGTCATGTAACACAGTGTATTCATAGGTTCCATGCATGAAGTCATAAACATCTTTGGGGGGCCATTCTGCCTACCACAGATAGGCTAAAAAATGGATTCTGAAAAATATTGAACTTCCCCGATGAAAGACCAGTAGGATGGTCAAAGACGCTCAAAGGGGAAGAAAATAATGATGTCTGAAGATTCTTGCTGGCTCCTTGAGACAGATGTTTTGTGAATTTTGCTTTTCTTTTATGGTATGTACAATTATTGCTAAGGTCTTTTAGAAATTGTTTTCAATTGGGCTAAATGACATTCCCCACCAAACAGTTTGATTGGGAATGTTGGTCATGGCATGTCATCGCATCCTAAGTCAAGCATAAGGCACAAAAAATGAATTAATTTTATTCACTTAAGTTCTATTAAATCTCTTAGTTTGAAAAATCTTATAAGCCAACTTATACTCAGTTATTCTTCACTGAAATCTGTACATTCATGTCCAAATATGTCTGTAAATGAGGCGGGGAAATGGTTTATTATAGAGTGTTTTTTGTAGGGAAAAATAATTTGTGGGACTAGGTTGAGAAATTAAACCAGTGCAGGATAGTTGGCTTTGCTAAATTTGAATGCTTACATGATTCAATGTAAGTATGGTAAAGATAAGCATATACCTATCATTGAAATTCTTCTCTTTGCAAATTGATTTGAGTGGCGACTTCTAAGAAAATTTTCAAATCAAGTATAACTTTTTACTGTTGAAAATTATCAAAAGGGTCATAAATGAAAGCTGTCTCAATATAAAGCAATAATGTTTTTTAATGCCCAGTATATGGTTAGCATTGTGACATCCATTTGACTTTGAAAATTCTTAGAATTTTATAATTTAGTTACAAAAATGTAAAGGAAACTCACTTCCCAATCTCATAAGGCATTGGGGTAGTAAGGAGAGAATTTGGGTGGAAGATGCTTTTCAAAAGGAAAAAAACAAAAACACACACAAATTATTTAATGTTTTTAGAATTTTAAAGTTGTTATTAAGTATGTTCTGTTTTCTTTGTCCATTTCACTCTACCTTTAAAGTACAATATATGTATTTTTTTGCCGTAACATGTTTGGTTTAGTGGATAGAGCACTGGCCTGTGTACTGAGTGGTCTCAAGTTTGATTCCGGTCAAGGGCATGTACCTTGGTTGCAGGCACATCCCCACTAGGGCGTGTGCAGGAGGCAGCTGATCGATGTTTCTCTCTCATCGATGTTTCTAACTCTCTATCTCTCTCCCTTCCTCTCTGTAAAAAATCAATAAAAAATATTTTTAAAAGTACAATATTTTTTGTTATTGTTGTTGTTTTTCCTATGAATTTTCTAGCGTTACCTTCTCTGGAATATTTTTTTTTTTGTAATGAAATGGAGGATTCAGAATGTATGTGTAGTAATTTATATACAAAAATGTCTTCTTTTTTTAATATATTTTATTGATTTTTTACAGAGCGGAAGGGAGAGAGATAAAGAGTTAGAAACATTGATGAGAGAGAAACATCGATCAGCTGCCTCCTGCACATCTCCTACTGGGGATGTGCCCGCAACCCAGGTACATGCCCTTGACCGGAATCAAACCTGGGACCTTTCAGTCCGCAGGTCGACGCTCTATCCACTGAGCCAAACCGGTTTCGGCCAAAAATGTCTTCTTTTTATACATTTCACCAGATCTCATAACTTTGAAAAAATACTGTTACCCAGTATTATTTAAAATATTTACATAACAATTCCCAAAGTACATTTTACATTCTATTCCATCTAAACCTCACATTGGCAAGAGTGTACCTTAAGAACATTTATTAACACAAAATTATAAATTTGAAATGATACAAAGTACATTTGCAAAGTAGAAATCAATGCTTTTTAAAAATACAGTGGCAGCATTACTTGTACATATGTAGAGTGAATGAATATTATCATTACCTTAGGGCCCAAGTGCATGAATTCGTGCACCTGAAAGGAACTGTGGGCTGTGAGGCTGCTGTGGGCACAGGGGTGGGTCTCAGCCCATCCTCTGCACCCCTTCCCAGCCCCTCCCACTGGAGCCCTGGTCCCCTGTCTGCCGGCATCCCCGCTTCTGCCACCGCCACCACTCCCTAGCGCTGATGGCGAGGGCCCTGCTCGCACCTGCTGAGGCACAGAGCGATTTGGCCAGCACCATCAGCAGGTGCAAGCAGCAGCTGCTGCCCCAATCACCCTTCAGGAGCAGGGGGAGGTGGAGAAGCCCTCAGGGGTGATCAGGGTTGGCAGCCACCTCTCACACCCGCTTATAGCGCTGAGCGATCAGGACTGGTGCTAGGTGCCAGCAGCGGGTGCGAATGGCGGCTCTAGTACCAGCTGCCAGTGTGAGCGGGGCCGGTGCCAGCAGTGGGTGTGAGCGGTGGCTCTGGCACTGGCAGTGGGTGTGAGCAGGGCTGGCGCTGGCAGCAAGGGCAAGCACCAAGTGGGACCGTGATGCGTGGGAGCAAAGAATTTTCAGTAACCACCAGAGGCTCGCCCCAATGACAGCGACCTGCATCCTGCCTTGGTCTGGTGCCCCTGCTCACCTGCTCCAACATCCCACTGTGGGCGATGCCCACCATGTTTTGTGCACACCCCCTGGTGGTCAGCAAATGTCACAGCACTGGTTGTTTGGTTGTTCCATCATTTGGTCTATATGCATATTAGCCTTTTATTATATAGGATTTTAATTATTCTTAAATGTAAATTTATGATCTTTCTGAGGGAAGTAGCTGGTTCACAGTGTCCAGTGCATTTATTTCTGTAATATATTAAATAAAAATTACACTTGAGAGTTTTAGGGAATTCCAATTTTCAAAATGAGCAAAATAAATATATGCTATCAAAATCTTTAAATTTGCCTATTTCTAGCCACAGAAAATATTCAGTCCCTATTTTGTGAATATTACATCGCATACATTGCAAAGATTATATTTCTCCAATAATTTTGATGTTCTCTTTAGTAGCTTCCAGTTTGTAGTACATATCCCTAGGCAGCACTTTCACCTACCATCATGACCCCATCTCTCTGGTAGATGTGCACATTTATTCCTATGGATATGTCATTTCGTTAGTTTTCCCAAATGGGAAAATAATCTTTTGGAGAATGGAACAAAACTTACCCTTGTGCTTAGCTCAATGTCTTGCTTATAATAGGCATAGGCTAAGAGTAAATATATTTAGTAAGTAAATAGTTGGTAATAATAGTTTTTATTTTTGTTAAAGCTTCAGGGCATCTTGTTCCTAAAATTTAGTGTGTTCCTAAAATTTAGTCATTCTTAGTTTATCTTCATTTACCTTACTATACATGAGTCTGTTCATCTTAATTTTTGAATCAATCCTATCCCTTGTATCCACATTTGAACCTGCTTTTTAGATATATACATCAATTTCCATAAGTAAATATTTTTTCCATATTATAAATCAAGTTTATTCCTTCCACTTTTTTTTGTAGGGCTCATAAAATTTTCCTTCCTTATTCTAATCTATTCTCTAATCTCCTAAAGGTTTTCCTACAAATTTCTTATAATTATTATATTTGTCAAATACATAATTTTATAATCTTTCTCTTTATTAGGTATAAGTAACTTTATTTTTTCAAATGTATCTATATTTTTCTCCAAGTTCATAAAGTGAAGATATATCATTCCTTTCTTTTTTAATTTTTTTCTCTTTGTTATTTTTTAAATATATTTTTATTGATTTCAGAGAGGAAGGGAGAGGAAGAGAGAGACAGAAACATCCATGATGAAAATCATTAATCAGCTGCCTCCTGTACGCCCCCTCCTGGGGATCGAACCTGCAACCTGGGCATGTGCCCTTGGCCCAAATCAAACCCAGGACCCTTCAGTCTGCAGGCAGAGGCTCTATCCACTGAACCAAGCCAGCTAGGACCACGATACATCACTCTTAATCATTCATTTTAATATTTAGTTTTGATTGACCTAATTTTTAGATAAGATTTTTTAACATTTAGTGTATTTTCTTTAAAAATATAACACTTTAGTTAACTTTCCAATAAAAGTAGTATTAAGTATTTTTGAAGAAAATATGTGAAGGCAAGTAACTCTGCTGTTGGAAGACTTTGATTATTTTTACATTCATAAATGCTAGTTTTTCTTCAAATCCCCCCTCAGCTGTCATTTGTTTCTTGATAGTCTATGTCTTAGTTTCTTCAACTGTAAAATGAGGAGTTTGGACTAAATTATTGCTAAAGTTCTATGCTCTGACAATTTAAATCTTAGTTTTGGCCCTCATGAAATTTCCAAATGAAAAGGGACATATGAACTCATCATGAGTAAAAAAGAAGGGAAAAAAAAGTCAAAGGGCCTAAGAAATGAATAATGATAAATATATTATAATGTGTTGAGAAAATAGGCCCTTAAGCTAAAACATTATTAATTTTATGGATTTTTTTCTTGTATAAAATAAATAAGTAAATAACACTTGTTGAATGAATCTGATAGAAGAATGATTAAAAAACCTGTCGAGACAACCTCATAGCATACTATTTAATTCTAATAGCAATGATATAACAAATATTTGTGGAGCACTTCATCTTTGTGAAATATTTTGCATGAATTAACTTATTTGATCTTTAAAATTAAACTGTGAGATAGAGTAAGTTCATAATTTCCATACAGATGAGTCCTAGGAGGGGTACTTTTTGACAGGACAAATCACTTTTCTTGAAACCAGGACTGAATACAATACCGTTTTTTATATCTACTATATGTTTACTTAGCCTAGGCTTGAAACTTCCACCAGTGGGTGATTAAACAAAGGATGGGAAAGGCATGCTCATTTTGTGAAAGTATAGCTTAAAACCGGGCGATGTTTAGAAATGAGATAGCTTGTTCCATGAGTGATCATCCCAATGTCTTCCTGAAATGTGATGTAAGTGACCACTGACAATCCCCTATCTCTCTACCCCAATTCTTTCTTTATTAACTATAAGAAAACTTCATTCTTGCACTATGCTTTTCTTGTTTTGATTTTAAATTTATTTGAACTAGTGTTTCCAATTTTCATTTTTTTCTTAGATTAGCATTTAGAACAAAAACTGTATAATCATAAACAATGAATGATATAAAAAGTGAAAAAAGCTATGTACACATTTAAGAAAGAAACCTGTCTTTTTTCAAAATGAGGCATAAGATATAATGAATGACTTTTTAAAACTAAAAGTGATATTTAATCTCAAGGCCTATGTACTTCTTTGCCCTAACTACCTGTATTTCCTGGATCTTGTTTAGAATTACCTGCACAGATATGTCATTCTTTCTTGATAGTCATACAACACGTAAAATTATATTTACATCTTATGTTGTACACTTGATATTTTATTGTCTTCTTTCTTCAATTTTCAACATAACTCATCTGCAGGTGAAAATTTTAGTGTAACTACAAGCAAGATATTGCAAATGCCTCGGATAAAATATTCTTGATGCGGTCAACCTCATGTTGGAATATCTACCACATGAGCCCACAGTAATGTTTATTAAATTGAGTAGTATTGACAGTCATAAGTATGAAATAAACTGGGTAAACTAATGTCTTTAAAATTCCATCTGTATCATAAAACCCAACATTAAAAAGGGAGTTATGGCTCCTATGCTGTCATTGCTGATGTAATGTTGGGTAAATGAGTATCCTGCCCTTTTCAAATTTGTAAAATAGGCTTGAGAGGAAATTATGAAAATTATACATTTTCTGGTTTATCACATGTGGGTTAACTCTATTAGTATACAAAGTTTATCAGTTATAAAATATTTATCCACCGTATTCCACACTATAATCCATCACTTTCATATTCCCTGATTTAAAGCTCCATCTTTCACTTAAATTGTCACTACTGCCTTCTAACAAGTCTCCAGATACTTCTTCAACACAAGCTCTACACATGGCCAAAGTGATTTAAAAAAAAAATTCCCTGATCAAAATCCTTAAAATTTCCATCACCTGTGGGATAAAATTGCAACCTCCAAGTATGGCATGAATCCCTTTATCATTTGCAGTACACTTACATCCCCAAGCTCTGTCAACGCTGTCTTATATTCTGTGTATCCCATCAACCAAGACTAATAGTATTTGTGGTTCTTTTATCATGATACTTTTACAGGAGCCATGCACACTATTTTCTCTTCCTTGACTCTCTCTTCTACTCAGTTTAAACATTACCTCCTCTGAGAGGGCCCAACTTAGAAATCACCTCCTTTGGAAAGCTTTCTCCAACACTTCCCAGGTCTGGGTTAGGTCCTTCTCACAAGGCATCCTGGCAATAGGTATTTATCCCACTCAGTGTTTTGAAATAAGAAGGTTTTCTCATTGACCTTTTACACCATAATCTAAATTCATCAAAGGATTCTGTCTTCTTCTCAGTCACATCCCTGGTAATTAGAGTACTAAAATAAGCATGTATACAATGAATGACTAAATTATTTCTTTTTTAATCATCTCAATATTCTTACTTCTTGACATTAATGGGTTAAGTTTTAAAATTCATCCAGCCCTGGCCATTGTTGCTCAGTTGGTTGAGTGTTGTCCCATGCAACAAGAGGTGCTGGTTTGATTCCAGTCAGGGCACAAGCCCAGGTTGTGGGCTTGATCCCTGGTAGGGCGCATGCAGGAGGCAGCCTATTGATGTTTCTTTCCCTCTCCCTTCCTCTCTTTCTCTCTCAAATCAATAAAAAAATATTTAAAATTATTTTTAAAATTTATCCAATGTGTTTTATGCCTCAAAGGAATACATCCCCAGTTTAGAAGTTTATCATAGAAAAACATGCTACCATTTTTAGAGCAATTATATACAACTAGAGGCCTAGTGCACGAATTCATGCACAGGTGGGGTCTGGCCAGCCCACCCCAATCAGGCCAATCTGGCTGGGCCAGCTGGGGGGAGGGGCCATGGGTGGTTGTCTGGCCAGCCCCATCCCCTGGTTGAACTCCCAGTCAAACTCCTGGTGGAGGGGGCAATTTGCATATTAGGTTTTTATTATATAGGACAAATGTCATTTACAAAATGATTATAGACTGTATGTATTTATGTATAAAGCATCTGAAATATATATATAAAGTTTAAAAATCAGGAATAGAAATAAGTAGAAAAATCAAGATGGGTCTTTTTGCTTAGGAACTATCAACTTTTCTTTTTAAAATTTTTTTATTGATTTTAGAGAGGAAGGGAGAGGGAGAAATAGAAACATCATTGATGAGAGGGAATCACTGATCTGCTGCCTCCTGCATGCCTCCCACTGGGAATCAAGCCCATAACCTGGGCATGTGCCCTTGACCAGAATCGAACCCTGACCTCCTGGTTCATAGGTCAGCGCTCAACACTGAGCCACGCCGGCCGGGTGAAACTACCAACTTTTTAATTGATTTTTTTCTGCTTTACATAAATGAATGAAAGATAGTAGGTCTCTTTCCATAAATACTTATTGATCTCCCACACTATTAAGGCATATTGATAGGCAGAAATTACACAAGTCAGCAAAATAATTGTGAGCAATTGACTGCTTCTCTCCAGTGAGCAAATCCACAGGAAAGAAAATGCCCAGGTGTCTAGGTCTCTGGCCTCCACAAGCAGAGGCTTCCCAGTGGAACTGGCAAACCCCATGTGCTCAGGCTGTCCTTTCATTATTCTCTTCATTGTCTGCCAAAGGTCAGGACCCCACCGAGTCCGCACCCCTCACCGCACTGAGGAGAGATTGGACCTGAGTCCCCAGAGGATAGGCTGCTGCACTTCTCCTTTAACAGTAGTCAACTGTCGAGATATTTGCTAGGAGCACAAATTAGAATCTTTATGAGAGATTTTACTATCATCAAGCCAACTTCATACTCCATCCCTAAACTGCTTCAGTGATGTCATTTCATAACAAGGTCATGTATGGTGTTTTTATACAACACATGCAGAGCTCCCAAAATACAAAGGATTTGGATTTTGTTTTAATACACCAACACTATGAAACTATTCTAAATGAAGCATTTATTTTTTCTTTTCCTTTTAAACCACCGATAGAAGAATAACTGACAACACACACACACACACACACACACACACACACACACACACAACAAAAACCTCTTTTAATTTTAAAAAAAGGGATCAAGGAATCTACCCTTAAGAGTCAAATAATGTAAATTGTTTTTCCCCTGTAGCTGAAATTGCTATGTTGGTTTTAAATTTCCCAATCCAAATTAATGAACAATTCTCTCTATGGTATAAGAATGCATTTGGCAGTGCAAAGATCAGAGCAATCTCCTCTTCATTAAACTGGGCAAAGAGGATTCCTGGTTCTCAAACTGTTAAATGGATATTAGGTTTTTTAATGAATGGAACGTTTATTTTTGTGCCAGCTCAACTAACAACATTGACATGATTAGCATACATTTTGGCAACTGTTCTAGCACAAGGTATTAGTAAAAAAGAAGCTATTATCTCTGAGCTTAATTTACTTTAACTTCCCTTGTTATAAATGTCTTTAAAGTGAATGAGATGTTTTTGTAAAGGAAATCTTGGCACAACGAGTTATTCAGAAATACATCTTTTTATTAAGTTACAGGCGTTTCTCATGCTAGAGATAAAGTCCATACCCCAAAACATATGAACCTTCTCCAAATTTAGATATGAAAAAAATTTTTTTACTGATGGTTATATCATTGCACTTATGGAGATTTAAAAAAAAATTAATGGTGCTGCTTGTTTCATATGTATCCCCTACCTTTAAAAAAATAAAAAAAAGGAAGAAAAAGACTGGTAGAGAATGGTTTCCTCAATGGTTATACATCAATTATAAATGAAAAGCTTTAGGGATGAATGATCTTAGTTTCTCAGCTCATGTGTCTCTCATACAAAATAAGTTTCTAATAAAAATATACTTGCTTTTTATAACAAACATTACTGCCTCATATGCTTACATTTTATTCACATTGTAAAATTAAAGAAAACAAAAAAAATGAGGTTGATACAAATTCAAAAGGTCTTAGGTGTTTGCATTCAAATTATTTTTTGCAATATATTTTCATTTTAAAATTTACTGAAAGCTATTGTAAAAAAGCTAACAGGATTGCTATAAGTATGTAATAAAATGAATGTTTATAATTGATACTAACTCAATAAATTAATATGTATTTGCATATGTATGGGTATAAACTATCATATGAACTAGCAAACATATAGGCATATTATCTTTATATTTTATATATATATATGTCTATTACTACACACATACTTAATGATTTACCCAATGTTTAATTGAGTAATGAATTAGTTTAATATAAACTTAAGCATAACACGATATTTACAGTATACCAATATTTACCTCTAGAAGCAAACAAATGCCAATAACAGGCACTTCAGTGAAAGAACAAGCCAAGTTCATATAGAAAATGGTAAAAATGAGAAAGAAATTATGAAAATATATACTTTTAATTTGCAGACATATAAACACTTTTGGTACAGTACAGACATGGGATGCCAAAACGCAAAATGATCCAGTTTAAGCTAACACATTACTTATTTATACAGGTAATTTTGTTATAGCTCTCATAGAAAATAAAATTTCCAGCTCACACAATGAAAGTGATCAATTACTGATGAACCAGTTTGCTTCATTGCAAAGGATTCAGCAAAAGCTACATTATGAAATAAATCTGCTGCTGGGCTTACAAATACTCTTGGACTTAATCCAAAGGCAAAGAAAGGAAACCAGAAATGGTAGTCAACAAACCTAAACAACAACAAAAAGAAAAGTATAACTTTCATAGAAAAGGCCCAACTACAACCAGTAGTCTACACCAGCTTCTACAATAATTCTGTTTTAATATGATTTTTTAAAGTTTCTTACGTGATGGATGACTTTAAGCATATAAATATCTAATATATAACCCAAGTATGAAGTACTGCTCACAAGTTTTGGAAGTACCAAAATGTGGTGAACACCTATGAAGCAACTAAGGATAGAAATATTTCTTGCTCTGGCTGTTTTTTTTGTGGACACAATTTCTAGTTATATTTTCTGTAAGGAAGGACATATGTATCTTTCCCCCTGTAATAATAGCAAGTTCAGTGGTAAAGCAAACAGATAGCAGTTTGAGTACACAGAAAGTGAAAGAGTCTTCAGCAGGTCAAATCTTTAATAACATATGGCAATGTTTTTATCCTTGCTAAAAAAATTGCACTTCTTTGTAATGCCTTCTCTTTCAAACAACGCATGGCATACTTGTAAGGTAAACATTCTGTTTACAAATAAATTTCTTATCATACATTTAAGTGGGGTGAAAGTCAATTTATTTTAATTTTGTATTTGTTAAATATTAAAAACAATATATTTAAAATATACTTTCATTAATTTGATGTACAACAACTGTCATGAATAATAACCCGAAACAGTTATCTGCAAAGGAGCAGCTGTTGCCCTCTTGTGGTTAAAATACTTTTTAGAGAAAAAAATGCAATGTGTCATTTTCTTACCTTACTCCCAGGTTTTATCAATCATTTGCTTGGTGTATGAAACCTGCAAGTCATATCCAATATTTTTTATAATAGTTCTATAGCTGTTAGTACTAATTTTCATTAAAAATGCTGTACAGATTTTATAACCTCTGATTTTGAATTTAAAAACCTGTAAACCGCTATTTACAATATAGTACAAGTTATAAATTAGTAGTCCTTCATTGGATCTCGTTCATACCACCTTGTTTAGGTGGTGAAGACTATCCAATGTCTATTAAAACATCTCTGTGTTATTCCACAATGAAGTATCAAATATTAGAAATATCCATCGGTTTCCTCTCTCTCATGTGCAGGTCAATTTTCCCTTTTAGTGGAATTTGTACTTCCAAACTTTCATCTTCCCTGGGATGCTTTTTCCCTCTCCTTAAGCAGATATATATGCCCATCCCTGTTACCAGTGTGATAGAACCCAAGCTGATTACAGACAGAGCTACTAAGGTGGGCATACAGGACACAGATTCGACCTTCCTATGAGTGGGTTCTATTGAGATCTGTGGCTCTTTCTCCTCTATATTAATGTCCGGTTCCTTTCTTAAAAGACTCTCAATGTAGCTCTCATTGCTGACAGTGTCATTCACAAATAGGTTCACCATGACCGTGGAATAGAGAGGCTCAGGATAACCATGGTCACTCACTTTCACCAGTAAACGATGGAGTCCATAATCCGTCTGCAGCAGTGCCTCTTCCAAAGTAATGTTGCCAGTTTTGGGGTCAATCCTAAAGGACTCGGGCCGAGGACCTCTCCTCCCTATGATGCTGTAAGCTATGACAGCATTCATGCCCGTGTCTTTGTCAACAGCATAGACTTCTGTCACCGGGGAACCAGGGAGAGTAGAAGGTAGTACCAACAGATAAGACATATTAGACTGAGGAAATAAAACAAGAGGAGGGTTGTCATTGATATCAAGGAGGAGAATTGTGATTTTTGCGGTCGAGGAGAGGGCGGGCTCACCTCCATCAACGGCTTCAACCCACAAAGTATAGGAGCTTTGCTGCTCCCTGTCCAAAGAGACTTTAGCTCTCAGCATGCCCTTTCCTGTGTCTATGACAAAAATGTCACTCTGGTTCAACACGGACAGAGCAACCCATCCATTTCGCCCAGCATCAGCATCAGTGACACTAATCACTCCAATTTCACCATATCCTGGAAAGTTTTCTGGCACAAAAAAGCTAAAGTCCTTGTTGATGAACCTGGGGCTGTTGTCATTTTTATCCAACACTGTGAGAGCCACAGTGGCTACGGATTCCCTGGGTGGCTTCCCCATGTCAACAGCTCTGACTGTGTACCTGTACTTTTCTTTCTCTTCTCGGTCCAGCTGAGTAGAGACTGTCAGAATTCCTGTGACACTGTCCAAGGAAAAATACGACGGAGCATCATGTCCCAGGAAGTACGAAACTTGGCCTCTCTCACCACTGTCAGCATCTGTAGCATACAACTTAGTCAAAAAGGCATGGGGTGCATTGTTTTCTTCTATGGTTAGTTCTAGCAAGGGTTGAAGGAAAACAGGAGCATTATCATTGTCATCTAGAAGTTGAACTTTAATAATTTTTTTGACGTGAAATCCCTCAGAATTCCAGGCCACCACAGCTATTTCAAAGAACTGCTGTAACTCATAATCCATAGGTTTTGTGGTTTCTAGCAAATACTCGTTAGTGTATGGTTTGTAGGGCGATAACCTAAATGGCCCTTCGCCATCCAGATAGCAGTTCACCTTGTATTTACCTTCTGGATCTCTTACGGTGAAGAAAGCAATTGGAGTGTTAACAGGTTCCAGTTCTTTGAGGTACACGATACCATCTATCTCATTTGCTATATAACGAGGGACGATTTCAGGTGGTCTGAAAATGACTTTGATAATGGACACCAGGGCAGTGATCACCGCAGGGATGCAGCCTGGCCCATTAGCAAGGATGGTGAGCTTGTGTGTCTGCAGAACACTACCCCCGATCTTACTGGAAAGTTCAATGACGCCAGTGGTTTCATCCAGGTGGAATAAGTCCTTGGATGCTTGTGGAACTTTCTGGCTGTAAGAGTAGGTGATCTGAGCGTTGGTCCCCAAGTCTCTATCCACAGCCTGGACAGCTGCAACCGGTGTGCCCACCGTAGCATTCCCATACACAGTGACATTGATCTGTGAGTCTGCGAACAGAGGGCAATTGTCATTAATGTCACTTATGCCAATGGTGAGGGTGGCACTGCCCAACAGTGGTGGGGACCCACCATCCTCAGCTATGATGATGCTCACATACTGGTCTTGGGTCTCCCTGTCCAACAGGCCCATGACAATTAGGTAGGGCGTGCGCTCCCCGTTCTCATTCTCCTCCACGTCCAGGGTGAACATACGGTGGTAGTCCAGTAGGCGGTAGGTCTGCACCCCGTTCGTGCCTACATCGGGGTCCATGGCAGGATGCTCTATGGCCAGTCGGGTGTTTACAGGTGCATTTTCTGGGACCCACACTGAGATTTGGGAAACGGGGAACTGCGGGGCATTGTCATTGATGTCCCGGATGGCGATCTTCACCTTCACAAACCTAAAATATTCCTGCGGCAGGACCAGCACATCCAGAAGCAAAAGACAAGAGTCCGAAGAAGGGGAGGAGGAAATGGAAATGCTGTCGCCCCAGGCAGCCCCTCCACCTCCTTCAAGACACAGGGCCTCGCGGTCGATCTCCTGGGCAGAAGTGTGCAGCTCCCCAGAGCGGTTGTCCAGGGTCACGTACTGGCCACTCAGTCCCCGGGAGGCCAGGCTGAAGGAGAGAGGGGGGCTGGGCTCGGGGCGGGCGCGCTCCGGAGGCTGCGGCTGCGGCTGCGGCTGCGGGTCCAGCCTGCCGGCGGCGAGGGGCGCCAGGCGCAGGTCCTCGGCCAGGCTGCCGATGAGCACCCCCGCGGGCAGTCCCTCGTTCAGGCTGTACAGAAGCTCCGTGGCCCGGCTGTAACTCGCGAGGCAGTGGAAGGGTCCCACGAAGAGGAAAAACAGAAACAGCGGCTGAAAGTAGGGGAAGGAGAAAAGCCTCATTACACACCGGCGGCGACACCGAGATGGGAGTTAGCAACCAGCGCCCGGGTCAGGCTGCCCTCCCCTCGCCACCCTTCCCAGCGGCAAACCCTCTCCTGTGGGAGCGGGCTGGAGAGGAAACTTGCTGCAAAGGAGGGATCTATGGGGCAACACTGTTTCCCAAACTTATTTTTTTCCTGTTTACTTCCTACCCCCGCGCCCCATCACCACGCTCACGCAGTGAATGTTCCGGGTCCCTAGCGGAGAGCATCCCTGGGAACACGCGCGGCGCGGAGAGGACTCTTGCTCTGGGACTGCGCAACGCGACAGGGAAACCCCCGGGTAGGCGAGGGACAGGGAGGGGTTGTTGGTGGAGAGGGCTGAGAGGAGGGCACTTTATCCATTTATTTCACTGAAATATTTCTACCACGAAAACCCCCGGAACACGAGATGGGCGACATCCCTTATTATGAAACCAACAGCAGCAATAACAATTATCATTGAAGATAATCATATGGAAAATATAGTCACGCTCTCGGCTCGGACACCCCTCCCCCCGTCCCCCATGAAATAAACACTTGACGTCAGAAGTAGTAATTTTCATTTTACCAAGGATCTAAAATTAAATCCCAAAGACCTGGATCCCCACCACGTAGGAAGCCCTCACTAATCCCCCTCCCCGAGAGGAAAAGAAGTAAACGCGGAAAATGATTATGCAAAAACAATGTGTCAATGGCAGCAGACACAGCCAGATGCCGGCAGCGGGAAGGATCTCCGAACCCCGCATCTAAAGCGGACCGAGCCCCCACCCCCAGCCCCTCCACCTCACCCGCCTACATTTCTGCCTCAGAAACTTCCTCTCACGATCCAAGGTCTTGCCTATTCCTTGCTAAAATGAAGATACATAATCCCAAACTCCCTCTCCCTCCCCCCAACCTTCCCGCGAAGTTTGGATTCAGGGAAAGGGTTGGAAAACCCTCCAGGAGTGGCAACTGCCCACAGGACCGCAACTTGTCGCGGGGCCTCTGCGCCCCAACCTCTAGCCTAGCCCCTTACCGGCAGGTTTCTCTGGCTGGTGCTGCTGCTGCCGGGACGACTTAGCCGCCCCATATCCAGGCGCGGGTGCCAGGTCGCCGGGCGCCAGCTCACTGCCCGGGCCCGCGAGCCGCGCGCACCCCCTCGGCCGCGCATTCCCAGGGAGGCTGCAGTCGGCGCGCTCCTGGCGGGCGGGCGGCGGAAGACACTCCCTCTCCGTTCATGCAAATCGCTGGGGAACTTCAGCCAATAGTCACTGGCTCGCCAAGTAGGACGGGAGCTGAAGGGGTGCAGAAAGGCGAGGGCAGAAGGACACAGTCATGGTTTCCTGCCCAGGAGGTCGGTCAGTCCAGACCCCACTGGAGGAGCCAGAATGGGGGGACTTGCCTCTGAAGACTGCGACGAGGCGTCACCTGGTCGGGCATCGGAGCAGGCGCCCACAGCTCCCCCCGCGCCGCACCGGTCAGAACCCCAGTCCACAGGTTGCGGGCGTGAGAGGGAGAATTAGAATAAATAAGCCAGCCTGTGTTTAGAGCTGAGTTAACAGAGAGGGGATTTCGGCGCTACGGAGCAGTCACAGGCGCGATCCCCCAACTCCTGCTTTGCCACCAGTTCTAACAAGAAAGACTTGGATCCAGTAGTGTTTGCAAAGGAAGAAAAAATCCACTTTTCTTTGCGGAGGAAGGAATTGCAAACTCTGAACGGCGGTCTGAACTGGAAAAGCAAATAGATGAATTCGGTGAAGGTTTCCACCTGCTCTAATTTTGAATCTTTGCTGGTGGTGGGAGAGCTTCTGCTAGTTTCCTAGTTTGGGGCGCAAGTGTCTCCTCTGGGTGTCCGCCGCTTCTGGCCAAGGGAAGGGACCAAGGGGAAAAGTGAAACAATTGTGGGGGAACACAAGTGGTTCTGCCTGCAAGCAGTTTCTCTAGCAGCGGTTCTCAACCTGTGGGTTGCGACCCCTTTGGCAGTCGAACGACCCTTTCACAGGGGTCGCCTAAGACCATCCTGCATATCAGATATTTACATGATTCATAACAGTAGCAACATTACAGTTATGAAGTAGCAACGAAAATAATTTTATGGTTGGGTCACAACATGAGGAACTGTATTTAAAGGGGCAGAAGGTTGAGAACCACTGCAAGGGTGCACTTTTTTTTCCTTTTTTTTTTTTTTGAGGGCGCTCACTGAAGCCTAGTGTTTTTTTTTTAAGAAAGAAAGAAGAAAGGAAGGAAGGAAGGTAGGAAGGAAGGAAGGAAGGAAGGAAGGAAGGAAGGAAGGAAGGAAGGAAGGAAGGAAGGAAGGAAGGAAGAAAAGAAAGAAAGAAAGAAAGGTTACTTTTCAAATTATTGCCTTTAAAAAAAGATTTTTTTTTCTTGTAATGCTTACTGGGAAACTGGCCATTTGGAAAGGAATCCTGAAGGAGTGTGGTGCAAAATGCTTGGATATCCTCTCTGGCTATGACACTAACTAGCATAAGACCTGTTTCCTCATTTATGAAATCGGGACTGGAGAGAGTTCAGTGCATTAGGTCAATGAAACACTTTGATCTGCAGGGTGTCCTATAAGTTATGAAAAAGACCCTGAGTAGACATTTCCCTTCATCACTAGGTTTCCAGATATACTGTGTGCTGCCCTGAACATAAAACCCTCCCCGGAATGCTGAGTGACTGAGCCTAGGATAGAAAAAGCCTTCCTCTTGGGTCATAGGAAGATGTGGCGTTCCTTTCCATAGGAACCACTTTAAGTTTCTTTTTAGTTCCACCTTGTGTTAACTAGAATATACATTGCTTGCCTGAGCTAAATGCTTTTCTTCTGAGCCCTCCTGTTTTCTCATCACCACTAATCCTGAAGACACAGAGTCCTAAATATTGATAACACACTCCATCAAAACACCTGGTGTGTGTAACATCCTCTTATTGCCCAAATGGAATTCACAAACAAAACTCCCGATAATACAAAGCTGGCAAATAATATGAATTGGCTTATAAAGTTAGCTCCTTTAAGCTCTTTAAAGTGAAACTGGAGTGCTGATGAAGTAAGCACAGGACCAAGAACCTGCTCACGTGGGTGCAATAGGTCATTATACAACCGGTAAGCAAAACACAGTCAGGAAGTGTGACTTGCCTCCCCTTGCTTCCTCTGCTGCTGGTTCTGCCCTACAATTGAACTTTTACCACGACTGGTAAATATTTACTTTGGGGTCTGTAGTTGAAACATATTGGCCTCCAAAAATCAGTACCACGCTGCATCTGAAATGTGATCAATTTATGTTTTCCCACAATACACACAGCTTCTGGAAGTTTGGGGCACATGGCCAGATTAAGCCAATGGGTCCTCAGTCAGGGTATGTGCAGGCTAGCCCCACAAGCTGAATTCATTCTACATCAATGCAGGTAACAACAGCAGTGCACTGTATATCCCCTCACAGCCCATGCTGCTCCAACAAATCAAGATCACTTGCCTTTTATTGGGGGGAAATATAGGAATCTCTTCCTTTAGTTTACGGGGACACTATATAGGAACTATCACTTATGATGATAGTTCAATTGAAGTGACATCACTTCTTTGTAATTATTTTCTCAACTGTCTCTCATTTTCCCTGAAATATGTGGCCCTGTTTGCTTTGCAGTGGATACTTTGGGCACAGATGCACCTTTTCGAGTGTCCTCATCCCCCATCCCAGAGGAATCTTGGTCTTCTGGCCGTGGCCTCCAGCTGCCCCCTTCAGAGAGGGTTATTATCCCTTCTCCCCTTTGCTAAGCTGGCAAGAAATTGAACCTACATATTCAGCAATAACTTTTTAGAGTGTTTCTAAAAAAACACAAATGTGAAATATAATGTAAATTGAAATAAAGGAATTAAACACATTCTGGAGATGTGTGGAATGGCAATAATAACCGCCTTTGCTTTAAGTTACTGTGGTGATTGCAAAGTCTCTGCATGGAAGTTGTCATCAAGGCTGGGAGACACTGGCACAATTCGGGTACTATCTTTCCTATCACATTCCAAACTGTTACCTGAGCTACTTGTTATTATCGTCCCTCTTTGAAGATCTAAGCAGGTGTTTCATGCAAGTTTACACTGTAATTGGGCCTAAAAAAAAAAAAAAAAAAAAAAGAACTAATACCCTCCTTTCTTCTCCTGTACCTTCTCTCTGGGTGTGGTGAAAACATTCCCAAATCTCTGTTCCTTATGATGCCAGCCCTGTGACCTACCATCTGGTGTTACATATTTCTTTCTAAAGATGACTTAGAGAGCTTCTATGCTATTAATTCCTTGAAAACAATACTTACAAACTTCTCAGATGTCTCAATTGCTCTGGGCCAGCTTCCCAGGTGTTTTGTAAAAATCGATCCAGAAGAATAGTTAGATTATATGTCTCTCAGGCCTATTTTTTTCTATAGCCAAGGAAAACAACTTGGTACAATAGATGATATACTGAGCTGAGCCAGGGGATTTGGATTCCGTTCTCATGGTCATGGCTAAGTTACTGTGTGACTTTAGATTTAGATAAGTCATCATACCTCTCTGTTTCAATTTTCTATATCCCACATACACGCCCCATGGACATATGAAAAGGCTGACTTAATATCTGTCATTAACAGACACCCCCATGATAGCAAATAAGTTAATTTCATTATTATTTATTGCATTATATCACCGACAGAAAATAATATATATATTTTTATTTACTGCAAGCCTTCTCGCCTGATAGTTTCTGTCTTTATGAAGTTATGAGGATTCTTAGAAGTGTCTGTGAGGATACCATCTGCAAACTTTGTACATTTAGAAAACTTAAATTTTTTTGATGTTTTCTAGGTAGCTTTTATTTCCAATTAATTATAATTGTATCATCTAAAGTATTTTAATAGTAGTATGGTATCTATAGTTTTTTATAATTAATATATGCATAGATATTTTAATATATTTTGAACTACAGTCCTATAAGTATCCTGATTAATTCAAGATTGGAAATAAATGTAATTTAGAATATGACTTATTTTAGGACTATGCCATTCTTTGCTTGCAAATATAATACAGTGGGGCCTTTACTTACGAGTGTCCCGACTAATGAGTTTTTGAGATTCCAGCTGTCTCTCAGCCGATTTTTTGCATTGAGTTGATAGAGTAATTTGAGTTAACGAACTCCTTAACGAGCTCCTTAACGAGCTCGGTCTCAGAACGAGTTAAACTCGTAAGTCAAGGCCCCACTGTACATGAAATTAGGAGTTCCTTTAGCTGACAGAATATATCTATGTGTGCATATATTTAATGTATATATTATTTTATGTAAATGTAAACAGTACAAAATATATGACATGTAATATAAATATGATATGTGATAATTATTAATACATAAACATGTATTTATATAACAAAATTTAAAGACTATATTTTTAAATATATAATTTATAAATTTATACTTGTGAATATAAAATGTATATATATTCTTTTTCTGTGCCAATAGTCAAGGGAAGGGGTGATCCCATTGGTAAAACCATTATAATATTTGAGAAATGATAAAATCAACCATTAACTGAGTGTCAATTATGTTTTGAGTATGCTACTGGATGCTTTATATGTTTAGTTACTTAAAACTCATGACAGTGTTTAAATAAATATTCTTATATTAATTTTACAGCTGTAAATTATGTTTGTCACTAACTATAGCAACAGGACTCCAATCTCTTGTTCCCAAAGTACGTGATTTTTTCAGTCTGGTCTACCCTTCCCACCTGAATACATGGATCAATGACCTATATACATTTAAATGTATGTCAAGTTAACAAATAGCTATCATTCATCTACAATAAGAAAAACATTGTAGGCATAACTTTGTTAGATGGTCCTTTTTTCAAGTGAAAATTTCTTTAGTCAGTTACTATTTCTTAAACAGATACATATACACAGACAAAAAATTTTCTTTGGCTAGCTTAGATCTCCCAACTTACAGACTTAAAATACATTATGTATGGCCCAAAGGGTGTGGCTCAGTGGTTGAGTATCTACCTATGAACCAGGAGGTCAGGGTTAGATTCCTGGCCCAGGTTATGGGCTTGTACCCCGAGGGTGTGCAGGAGGCAGTCAATCAATGATTATCTCATCTTTGATATTTCTATCTCTCTCTCTTCCTCTCCCTTCCTCTCTGAAATCAATAAAAATATTATATATATATATATATACATATATATATATACTATGTATGTATATTTGTGTGTATATGTGAAAGTTTTACAAAATTTTAAGTAATTTCATAGCCTTCATTTTATATATTAGTTGAGAGCATAGCTAATTCTCAAAATACTCCTATTTCTTAGAATGGTAGTAGATTTTGGCCTCAGGATCGTCTCAGATATTAGAGGATAACTTAGAAAAACACTATTTTTTTTACTACCTTTTATTTACAAAAGCCTTGATCTTTAACTTTGTCATAAGTACTGGTTACTTATTTTATTTTATATTATTTTATTAATTTTCCAACTTTACAAGAAACAGTACTATTTTTAAGAAACAGCACTAATTTGGGTAAATTGTTGTTTATGACAGACACATTTTTTAAAGCCTCTTGCTTTTTCCCTGCACAACTCAGATATTAATCTTGAGACTAATAGGAAATCAGCATATTGGTTCTTTTAAATATTTAAACATTTTAATATTGGTTCTGCTAAAAAAAGCTAGATGGCTAGTTTACTAAATAAATATAAATGTACACTACTTGTATGAAAAGGATGCAAATGAGCTAATTTACTATATATAATTTTGTATTCTAAAACATTTACCACTGTACTGTGCTACTTATAAATGTGACTTTTGTAAGCACTAGTCTATCTCAACTAGTACTTTCTTTTTGTTTTAGAAAAGTTTGTTAATAGATTTTACATTTCTCCTCTTTCTCCTATATTCCAGAAGGAAGGACTATGACAGGGTTGACTAGGCCTTTTATTTAGGAACTCAATTAGCATCACTTTAACAGGGATAAGTATAGCTAGGTGAAATCATCAGAAAAATCCTAAGCTTAATTTTAGCTCATATTGTTTACTTTCTCTCCTTATCCTCAAAATAAATTTTAGAAGTCATTTTCACTCATTTAAATTTCACATTCTTCCTTCTCACTTCTGGTAGAGGTGATAATGAGCAGTGAAATCATCAGAAGAAAGGTAGTAGGATTGAGGAAGAGATGAAATGAAGGGCATGGAAAATCCACAAAGTGGATCAGCAGTCCCTGCATAATGAACAGTTAACTGAGTGCAGTTTATTGATGTTATATATGACTCCCTGGAGTCGGTCCCTGAGCGACTTTGAAAGAAGGGAGAGGTATGGGCCATGCAGAGAATAAAGCAATCTTAAACCCTCTAAATTAGCATAAAAATTAGGTCAGGGGCAAAACAAATCCTTCCAAGGAGAGAAATCATTTAAAATTGTATTTTAGGCACTGACCCTGGGCCTTGCACCCTTCTCATACCTATTCTTCGCTCTCACAAACCGCAGTGCTGCATTTGGGAAACTTAAGGAGAATTTGTGCTCAGGTAATGCTTTTATCCAGACAGACAGATCTTTTGCCTGGCTTTATAAAAACTCTTTCTAGCTGATTCTTTGGATTGAAGGTGGGATTGTTAAAAACTGCATGAGTGTTCTGATCTCAGTGTGTGCGACATATGAAAGCACTGCACTAGAATTGCAGGGTGGATGAAAGGCTCTGTCAATGACGTAAAAAGTCAACATTTTCATGGTGGTACAGCTATGATCACTAGCTGCTTCTTTCTGTGTGTCTTTTGAGGAAGAAGGGTAGAGGTTGCTGACCTCAGTTTCTGCCCACAGACCAATTGCTGAGCACCTAACTTCTGCCAAGTGCTGTGGTGAGTGAGCATTATCTCCACAAGTTCCGTGCACGTTAAGGGTGACCCTGTATTAACGGTGAGGAATCTGAGACTTTCAGAGGGCTAGAGGTTGCCTAGGTCACACAGCTGGGAAGTCGCCAAGTGAGGAGTGAACAAGGAAAATTGGAGCTAGGTTTATTTCTTGCCAGTGAAGATTTGTTCTCTGTATTGGGGATATTCTAATATTCACTGAAATAAGCACATATGTTGAATATTGAATATGTGCACATTAGAATTGGCAGAAAATTTGGCAGCAATAGGATCATTTCAAGAAATATCAAACTTGTGGAAAACGAGAATTATGGATTTAAAATGGAAATGTCATATTTATGAAATAACAAATATGTTTTATTTAGATGATCAAGAAAAGGAAGTGGATTTTATAAGTGAATTTTTGTGAATGGTTTGGCATTAGATGACAATAAATCATTTATTTGGTGACAGTAATGTTTTCTTGATAATTAAATCATAAATATTGTAAAGGCCCGCAAATTCTTAATTGGAGATAATATTTAAATCTGATCAATTCAATATCAACTTATTTGGAATACAATAATTATTAGAATTTTTTGTGGATTTCTTCTCTTTATGGATATATTCTTCATTAACTAGATTTAAGTGGGATATCCATAATAGCAATTGGCTTTTATTCGTATTACTAACTTTATTTTAAATGCTCTCTCAGGATTTCAAATAAGACAAAAAATGTAGTTAAGATGAACATTACTAGACTAATATTTGTCATTGCCCAGAATTTAAACTTTGTGTGATTTAAAACTCACCTAGACAAAGGAGAAAAAGAAAGCTAGAAAGAAAAAGGAGCTGGAGAGATCAATGTAGAAAGCAAATATTTTTATGGTCTCTTTCTCTAAATGGAAAGGATTAGAAGTTCCTTGACTGTGCCCTGAGCATAATATATATTCTCTATTGAAGCAATTTTTCTTATTCTAAATGTGGATATATATGCTATGCTTTTTTGAAAAAAAAAAAAAAAAGCATTAAAACACAGCTATGGCCAGGTCCATATTCCAATACCTCTTTTTAAAAACCCTGAATAAAGCCATTGCCCAGAGTTTCTGTCTCATATTTGCACAGTCCAATCCAGCATCCGGCTAGCTTCGTGTGCATAGCTAGCTGTAGTACCTTGTGTGTGGGGTCTGCCTGAGGGTGGGCCATGCCGCTTCTAGGAACACAAGTGAATGCTGGAAGCAGGAGCAAAGTCGAAGGAACAAGAGAGCGAAAAGCGTGTGAAAATCCGTTTGGGGATTTTAACCTTCTAAGATTTCATGCACTTGCAGTGGCTCTGCCACCCGCCCCAATCCCCCAGCCAATTATCTCTGTTTCCATGTTAGACTGACAGGTACCTTTCCTATGTCACCCCGTACTTCACTGCATGTGCATCTATCTCCTTTTCCTTGGACTCCTCCTCCCAGGGATTTGCAGGGAATGGACCAGTGGTTCCTTGGGGAGGGTCAAGTTGCAGCTTCCCAGATAGTCATGCTCATAATGTCTGGCCTTCCCTTTTGCTTCTTCCCATTAATAATTACTAGCTAATTACAATGGTATCAAATCTGTTAGAGTCCTGCCTATTCAGTAATGATTGTAAAAGGCTTTTACACACAACACACACTAGTCATAAAGCTGAGAAACCTCACATATCCTTGCTAGCTGGAAGTATGAATATTTTAGCATTTCCGAGGGACTTCTGGATCAAGATTGATTCTAGGTGCCATCCCCACATATCCATGTAATATTTAAGAGAAGCTCTCTAGGCGAGACATGGGCCCTTTGAATCTGCATCACTGCCAAAGGCTCTCTGAGGTGTTACACCACAGCGTACAACTAATCTCCTTAATATCATAATCAAAGCAGCAGTGACCTTTTGTGGCAAAAGGACAAGATTTCACTTACTACTTACCGTTTATCAAAAAATATTGAAAATCTTGAGTCACCTTTGTATTTTGGCAAGTGAATAGCATATTCCTTAGACGTTATCAGACTGAAGAATGGTAGAAACAACTTAGAAGGTGCTAGGCTCTTATTGTTATTGCTGTTGTATGTTTATGGACACTTTCCCTGACTTCTATGACACCACATTTAATTGTGTTTTATACCTTATATCTCTGGCCTATTTTGTCTCTGCTGGGTTTTCTTCTTCTTCTTCTCACTCTTTAACTTTAGGTTCCTCCAAAGATCTCTTCTTTTCCTTATAGTTACTCAGTGGGGAGCCCTTTCTTTATAATTCTAGTCACCCATTTCTATATGTAGGCCTGCCAGTTCCATTTGTAAAGTCATCAAATTCTACACATCCAGAATATTTCCTGTCACTAGGAGAAGTCATCTGGAGTTGAAAAATGCCTTTCTCCCAGGTCGCACTTAAAAGTCCTCCCTCTAAAGATGTTTGCTACTTCTTATTCAAGTGGCCTGGTCTAGGCCAAATAAACCAACATATGACAATGCTTCTAGCATGAAACAGCAATGTCCATACTTATATACATATTGACTATTGAAAAGTAGTTCATAAATATTATGAAACCCATAACTACTATTGCTATCATTGAAGGAAGGCTAAATTGAGGTACATAGTTTTGTCATCCCCCATCCCCCCCCCCCCCCGCCACACACACACACCACCACCACCATTTTAATACAAAGAAGACTGACTGTTCCTGGAATGTAGTGATAATAAAAGTTTAAAGGAATCACATAGCAGTACAGAGCACTGTTGCTTGAGAAAAGTCAGCAGCCTACCTCATAACAGGCTTCAGAGAGTTGAATTAGAGTTGTGAGAAAATAACAGCTACCAGTTTTTGAGCATTCACTGGACTAAGATATATGCATACATACATATTCACATATACTGACACAAATGTACATACAAATCTATGTATATATGCACATACGTGTGTGTTGTATGTATAAATTTTCACAATAGCTCTATCAGATAGGAATTATTATTTCCAATTTTTTAAAAAATGTGGAAATTATGCCTTTGCCAGTGTGGCTTAGTTGGTTGGAACATCATCTTGTACACTGAAAGTTTGCTGGTTCGATTCCCCATCAGGGCACATACCTAGGTTACAGGTTCAATCCCCGTTTAGGGTATGTACAGGAAGACAACTGATCATTGTTTCTCACATTGATGTTTCTCTCTCTCTCTCTTTTTCTCTCTCTTTCTCCCTTCCCCCTTCTCCTCTCTCTAAAATCCACATACTCGGTTGCGGTTTAAAAAAAAAATAGCTTAAAGCATTATATACATTATCTAAGATCACACAGCCATAACTTAGAGCCTTTGAGCATTACCTTAATTCAGGCACTGTATTCCTGAGTATAGTAGGCTATACAGCCATACAGGCTTAAAAATGCAGTTTTGGGAAGGAGGGGAGATAGAGTATTTTAAAATCTCAGACCATAACTCATATTGACTTAGCCTGACTGACTATATGCCAACTTCCCCATGTCATTCTGTTTTTAAACTGTTGTCCCAGGGCACTGACGGTGCCTTCTTTCACTCTTCAAATAGCATAGTTTAGGTAATGAAATATAAGGCCAAGTTAAATTAACCACATTGATAAGATTGGCGCAGAAAATCCATGAGCAATGAAAATGTAACTGTTAGAAAGACCTTCAGACCCCTGTGATATGGCCAGTGCCTTCTTTACTGAAGACAGATCTAAAAGGGAAGCAAAAAAAGAATCAAATTGTGAAATGAATCAAATGCTTATTCACAGCAGGCTGAGCCTGGGACTGTCCAGCCAATGGAAGCGGAATCACAGCCATTTGGCTTTCATTCCTGCTTCACTGCTCAGAGCTCTGATGTGCACTTCCTTTGGGATGCTCCTCTTTTTTTTTTTTTTTTTGGTTTTGTTTTGTTTTCTGTTTTTTGTATCCAAAGCTGGCCAGGCTCTCTGCTGGTGAACGCGTGGTTTCTTTAAAAATAGAGATAGTTTTCTCAGGGTACGGGAAAGCCAGAGGTCTTGGCACTGATCTCTTTCATTTAAGAGCACTTTCCTGCTTCTGCTCTGTGTATGCATAAAATCGCGAGAGCGGGTGTTTCCCTTTATTGCCAAGGTATGGGAGGACATTTCTCTCCAGACGGTGGGTATGGGCAAGGGAACAGCTTTATGCCTAGCAGCCTAGGCCCTGTGGTCAGAGAGATCTTGTTTCAGTTGCCCATTCTGCAAGTTGCCAGTAGTGTTACCTTGAGCTTTACTTAGAATTTTGAAGCCTTGATCTTTTAATTTAATAAAAATAGCTTAAAATTTTCAGCACTCATCATTTGCCAGGCACTGCCATACGAGCATTGTCCATGTTAAATAACTCAATCTTCATAGCAATTATACGAGCTAGATACTGTTACTATTAGTACTTCAATGTGGGGCATGACGAGGCTTGGTCGCTTGGCCCGGGCCACATAGCCAGTAGTGGATGGGCTGAGACAGGAAATGAGGCAGGTGCCTCCAGAACCTGCACCCTCACCTCCCCTGTACTTTGTCCTGTAAAAGCAGGATTAAGGGTATTTACCTACTTCCTGGAATAGTGGTATTAAATATGAGAATGCTCTTACGGTGTTTATCACAGCTCCTGGCACAGAGTAAAGTGCAATAAATACTAGTTGTAAAAATTATTAGTTCCATTCTCTCCTTTCCCTATTCTTCCCATCATGAAATTTTACTCAAATTAGAACATTGTTTTTTTCTATTTGCAGCACACTATATAATTATTGCTATTTCTGTACCTTTGCCAATATACTTTTCTTCAATTATAAATTCATACATTGTCTATTTAGCTTTTTCAAACATGCTTCTGCACACTCCAGCATATGTGACTTTCTTCATTCCATCTTTTTGGCGCCTTATATCAATTTGATGCCTATGAGTTTTATTGAACTTAGGTATTTTTTTTCAAATGATTTCATTTATTATTTCTAGTACGTTATGATCATCCGGCATGTCTTAACATATTCTTCTATATCATGTTGGACAGAATACAAATTACTCATATAGGTATGCCATCCTATATAATAAAAGGCTAATATGTAAATTGACCCAACAGAGGAACAACCAGTCACTATGATGTTCAATGCAGGAGTTGCCTCCTGGTGGTCAGTGCAGTCCCTCAGAGGGAGTGCTGCTCAGCCAAAAGATGAGCCAGGTTCATGGCTGGCAAGAGCAGCAGTGGTGGCTGCAGTCAGACATCCCCCAAGGACTCCCAGACTGCAAGAGGGTGCAGGCCAGGCTGAGGGTACCACCCTCCCCCTGCCGTGAGTGCATGAATTTTGTGCACTGGGCCTCTAGTATGGATATAAACATTTTACTTATTTCAGTATTTCACATAAATATATTTTCCGTGAAGCTTACTCTATCCAGTCTTTACAAACCTTCATGATTATTTAATATGTTACTAAATGCTGAACATCTTTTTTAAATGAGAGGTAAAAGTGTAAGGTTTCCCGGTATGTTTTAATAAATATATCTCGAGAATTTTTCAGTAATTTGTAACAGCACTTGCAGTGTATGCATGTTCTTATTTTCTACACTGATTTTATTACTAGTTAAAATACATTTTCTTTTATTTTGAACATAATAGACCCAAATAGCACTTATTATTGTTTTTATTGGTTAGTAATAATTTTGGAAAATGAAAAAAAATTTCTTTTTTTTTAATTTTTGGTGGAAGTTGATAGTGTTGTGCCCAGATTTCAAAGTTCCCAAGACCCCCAGGGAGCCAGTCAGTCCTATGCAAAAGCAAAGAGTCTTTAATGCAAGCCGGGTTGAGCTCCCCGTTCACCAGACCCACCAACACAGCGGAAAGTCCAGTGGCCGAGAGAGAGAGGCCTGATGGGACAGGGGGTTTTAAAGGGGGGTGGAGTGAGGGCAGGAGAGGGGACTGTGTGCCCCGCCGATTGGCCAGGCGCGAGTCGGTACAGGATGTGGTCATAGTGATGGCGTGCACTTCCCTTGATTATTATTGGTTAGTCCAGAGAAGTCCTGGGTGTGGCTAGCAGCGGCTTTTTCCGGTGAAGAAGCACATGGCTCTGTCCCAAAATGGAGGACCCAAGGCAAGATGGAGGGCGCAGTCCTCACCCGGCTCCCGCTGCTGCCGATTGAACACACTGCAAGGCAGGATGGCCCTCCCGCACAGCACCCGCAGCCGACCTGCGGGCAGACCGGGACTCCCGCAGCAGCGCGTCTGGGCGGCACAGGCCCAGCAAACGGGGTGCGGCCGGTGGAGCGGCCCAGCTCCGGAAGAGCAGCATCCGCTCGGAGCAGGCCCGGACCACGGGCCGGTGCACTGCAGCACGGCGGCCTCCCCGGGCTAGGGCACGCGCCCCACTCTGCTACCACAGCTGCTGCACTGGGGCCGGGGTCCAGGCCGCCCGCGTGGGCCCGGTCGGGGGGGGGGGGGCGGGTGGCAGCTCACACAGGGCTCCCGCCGTGGGCCGGGGAGCCAATGCCCCCCACATGGGGCCCGGCGGCCGGCCCACGCAGGCCCCGGCCCCCCGACCGGGCCCCGAGGGCCGCACGGCCCCCCGGCCCCAGTGCGGGCAAGCGGGAAACCGACCACGGAGGAAGGGAGGAAAGAGCCAGGCAGTGAGGCCTTCCGCTCCCACGACCTCCCCCGTGGTCATCGCCGCCCCACCCCACCCCTCGGCCTGCTCTGGGGAGGCCAGGCCCTACGGTGGGCACGGAGGGATTCCAGAGCCCAGCGGCCAGACTCCTCCCCCCACCCCCCCAGCACCGCCCAGAAAGGCTGGCGGTGCACCTTTCAATAGTTTTCCTTATTCTTTACAATGTTCATCCTAGTATATATAAAGAGCTAGGTGCCGTCACGACCGAATGGGCAACCAGTCACCATGGAGTGCATGGAGCACCTCTCAGTCCCCTCCCTCCCCCAGTCCCTGAGCTGCTCACCATGAGGGGGGCTGGTGGCGGAGTGGGACTGGGGGCTGTTGAGCGGCAGTGGCGGGCTGCTTCATGGGGTGACTGTGAGCTTAGAGCAGTCAGCCAGGCGGCAGCGAGTTTCACGAAGCAGCTGTGGGGCGGGGGAGATTCATGGAGCAGTCGTGGGGTGGCGGGAGCCTCGGCGGGGTGGGGGGAGTTTCGCGGAGCATCCAGTGGCGAGCTTCGCGGGGCAGCAGCAAGCTTCGCAGAGCAGTCCAGAGGTGGGGGGAGCCTCGCGGAGCATCACCATGGGTCCAGGGTGGGGAGCTTCACATAGCGTTGCAGGGCGGCAGTGGTCATGCAGCGGAGGCCAGGCTAGGCCTAGGGACCCTAACTGCCCACAATTTCATGTGCACCAGGACTCTAGTTATATAATAAGGTTGGAGTGTCATTTTTTTCTTTCAAAAGTTTGGTAAATTTCTTAATTATTTGCTCTATTCTGATTTGCATTTCCCCAAATATATAACAGGATCATTATGGATAATGGTTAACACAGATTGGGCACATAGTCATTATCCAAATTATAATTTTTAAAAAAATTGTTGACAGTATTATAGATGTTTCCCATTTTCTCCCTTTTAGCCCCCCTCTACCCAACTCCCACCCTACCCCAGGCCTTCTCTGCACTATTGTCTGTGTCCATGGGTTATGCATATATACATATATGTTCTTTGGTTAATCTCTTCCTGTCCCCCCTTCCTCCCACCCCCATTGAGATCTATTATTCTGTTCCATGCATCCATACCTCGGGACCTATTTTGTTTATTAGTTTATTTTGTTCATTAGACTACTTTTAAAAGATTGAAAGTATTAATCTCTTAGATTTTAATTTTTTAAAAATATTCTACAATGTCTTTATGTTTCACCAGTGGCATAGAGGATATATTTCTGGATAAAGGAGACTCTGCCTTTTTCTTTTATTTATAAAATACTATTTATGTAGTAATCACCATGACACTATTTATTTATATTTGATTTTTTATTGAGTTTTTGAGAGTGAAAAGGAAAGAGAGAGAGAGAGAGAGAGAGAGAGAGAGAGAAGAGAAGAGACGAGACCTTGATTTGTTGTTCTACTTATTTATGCATTCATTGATTGATTCTTGCATGTGCCTTGACTGGAGATTGAAACCCACAACCTTGGGCATATGAGGATGATGCTCCAACCAACTAATGTACTTGGCCACTGCGATTTATTTTTAATGCATATAGTGTTTTAACATAAATTAACTTTGACTGTAATATGTGTTATCTAGTTCTCTAATGTGAGCATAAACAATTTAATTAATATTTATTTACTAGAGTTAAAGTATAATGTGTCTATGCCAGGCTGGTGTGGCTCAGTGGTTGAGCATCAACCCATGAACTAGGAAGTCATGGTGTTATTCCTGGTCAGGTCAGGACACATGCTTGGGTTGCAAACTCAATCCCCATTGGGGGGCATGCAGGAGGCCGCCAATCAATGATTTTCTCTTATCATTGACTATAGGCCCAGTGTATGAAATTCATGCACTGGTAGGGTCCCTAGAAGCTGCCGGCTGCCAGCTGGGGCCTCCCTTTTTTCCATGCTGCTCCCTGGTGGTCAGCACATGTCATAGTGATCGATCAAACTCTGTTCAAACTCCCGAGGGAACACGACATATTAGGCTTTTATATATATAGATTTTTCTATCCCTCTCTCCCTCTCCCTTCCTCTCTCTGAAATCAATGAAAAAATATAAAAAATGTAATGTGGCTAACTTTATTTATTGAAGAAATATCAAATTATTTTTCTCAAAATTAAATATGTTGGAAATATCACATTCTCATTTTTATCTCTGCTAGATGGACTTCCTAGCATCCAGAGACTGTTGGTCCCACAAGATCAGTTAATCCCATCATTTCTTTCATTGGTCAATAAATTCTTCCCTAGAGTTCTGCAAATGATAATAATGAAAAAATACTTTGCTTCTCCAGGGAACATGTTTCTTTATTCTGTGCACGTTGAGAAACTGTTCTTTTCATTCTTGGCTCTAGTTTAAAACATGGGAGAGAGCAATACATGAACAACTGAATGGAAATGGAGAGCTTAAAGTCAGTTTTCCTATAGAGTAAATGCCTTTGGGTAAGGAGTAATTCTCCTATTCTTCCTATGGTCTATGGTATGTTTTTCTTATCTGCAAAGTACAGGAAATAATACCTTTCTCTGATGTTATGTGAATTGAGTAAAAAGTGTGTCTATAAAGAGCTTAAATTTCTGAAGCAAAAAAAAAGTTCTTATTTCACTTTTGGAATTGGAGATGAATTCAAGTGGTTTTCAATTCCAAAGCTCGATAGATAAAGCTATATTCAGAACATGAGAAGACTCCTGCAGTAATCTTTTATACTCCAATGTATACCACTTCACCATTGTCTCTTTCTACCCTTTCTTTCTGTTACCTATCTAATATTTCCTCCTATATAATAGAAAAAAAATGCATTGATTCTAAAAATCAAAGATATAATTAATAAGTCAGCAACTGGAATATTCCTGTAAACATGATTAGAACTATTTTATATTAAGCCATAACTTGAGACATGGTTTTTTAAAATTGAGATGGTAGACACTGCAGAAAAGAGAGCTCACTGCTGGTCAAAGTTTTATGGCAGGTAGAGTGTTCTACAATTTAAAATCTTTTAAGTGAAGGGGTATAGTTATACTACTATTAAGAGGAATTTTAAGACTGTATTGTTATATTGCTCTATTAAGTTTTGCTGACAACCATAAAGGTAATGAGGCACTGTTAATACCCCCAAGGCACAAAGCAATTTTAAAATATATATATATTTTAAGTGATTTCAGAGAGGAAGGGAGAGGGGGAGAGAGAGAGAGAAACATCAATGATAAGAATCATTGATCGGCTGCCTCCTGCACACCCCACACTGGGGATCAAGCCTGCAACTTGGCATGTGCCCATGACCAGAATTGAGCCCAGGACCCTTTAGTCTACAGGCCAACACTCAATCCACTGAGCCAAATCGGCTAGGGCCACAAAGCAATTTTTAATAGCAAATGTGGAGTTGTTTTTTTTCTTTCTCATTTTTATTTATTTTTTTCCATCACCATTTATCCCCTCTATGCCCTCTTCCACCTCCACCCACCTTCCACCACCCCGCCCCCGACAACCCACAGTCACCACACTGTTGTCCATGTTCATGAGTTCTTTCTCTCTCTCTTCTTTCTTTTAGGCTCGATTTCTCTAACTGAGATTTTGTTTCTTGTTTTAATTTATCCCAGTATCTGCTAGTACTATATTTCTTCATATAAATTATTACTGTTGTTCCAAAGCAATTTCCGGCGAGGAGAGAAAAAAAATCAGCTTACAAGTGGCAGATGAAATTATAGACTTGGTAAAATCGTCCAAGGATAATAGTTAGAGGATTGAGAGAAGAATCAAAGTCAGTGCTGGCCAGTGTGGCTAAGTTGGTTGAGCATCGTTCCATGCACCAGAAGGTCACCTGTATGATTCCAGGTCAGGGCACATACCCAGGTTGTGGGTTTGCAGGAGGCAACTGATCGATGTTTCCTCTCTCACATTGATGTTTCTCTCTCCCTCCCTGTCCCTTCCTCTTTCTCTAAAAAATCAATAAAAACCTATTAAAATTTATTTTAAAAAGGCAGAAGGCTAGATGATATAATAAAGAGACAGCCATAGAGGCTGAGAAAGAGAAATTAAAGAGGTAGGGTTTTGCAACCAGGAGAGAGAAGACAAAGGGAGTAATCATTTCAGTGGGGAATAAAGGTACCTTTAATAGAGTGCATAGGTGTTAGACATTGTGCTGAGTTATTTATGTAGTTTATCTCCTGTCATACTTCCCACAGTCTTATGAAATAATATGTTCCTATGTTTTCAAATGAGGTAACTGAAGAATAGTTAAATTTGCTTCATGCCATACATATCTACTAACTTTTAAAGATGAAGTTCAAATGCTGGTCTGTCTGACTTAAGCTTCACACTCTTAAATGCCTCTCTGTCCCAGTATAGAGAAAGAGTTGTTCATGCCCTAAGCCAGAAAGTAATCAAATGGAAATTAGACACCAACATTAAAAATGTGTAATTAGATTTACAGTTAGTAAAAAAAAAAAGAAAGAAAGAAAAAAAAAGAAAAAGTTTGCTGTATTAGAATAAGGAATCTTGGGGAATTTACAGAAAATATTTTAATGTAACTTGAAACTAAGAAAGTTACAAATAAATTTATAAGGAAGTTCTAGCTGGTTTGGCTCAGTGGATAGAGGGTTGGCCTGCGGACTGAAGGGTCCCAGGTTTGATTCCAGTCAAGGGCACATGCCTAGGTTGCGGGCTGATCCCGAGTATGGGGTGTGTAAGAGGCAGCCAATCAATGATTCTCTCTATTCATTGATGTTTCTATCTCTGTCTCTCCCTTCCTCTCTGAAATTGATAAAAATATATTTAAAAATTATAAGGCAGCCAAACCGGTTTGGCTCTGTGGATAGAGCGTTGGCCTGCAGACTGAAAGGTCCCAGGTTCGATTCCGGTCAAGGGCATGTACCTTGGTTACGGTCACATCCCCAGTAGGAGGTGTGCAGGAGACAGCTGGTTGATGTTTCTCTCTCATCGAAGTTTCTAGCTCTCTATCCCTCTCCCTTCCTCTCTGTAAAAAATCAATAAAATATATTAAAAAAAATTAAAAAAATTATAAAGCAGATAGATAAATAGAAATGATATGTATTGCTAGACAAAATTTGAACAGTATAGAAAAGTTACTTAATATTTCAATATCAGTTTCCCTCTCTGAAATGCAAAAAATCCTCAAATTATTTTGGATGAATAAATTAAGTAATATACAGAAAATCTCCAGTCACCATGAGTAGGATATCATAAAGGCAACATAAGCAGAATATTTGCTGTCACTTAATGTGTGGGTTTGCCCATTTCAACTTAGAGGACTGAGAAAAATAAAAACCAGATAACAAATGCTGAAGAGTAGATAAGGAATATGGTAGTAGAGATAATGAATGTAACATACTTTTTAAAAATTTGACAGGGAAAAGAATTGCACTAGGGGTGTAGTTGAATGGAGTGATGGGGATTAAAGGAGGAAAATATTTATGGAATATAGAGATAACTAAAGATGGAAAAGTAATGAGAAATACCTTAAAGGAGACCTGATATGATAAAGTTGAATCATATGCATGAAAAAATATTGAATTAGAGTGATTCCCCTGATAATTTTTTTCATTTCTTTTTAACCCCTTCGAACAACAGGTATTGGGTCACCTTGCAGTATAAATACCATATGGATTTTCAGAATATCTGAGCCAGGTTCCACTCTTTCTGTCACTAACTAGCAGAGTGACTTTGGACAAATCACCCAGTGTAGCTACAGACTAAATGTTCCTGTCTCCTCCAAGTTCATATGTTGATGGTATTTGACAGTGGGGCCTTTGGGAGGAAATTAGAGAAGAGGTCATGAGAGCGGGGCCTTTATGAAAACAAGAGGAGACATAGGATCTCTCTGTCTCTGCATGCACACATTAAGGCAAGGCCATGTGAAGACACAAGCCAGGAAGTGAGCCCTAAGAACCTGACCACATTGGCACCTTCATCTCAGACTTTTAGCCTCCAGGACCACAAGCACTACCTTTTTGTTGTGTAAGCCACGGTGTTTCATTACAGTAGTTTTAACTGACAGAAACAGTGTGCCAGGACTTAGTTTATCCATTTGAATAATGAGGCAGTTTGACTAGAAAATCCCTGAAATCCTTTCCTGTGATGTTAGTTCTGACGTTGTCTAAAACAGGTTCTTCTAGAATTTGGTATTCATCATCTTTTTCTTTATTCTTAACCCAACCCCAATCCCCAAACTTAAAAATAAATAAATAAATAAATAAATCATAGAATGCAGCCCGAGGGTTTGTGAAAGCTGTTGGGCGAGGGGTGGGGGCTTTCAATACCTTGCTTAGGTAAGCCAGATGTCTATGGACCATTGTGTATGTATCAGGATCAGAACTTTTATTCTCCTCCTCCTCCCTTTTTCTTTGTCTCCTCCCAATTTCTTTCTTTGTTTCCTTTCTCTGTTGGGGAGCACATGAGACTTGGTTGGAAAGTTTGTAAGGAGGACATTCTGAGAAAAAGGAAGTGTGATGAAGGCAGCCTGCCCTGTTTATAGCAATTCTGACTTAAATTGGGAGACTTAGGGGAGTGCCGAAGGTGGTGCCTCTAATTATTCTTCAACCTTTCCAAACAAGTCTGTGCACGTGCAGACCCCTGGGTGTTTACTGGGATCCTTATACTTAATCTTTGGGTGTCCTTGCTTAAAGGACACTACAAACACATGTGTCCTCCAAGATTACTTACCCTACTGATTGTATCTAAAAGATAAACTTTATCTCAAACAGCTGTTACAATAAAAGCAGGCAATCGAGGCTGTCTGGTTCCTTTAGCCAGGCAGTCCCTTAGCCCTCTCTTTCACAGCAAATGTTGTGTCAGAGTAATCCATTCATCTGTCACTCAGGGTCTGCTGGTCAGCCCCAGCATTTCTCCCCCACTCTTTTCCTCCCTTCCTTCCTACTTTCCTTCTTTCTTTTTCCTGCTTCTCTGACTTCCTACTTTCTTTCAAACCGGCAAGAAAAGCTATTTCCTTTTCATTTCTATTGTTCTTTCTATTACTCACTGCTTAAATGGGAACTTGAATCAGATACAAATAGCATAGAATATTTTTCAGATTATAAACAATGAAGGTAAGAAATGTAAACATTGAATGAATGTTTAATAAATGATAAAAATAGAGTAATACAATTTTTCTTAAAAAATTATTTCTAAAGGACACTGTAAACCAAATATTTTCAGATGTATTTTGATGTGGGAAACAGTTTTAATAATACACATTTTTTTATGCTAAGTGAAATAAGCCAGTTAGAGAAAGGCAAGCATCGCATGATCTTACTCATATTTAAAGAACAAAATAAACTGATGAACAAAATAGATCCAGAGACATAGAAACATGGACAGACTGTGGAATCTCAGAGGGAAGGTGGGGGTGGGTGGGTAGGAAGAGATTAACCAAAGAATTTGTATGCATATATGCATAACCCATGGACACAGACAATAGGGTGTTGAAGGCCTGGGGCGGGAGATGGGTGTGGGCTAGAAGGGGGTCAATGGGGAAAAAAGGGGTACATCTGTAATACTTTGGACAGTAAAGATAAAAAAAATAAGGTGATGATAAGACACACACACACTCACCAAAAAAAGAAAAAGAGACTCACTTTTTTTTAAAGAAGAAAGTTGAACTCACAAAGCATTTTGGATCTCCTATCCCATCAGGTCTTTTTCCAATTATTTCTTAGGAAAAACATCTTACATAGCGATTTCTGTATTGTGCTGGGGAAAAGTAAGGTCTATGATACAGTGCTAATATGCTACAGCTGAAATGCTTAATACCATCAGCCTTTCAGACCATTTCTTATCACATTAACACAGGGACAGCATCCCTCTCCTGGCCAGCTTAGTTCCCACAATGCCTGCAACTATTAGAGATTCATGAATATTTAAAAGTTGTAAAACTAAGCTCTTCTTGACTCTGTGTTATACCTCAAGAGCTGAGATTTCATTTTTTTTTTCCAATAGGAAGATTCTAACACCTGCAATGAAGCACAGCACCTGAGAGAAAGGGGGTAGGCTTTGCCAGGTAGTTCTCAGAACACAGGAGTGAGGTTTCTCTGATATTTTCCTGTATCATCCAGTTGACGACACAGGGCCCATGGGCTGCAGCCAGCAATTCCACTTTCACTATGTTGGTAGCGAAAGGAGAGGTATGTATAGCCAGAGAGTTTTCTGTTTCTTCATTGCCAAGCTACTTGTTGACTTTCTTGCAGTGGTGGATGTAACAATTTAACAGTTTACTCTTGATCCCCCTAAAGCTGATTGTTTTGCATAAATGCTTTGCATAAGCACTAGACCATTTCATGTATTTGCTGGTGTGATTCTGTATTATACTATGTTATACCTAATTCCTTTTCACACAGAAAAAACACACAACAAAAAGTCAAACAGTAGCACTGAGTGAATCTGGAGTCCATGTGACTGCTAATTTGTAAGTTTTTCTTTTTGCAAAGTGGACAGGTAAGAGATTCATTTAATATATGCAAAATGCTGATAGTTACCTAATAGTATAGATATAATTTTGTGGGAAAATGCATTTTCTTTTTGAATAATCTCTTTGTGTTTTAGTATAATTTAGACAAAAGTATTATGTGTTCGGTGTAGGTGGATGCACATTCATTCAGTGATCACAGGCTTTGGACATTGCCTTAAGCGCCGAGCACAGCAAAATCAATGTTTAAACTTTCTTAATTTATTTCTCCCCATTTTGGATATATAAGCACATATATGCTATCCTTACTTGAAAAAATTAAAGCTTTGATATAATGTTTTCCCCATAATTTTCACAGTTTGTAAAATCTAAAAACTCCTGAGCTTGGGATTTTTTATGGGAAGATGTGGGAGAGAGAAAAAAATATATAAATAAATTTCAGTTATATGGAAGGGGAAAATAAGAGCCAAAATAACACAGATTGGTTTTTAACTCATAAATTTATTTCCAACAAAACTTTAAAGTCAGTGTAAAGACAGAGTAAGACATTTATAAGCATGAAAGATTCATAAAATTTATCTCTCATACGTGTTTTATTCCTAGAATACTGAATTGAAGACTGAGTTGTTAAACCAGTTTGGGTAAAACACTGAGAAACCAGAAACAATGTCACTGACTGTACAGTGACCGGCATGACTGAACAGCAGCAACTGGAGTCTCAGGGTGGGCTGTAAATCTATAGGTGAGAAGGGATTGAAGGGAGAAGATTCCAAAGAAGTCCAGGAAAACCAACAAACAGAATAAGTTCATAACTAAATTACAATTTAGAACATAACCTCATGATGCCTGATTAATGATGATCAACCATGATTGCCTATCACATTAATATTAGTGTGGGGAATCTTAAAAATGGTATCAGTAGCCTGGTCGGGCATGGCTTAGTGGTTGAGCATCAACCTATGAACCAGGAGGTTATGGGACATGCCCGGTTGCGGCTCAATCCCCAGTTGGGGGACATGCAGGAGGAAGCCCATTGATGATTCTTTCTCATAATTGATGTTTCTATCTCTATCTCCCTTTCTCTTCCTCTCTGGAAATCAATAAAAATAATTTTAAAAAATAAAATGATATCAACAGCTGGTTGCCACTATAGAGTTTTTGATTTAATGAGTCTGAGTGGGGTAAGTGGTGGATGTGGTAGGTTCTTTGGGAGAGGATATTTTCAAAGGTATATATATATATATATATATATATATATATATATATATATATAGAGAGAGAGAGAGAGAGAGAGAGAGAGAGAGAGCTGAGTTAATCATATTCTTCATCTCATGGCCATTATTGTCACTGATCCTTGCACAATACCATTCTTTTTTATTTCCTTTTATCCCTATGCCTAACTTTACTTCTCCCATTATAGGAAACCACTTTGATTTATTTGTTATCATATCTGTATATATAACTGTGTATTATGTACTTAACTATGTATGTATGTATCTATTTGTATAAGTATGGCAAATGGGTACTGCTTTTAATGTATTTATAGTAGTCCCCCCTTATTAATAGTTTCACTTTCTGCAGTTTCTGTTATCCAAAGTCAGCCATGGTCTGAAAATATTAAATAAAAAATTCCAGAAATAAACAAATCATAAGTTTTAAATTTCCCTCCATTCTTACTAGCATGATGAAATCTCACATTCGCTCAGGATGTGGATCATACCTTTGTCCAGCATATCCTAGCTTTATACACTTCCCACCCATTAGTCACTTAGAAGCCGTCTTGATTATCAGATCAGCTGTAGAGGTATTACAGTGCTTGTGTTCAAGTAACCCTTAATTTACTTAATAATGGTCCCAAAGCTCAAGAGTAGTGATGCTGGTAATTTGGATGTCCTACAGAGAAGCCTTAAAGTGCTTCCGTTAAGTGCAAAGGTGAATACAGGACAATAAGATATTTTGAGAGAGCCCTGGCCAGTTGGTTGGAGGTTCCAGGTTCCATCTCCAGTCATGGCACGTATGGGAAGCAGCCAATTGACTTTTTTTTCTATTTCTCTCTCTCTCTCTCTTTCTCTCTCCTCCTCCTCCTCCTCCTCCTCCTCCTCCTCCTCCTCCTCCTCTTCCTCCTCCTCCTCCTTCTTCTTCTTCCTCAAATAAAAAAAATCAATAAACATATCCTTGAGTGAGGACATGTAAAATAAAAATATATTTTGAGAGAGACACAAAGAGATTACATTCACTTTTAATTGCACAATATTGTTATAATTGTTCTATTTTATTATTAGTTGTTGTTGTTAATCTCTTACTATGCCTAATTTATAAATTAAACTTTAAAATGTATAGGAAAAAAGATACCATGTATAGGGTTTGGTGTTATTTCCGGTTTCAGACATCCACTAGGGGTCTTGCAATGTATCCCTGCAGATAGATCACTTATTGTTATTTCCACTAGTTAAATATGATTGAGGGTGATATATCTCTTCCTGCTTCTCTTTTGTTTCCATTGGGTACTATGTTTTAAGGTCACTGCATGTTGTCCTAATGTCTCTAATCCTTTGTTCCTATGGGATGAACAATTTCCATAAAGCAACCACAGATTATTATTTTTCATGATTCTAGGGTAGTTCTACTCATGGTAGATGGTCTTGCTTAAGATTTTTAAGGTCCTTTAAGACTGTGAGACGGCTGGGATGGCCGGGCCTCTCAGTCCTGTGGTCTTTATCTGGGCTTTTTCACATCACGTTGTCTCATAGTTCCCAGAGAGCAAAAGCAGACTCTTTTAAGATTTAGCCCAGGAAGCAGAACAATATCATTTCTTTCACAGTCCATTAGTCAAAACAAGTGAAAGTCCAGCCCAGATTTAAGAGGCAGGGACTTAGACTCTGCCTTTTAATTTGATTAGGAGTAGCTAGGTCACATTGCAAAAAGCATGGACAAAAAGAGGCATGTTTCATTGGAACTGTCATAGTATATCAGCCATAAAAGTAAAACAAAATAAAACTGTAAGTGAAGGAAAAATAATAAAATATTAAATAAAGAGTAATTATAGAGCAGTACTCCACACTGAACAATATTTACATCATCATAATAATGTAAATACTATTTATTGATTTGAGTAAAGAGAGTGGGAAGGCTGAGTGCTCATCTAGCATCACAAAATATCAACAGATAATTTATAAAGTAAATAAACACAGGAAAAGTAGCAGAGTAACATATTTTTATAGGTGAGTCTTTTTAAAAAATATATTTTTATTGATTTCAGAGAAGAATGGAGAGAGAGAGAGAGAGAGAGAGAGAGAGAGAGAGAGAAAGAGAGAGAGAGAGAAAGAGAAACATTAATGATGAGAGAGTATCATTGATAGGCCTCCTCCTGCATGCCCCCTACTGGGGAATGAGCCTGTAACCCATGCATGTGCCCTTGACCAGAATCGAACCCAGGACCCTTCAGTCTGCAGGCCGACGCTCTATCCACTGAATCAAACCAGCTAGGGTCAGAATAGAACATTTTTAAAAATTGGAGTAAATATTCAAAGACATAACTTGAAAAACTGAAAGTGGTTGCCTGTGGAAAGTGGTTTGTGGACTAGAAAAATCAGGAATCCCTGCTGTCTATTATGGGCTTCTTGTCAACTTTGTAAAGTGTGCATAGAGTTATTATGATTATATTTTTAAAGAAATGCAAAACCAAATAAAACAGAAATAGATAAACACAAATTTAATTTGATTATATTCTACTTAAAATACTACTTGATTAGCCTCCCATAGGACAAATTATCCCAACATGTAACTGGCATAGCTAAGAAGACACAAAATAAGATGAAACCTCTCTAGAAACCATAAAGTAGGATTTTTAAAGCAGCCAGACTCTAGGAGGAAGTTTTTCTAATTACAAGGCTGAGGAGCCTGTTCTTTTTTTGGGAAAAAAAAAAAGTACATAATGTGTATTTTCACCCCAAATAAATCTTCTTTGTGAATGTCTGCTCTCTGGCTCAGAAATTCGATTGCTCTCAGGAATTTGGCCTGAAAACTGGGCAGATATGTCTTCTGGCAGGAGGGCTGTACACCAGGCCAGAGCAGCCAGAGGAGGAGCCCTAGGGCTGGCAATCTTCCTGAGTGCATTCCTAGGCTACAGCAGCAGTGCAGCAGGAAGCGTGGTTGTGGGTGCAGTGTGGGCTGGGGCAGTGATGGTCATCAGTGAAGCGTTGCTCCTTGTGGAAGAGTTCCAGTGAGCAAAGTGCTTTAGCTATGGCCAAGCCAGGCAAAAAGCTCCAGTGACAGCACGAAGGGTTTTGCATTATTGTATTGTATTTTGCATTTAGTTTGTATAAAATTGTATATTATAATTTTTTCTAATTAAATCCTTCTCGTTTGAATGTCAGGAAACCTAGCATATAGAAAAATAATATCCTATTTCAATTCAGGAAAACAGTAGTAAAAGAAAGTCTATTTGATATAAGGATTTGAGATAAAAGCTAAGCATATAGGCATGCCTATAAGCTGTAAAATGAAGGGGTAATTTGAGTACAAACTATTTTTGTATCCAGTGAAGTCAAATAATATATTCAATTTTACATACTACTTTTATCACATTTATGGCAAACACACATATAAAACAATATAAAAATATGCTGTATCATGTTAAGGATGACTGTGCCTGTTCTGTAGGATTCTGAATTTCTTCTTTTTACCTCTATTTTAATTTTCTTTAGTGAACATAAACTACGTTTATGATAGGAAATATTTCCTTAAAAGTAATTTAAATAAAAGGAGATGGAAAAAGGAGTGAAAAAGTGAAATACCAAATATTGGAAATGTATTATACATATATAATTTTCATTTGCTAAAAAACTCATTAAATAATCTAAAGAGTAAATGGAGTGAATACAATTCAAGGAAACTTCTGAGGTTCTCAGAAAATAACTTCGGTTTGTCAAAAGTAAATGCATTGCTGGTTTATGCTATTCACTCTTTTCTAAAATGCCTAATATATATAATCACCTCCATTCTCTGGAAGTAAATTTTAATTTCACTCTCTAAAAGTAGAACTCAATTATATATATAATTATGCAGTTCAATCAGGAAATGAACTTTTACCAACTTTCTAATCAATTCACTTCTATATCACAATCTGGGAAGCCATCAACCTCCTATGAAGGTAACTGTGTCTCATAATAGTGAGAATTTTACTCTAAGAAATAAGACTGACTACATTGTTCTAGAGATGTTTAGAGAAATCAAAGTTTCATTGCCACTCATGTATCTGTTCATATACAAATTTTCACTTTGACATTGGAGAAGGTAAAAATAGCCAACCAGTCACAGAATACTAATACTCTTTCAACTTCACATTCCATTGGTCATTAAGTAAAATGATCTTGTCATCACTTATTGAACAAAAAGAAGAAAAACAGTGTTTGGATGAACACGCCCAAGCTTCCCTACTCTGCCTCCTCTCTTCTCTTCTCCTGCTGAAAAGCTCACTCTTCCTCCAATTTTTTTTCTGTAAGTTAATGACATCATATCTACCACACTGCCTAAACTTAGTACTTCACAGTCATCTTTGTTTTTCTATCATATATTCAGGTTCAAATAAGATTCTATCTTTCACTTTACATATAACTTCCATTTCTACTGTGCCCAGCACATCATATGCATTAAGTAGAATTGTTAGAGTATACCCCTTAGCAAGGCCCTTTGCTACAGCCCACTTTCCTAATCTCATCTTCAGCTGTTTCTTCTCATGCTCACTGCACTAACTGTACAACTTTTCCTAAATATGCATTTTTAAATAGTGATTTTTACATAGACTAGTTTTCATGAGGCCACTGAGAATACTATAGATGCAGACAAGTATGCCAGACAGTAAATAAAAATATGGGACCTCCAGTTAAATTTGAAGATCAGATAAACAATAAATAAATTTTAGTTTATGTCCCTTTCATTGTCTATTTGACCTTCAAATTAACTGGGTCCTGTATATTATCTGGCAACCCTAGAGTTAAAAGGAAAGTAGCAAGGTGTACCATGAAAGATAAGCAATAATTAGAGTGACTATAACCCCTGATTTGCCCTGAAGAGAACTGGTTTATATTTACTGTCTTCATATAACTACAAAGAATTTCCACTTTAATCTTCAAATATGACCATATGTGGCCTTCCTTGTGCTCACCTTTCCTACCTCTCTAGTTTACTCTAGCAATATTTTCCCTCTCTTGCAATTTGCTTCAGTCAGTTTGTCCCTCTCTTGGTTTCTTGAATGCAATTGTCTGCCTTTCTCTTTAGAATCTATGAATTCTGTTTCCTCACCCTGACCTCTGAAGGAAAACAATCTTTTCTCTCCACACCTTTTCTGGACATCCTCCATTCCTGTTCCCACAACCTCCCTACTCTCTTAGGCTGTGTGTGTGCTGTGTGTGTGTGTGTGTGTGTGTGTGTGTGTGTGTGTGTGTGTGTATGAACACCCTTGGAGGACATTAGGTTTCTAAGCCTAAGACTAACAGTGTCTTTTTTTTTCCCTTCTCTGCACTTATCTCAATTTATAATAATATATTTGTGTTTTAATGTGGTTATTCTATGTGTTTCCTATTAGACTATAAGTTATATGATCTGGCATTAAGTAAATGTAGCATGAAAATAGGAAAACAGTTTAATAGAAGTAAAATTTAATCAAGACTCCAGCTGTTAATATGCAAAATGGCTGCCTTTAAATTACTGAGCTTGTGATCACTTGACATTTTTAACCAAAGGATGAATGGCCATATGTCAGTGGTAAGGAAGTTCCAGAAGGGTTTATACAAATAATGGAGTGGGAAGTTGATGGCCTCTGAGGTCTTTTCTGACCTTTATATTCTGTGACTTACAAATGAGCTTTATAATACAACTTACTTGTAAGTCAGAACTGCCAGTATTTTACAAATAATCTTAATTATTCTGAAATATAGGATGAGACCCAATGATTATAGCACATTAAATTTATCATCAGTAATTGAATAAAACAGTGAGATTGAGAGATAATTTTTAAATTTTTATTTATTTTCCAGATAAGGATTTAGAAGGGACATATTAACTCAATAAGGTGTCAAAAGAAAGTCTGGGGTAGATTGAGGTTTAAAAATCAAGGTTCAAGAAACTTCCTTTGCAGATTGCATAGTGAATTTCTGAACTCTTCAATTTCTTAAAATATAAGGAAAATAAGGATATTATTTGGTATACAATTAGTTAAAATAATATAAAAGCATTTTTAATTTCCTAGAATTCAGATAATTCTGCAATTTCCATTCATTTTGGTTTCTAATGTCAAATATTATAATATGGAGTATTTCCTATTGTAAAATAAGTTTTTCAAATCTTATATCTATTTGTCTCAAAGAACCTATCATCTTATAAGAAAAATTATCTTTATAAAACTAGACATTTCTTATGCATCAGAGGCCATCATAAAAATAGCATTTTTAATTACTCACACCAAGTATATGTTTACGTTAATAATTGAAAACTAATGTTATTTTTGTTTAAATTGTGTGTTTTTATGAAGTTCATTAGCCATTATTTATACACATGGTATTTATTTTCTTTTTAGTTTAACACTTTCATAGTATTTACTTAATGGCAGGCACTGTTCTAGCCACTTTTTAAATATTAACTCATTAAGTCCTGATTAGAACTTTCTAAAAGAGACATTACTAATTTTCTAACATACAGAAGAGAAAAATAAGACAAATAGATATTTAGTCAATTGACTAAGGCCAAGGCTGTAGGTAGTGAAAGTAACTTTTGAACCAAGGCAATCTGGCTTCTGGTGGCAGATTCATATTCTTAATCATTATATGATAGAAAATCAAATATCAACAATGCAGTGGGATAAAAAATCCTATACAGTAGGTCCTCAGATTATGTTGGAGTTCCGTTCCTATGGCGTGTTGGAACCCACCTACTTAAGCACCTACATCACTCACATGGAGCACATACACAGCAGTAATGAAGTGAAACAGTAAAAAAAAAAGTTAAAAGAAAGATAACAATTCCTGACTTTTATTTGTGGTAAATAAATAATAAAAAAAATAAAGCACATATGTACATATGTTGAAATGATGCAACATTTTTTTTTTTATAAATAAACTAGTGGCCCGGTGCATGAAATTTGTGCACAAGGTGGGTGTCCCTCAGCTCAGTCTGCCCCCTCTCACAGTCTGAGAGCCCTCAGGGGATGTCCTACTGACAGCTTAGGCCCACTCCCCACAGTCTGGCCACAGCAGCTCAGAACACGCCCCACTGGGAGGGTCTGTGGGTCCACTGAGGGCCTTGCTCCCAGGGCAGGCGGCACAGTCTGCCTGCCCACGAATCCCGGGTGGGAGAGGCCTCGGAGCTGGGTGGCACCGGGCCTGGGGGCAGGCCCGCCCCCAGCCCTGGTGTGTGGTGTGTGTCTGCTGGGTCTGGGGCGTGCTCTGAGCTGGCCGTGACACAGCCTCCTGAGCTCGTCATGATGTCCCAGCCTAATCTGCATATTAATCTCTTATTATATAGGATGGGAGGTGGCAACATAATCACAAAACAACATACGTCGAGTCCAACATAACCCGAGGACTGTCTGTATAATAAAACCCTAGTATGCAAATTGACTGAAGGGCAGAATGACCAGTGGAATGACTGGTCTTTATGTTGCTCACTGACAGATGTTCCCTGAGAGGGAGGTGACCAGTGGCGGCGGTGGGGGCTGGGGTCAGCCTGCTGGTTGCCCCACAGATGGCCCTGATCGCTTGCCAGGCCTAGGAACCCTACCCTATATATTGGGAACAGTCACTTAGATTTAAAAATTAAAACCTGGCAAGGCTACTCTAACATCAAAAAAACACGATGATGCAACGATGACATGCATGGACTCTGGCTTGCACATTTTGTGGTCAGCCCTGATTCTGACACTTATAACTGTGTGACAAAGCCAATTACTTTACTTCTCTCTGCTCCAGTTTTTCTACCCATAAGATGGGGAAAATGGTACTACTGCTCAGAAGGATCATATTATGGCCCAACATCCCCCTAGGGGTCCCAGATTGCGAGAGGATGTAAGCCAGGCTGTAGGACCCCCACCCCTGGGCACAAATTTCATGAACCGGGCCTCTAGTGATAATATAAAAATATCTTGCCCCATTTCTCCTTCATATCTTTTATCAATTATTAGAGGTAATCATATTTGGTCTTCAGTGTTTGTAAATATTTATGGTAGATATCACCATAACATTATTAAATAAAGAGCATAAAACTTTATTTACTAATTTAAAAGTAAAAGATGAGAAAATTTGAATATACTATTTCTAATTATTTTTCAACCTCCATGCCCATACCTTGGTTAGTTGTGTTTTGGTTATTTTAGTTTTCACCCTTGATCCCTTTAAGAAATATACTTAGCCCTGGCTGGTATGGCTCATTTGGTTGGGCATTATCCCATGCACAAAGGGTTGCTGGTTTGATTCCCAATCAGAGCACATACCCATGTTATAGGCTCCAACCCCAGTGGCAGGTATGCAAGAGGCCAGTTGATGTTTCCCTCTCACATCAAAGTTTTTTGCTCTCTCCATCTCCCTTCCTTTCCCAAAAAAATCAACAAAAATCTTTAAAAATATGTGTATATTTAAATATCTAACTTTGATCCACTCACTTTAAATATTTTTTATCTGTATAATCCCTCTCTTACCTTTTCTCATCATCTTTTGTGAGCCAGCACAGTATTTTATATTATCAAAATTTATATAATTTGCATTTTTATAGATAAGCATGGTTAATTTAAAAGTAAAAAAAATTGTTGACAAATTATGCTTTTATGTAATCATTATTTAACTTACAACCAAGTACTATAAAAGACATACAATCCAATGCCATTTAAATTTGGGATCATTTTACCTTCTTTCCTTATAATTGCTCAGAATCATGCTATACTTTTCTTTGCTTCAATAAGTACCATACATTTATCATACAACTTTCCACAGGTTTTCTGTATTTTGATTTAATTTATCGAAGAGGTACACAGTGGTATTCTGATTCATTGAACACCTGTGTTATATATAAGATTCAATTTTATGCATAACCATTGCAACAGAGTTTACAATATGAATAATTTTTATAACAATATTTGTGTGATTTGCACAACTATACATAAATGGGTAGCTCTTTATACTTTAAGATAATTATAGATAAGCATAATACCTTTGTATGTATATAGTAGGAGCATTATAGTGTTATTATATATGTAAGAAGTTTATGAATTATTCCAGTTTGGAATTTGTCAGTATTATGTAGGGTATATTTTTAGTTCTTTTGTTAACCAAGCCATTTATGTGCCTACAATAATTCTTTAACCTCCAAAGAAATATAAAATAATTATACCAAGTGGTCTATTGTAAAATAAATTAATACTGTTACCCTGCCATCACTAGGTCAGCCATATATTTTGGATTTTTCCCTATCAATAAAATCAGGAACCCTGAGACTGTTAAACAAACCCAGTTTACTTTGTCCAGCACTTTAAGATACCATGTTTGGAGAGAAGAAGATGGCAGCAGAGTAGGTAGAGTTACACTCATCTGCTCCCAGGCCTGAACTGGAATTATGTTTAAATTATAGACTAGTCAACCTGAATAACAAAGTGAAGACTCGCTGAGCAGAGGTCTTATAACCAAGGGTTTACTGAAGAAGCCACGTCTATACTGGTAGGAAAAGCAGCGATACGAAAAGGGCTGGCCACACACCCACGTGGAGTGACTGAGAATCTGGAGGGACATCTCAGCTGCCAAGGTTCTCACCTGACAATGTGCATTTTCAACACCACAGCTGGCTCCCCAGCCCAGAGCAACAGAGCCAGGAAGAGGTGCTCGCATGACATCTGATTATAAAAATTAGCAGGGATTCTGTCCACCAGGGAGAGACCAAAGGCTACAGGAAACTCAGGTGCCCTCAAAAAGTATCAGTGAACAAAATCTGCTCTGTAGCCACTCACCCTTGGCTATGACAGGGAGAGGGCAGCTTGGAATGAACTCCAGTTTTACAAGGACAGACTGTGTGACTCTGGAATGAGAGCTGAAGGGAGAGCTGCCAGGGTCCCTGTGACGAGTCCCTCTCCTACACAGCCCACAGGTGCCATCTTTCCTGGGTCGAGCACTCCCCTTCAATCTGCATCAGCCTGAGTGGACTGCACAGCCCCATCCTTCTGGGCCCCCTGTTGCCCCACTCTGTGAAGCTTACACTCTGCAGAGCAGTCTGCTGCCTGAGCCTGTGATGTAGTCTTCCTTCCTTCCTTCCTTTCTTTCTTTCTTTCTTTCTTTCTTTCTTTCTTTCTTTCTTTCTTTCTTTCTTTCTTTCTTTCTTTCTTTCTTTCTTTCTTTTTTTCCTTTCTTTTAAATATATATTTCATTGGTTTCAGAAAAGAAGGGAGAGGGAGAGAGAGACAGAAACATCAATGATGAGAGATTATCATTGATCGGTTGCCTCCTGCATGGCCCCTACTGGGGATCGAGCCTGAAACCCAGGCATGTGCCCTTGACTAGAATCGAACCCAGGACCCTTCAGCCCACAGGCTGACACTCTATTCACTGTCCCAAACCATCTAGGGCTGTAGCCTTCCTTAAAGGGATCTTAAGGATGAACTCAGGGAGAATCAGAGAGAGTTGTGTGGCTCTGGAGCAGAGACCATTTTTTGCCATAATGGCAGAGCCAAGTGTGGTGACCCTCCACCCACTGAAAGCACCTCACCCCATTGTGGGCCAGGGTAGCTGCAATGCATGTCCACCCCCTAGTACTCCAACCCTCATGGGCCAGAATAGCTCCGATGCATGCATGGAGTGCCTGAGAAGCTGTGCCGGGTGCCCCGCAGTCCAGAGCAGCTATGAATTTGGAACAGGAGTGCCTACCTGTTACAGAATAGCAAACCCAACCCCCACAGGAGATCCACTAGCCCCACCTAAAGGAGAATCAATACCTTTAAGGTAGCCCCATACTGCTAAGCTTGCATTCTGCAGTATTGTCAGCATGTTCTGCCAACCTGTCTCCTAAGGCAGAAACTCTCCAGGAGGCCAAGGCAGACACTGTGAAAAACAGTTGTGTGGCTCCAGGGCAGGGCCATTTATTCTTCGCACACCAGACCAGTGCCACTGTTCCCATGCAAGGCCCTCCCTTCACACAGTCCAATGTTAGTCTGTTTGGGCCTGATGAACAGTGATAGACTCACCCTAATAAATCCCTGAGGCTCTGCCTCACCACAAAGGTCCACAGATACATGACAGGTGACAGCTGACCTTGGTGTACCTTGAGACCAAGTTTGAATATGTATAAATCTGGTCAATATCACTTGCTCCTATCTGGTGACTCACTGAGAGCCTTTGCTCAAGTAACTAACATATTGCCAGAGGCTCTTTCAAGGACTAAGCTTAACAGGCAGCCAACAGGTGAGAGCGGATCTTGGGGATTCTTGGGCATTTTGCTGACCTGCCCCCAGTCTTAGGGATGGTGAAAACTGGCCTTGGTGTGAAGCTCATCCCCCCCCACCCATGCACAACCAGGCACACAAACTGTGGATCACTTTGTAGCTTCAAACAGTAGGCTGAGGCCCGTCACTGGCAATGCCTGACATCAACAGGCATTGGGTCCCTTCCCAAGGGCTCCAGAACCAATAAAACCAGTGGTTCAGATCACATCAGATCATGACCCCATTAGCTCCAAAAGCTACATACACAAAGGGAGATCTTGGCAGACAATAGACCCTGTTGATGTGAGAAAATTAGACTGGAATGTGCAGTGTTCCTCTGGGCAGGATGGTTCCCAGGCTCTTTGTCTGGTGGAGTCAAAGAATGAAACCATAAATGAAAGATGATATAGCAAAAGTGGAAATGAAATTTATTGAGAAACAAGCACAGACTCCCACGTGGGGAGGGAGAAAGAGTCCCACTGAGTCCCCTTTCCTTCAGTTTATAAAGGCTGCAGATCTTTGTGCCTTGATATCCCCTCTGATTGGTTACTGCCCCCCTTTCATTGTTTACTATAGCAACTCCAGAGCTCAAACCTCACGTGAAATACATGAGGTTCCCTCCTTCTTCTCCCTTACGTTTCCATTTTCCCTCTGGGCTTTCTTCTTCCCTCTTTCAATGAGGGGCTTCCTTCCCTTTATTCTGTAAATTTATACCTTTCTGCAGCTCTCAGATCCCTTATCTTATGGAAATGTACCCTTTGTAG